>NC_053430.1:80283709-80883709 GCF_007990345.1 Gossypium hirsutum | reverse complement strand
TTAAAATAAAAATTTGTATAAAAAAAGTTTATTGTATTTTTAAATATATACAATTGTTATATCAAAATTTTAATATTTTAAATGTGATTAGTGAAGGTATATTTTATTCTAAGAAAGAAAAATATTACTATTTAAAACAAAATTAATAATATTTTATAATTTTTAATAAATTTTAGGGTAAATTACACCCAATGTCACTAAACTATTAATAAGTTTACACTTTGGTCATTCAACTTTAAAAAGTTACAACACGACTATTGAACTATTCAAAAGTTTTCATTTAAGTCACTAGGCTATTAAAATCATTGTTGTCTGGTCTTCCTTGTTCGCACTGCTTGCACCATTTGAAAATTCTACTTCCCATTCTTTTCAACAGTTTTGCTTTTTTTTTTTACTAGTAAATAGCTTTGAATGTCACAAATTTGTAAACCAAAATCCAAATAACTTTCTCTTTCAATCTATAACACTGATGGTCAGATCAACTTGGATCTAAGGTATGTTCTTCTACTTGTTGATGGTGTAACACCCCACACCCGATCCGATTGTCAAATCTGAACTATAAAGTGTCACATTTGTTACTAGAGCAACTTTGAACAATTTACAACAATTTTCAACGTTAATCATTTCATTACCAATATTAAAATTTCAATATATAATCATTTCTAAGTTTATTGGGATTGTTATTTACGAGCATATGGAAGCTCAATACCATCCCAATATTGCATATGGACCAAAACGTAAGGTTTTCAAAACATCTCAGGTAATAGCCAAACTTCTCAACTTAGGAACTATTTTCCAAAGTTTACCAAATAAAACTGGGCCAATGCCGTGGCATTGAAGGTGTGGTGTCATGACATGGAAACAGACCACTAAGTCCCTGTTTTTCCAATGTTACCAACCTAGCATGTTAGCCATTATTTCGATCTAAGGCCACAATCAACCATTCTAATCACTTAAAATTTTCCAAAACAAAGATACCAAACCATTAATGACATAAACATGCAGTACCAAAACCAATATCACAAGTTCACAACCTTTATACAATCATATAACTATTTAGCACAATTCATTCACAATTTCAAACATAATTACCTATTCACCAATGTTATATACCATTGCATCAATTCATACCATTTAAAACCATATATGGAATCCATATACACATTGCATTCAATTAGCTAAGTCCATACATCAAAATCCTAAATTAAAAGTACATAAAAGCATAGTATTGTACCAAAATTGACTCAACCTAGGTACATGCCATTCTTAATACAAAACAAGGGTTATACAAAATTTGCTGAGTGGGGGATTACTTTCGGGATGCTGGATCAAATGCTCATATTATCAGAAATATGCTATACCTTCATATACCATTTGACCCCCTCTCACTTTTCATCTTTAGTTCATATTGTTACGCCCCAAAATATAGGGGGTTATTGAAATAAATAACTAAGAAATGAATTAGGCTTGACGGTTAAGTAGTTAGCTCACTCCCTAAAGGTCCTAGGTTTAAGGGACACCTCTCCCATTTCTTTTCCTTCTATTTTTAGCAAACTAAGATGAAAACCACACTAAAATAAATGTTATTTGGAGTAAAAACTAAACAAGAACTAAGTCTTAGGCCTAACAGTTAACATGCCTATCCTCCATTGCATACCGGAGTTTGAGCCATTCCATCCACAAAATGCATCTAACGCCCCAATTTTCGGGACTTCTGTTAATTTTGGTGAATTTTGGAATTTTTGTGTTTTGACTGTTTGGCGTAGGTTTAATTATGTTAGTGGGCTCTAGAAGGCCCAAGCTTAAGCTAAAACCCGGTAATTTTAGGTGATTTTAATCCGTAAGAGGAAAAGGGGGGTTCTGGTTAACAGGGGTCTTAAATATTATTTGGGTAAAATAAGACATAAGGAAGCAAGTGGCAAAGTGGCATGTGACGCCACTGGCAAGGCTATAAAAGTGGCGTGTGGATGCTAGGGAGAGCTGAGGTTCAAGTCACAATGACAACATATTAAGGGAATTATTATTTTTATGTTCAGAAAAGGTAAGCAGTGAAACTGAAGTGAAAGTCTGTCAGGAGAGGATTTAGGAATTGATAAGGGATAGGATTTGGGAGTTGATAAGAGATAGGATTTAGGACCAGATAAGGGAGGAAATCTAGGAGCTGATCAAGGAACAAGAGGTGGTCGGCCAAGGGACTTTAGCATGGGAATTTCGGTTGGGGTTAGTGCCAGTATAAATTCGGCATTAATGGTAAGTGGTGCCGTTTCTTGACCATTCTCCTCTTCTTTTCTTTTTCTCTTCTCTCCATCCACTTATTTTTTTCTTCTTCTTTTCCCCATAGCCGAATCCTTCAGCCATCCTACTCTATACCACCTTCCTTCCATTATTTTTAAGACTATAGCCGATTGCCTCAAATCCCGAAATCCCGAAAACTTGACTCCTTTTGTACCGATTTTTCCCTAGCCAAATCTCTTATTTTTCTCATCATCTTTGGCCGATTCTCTCAACCTCTAAACCCCAGGTTTCTGTCGACAATACCACAAGTAAAAACCCTCATATTTTATCTTTCTCTACACTTTTGTAAAAAGCCGAAACTCCCACACTATCCTAGGGACATAGCCGAATACTGAGATCACTGAGGGCTCGACTTTTGTTATCGTTTGAGGGCTTAAAACTACATCAGAATCAAGTAGGAACTAAGGGGGAATGTTGATTGGAAGAATCGGTGGTAAGTCTTTCCAACTTAGTCTATCTTGCATATTTTAAGAAAAGCCGGAATCCCTAAAAGGTTAGGGAGGTTGTCGTTTTTTTTGGACTTGTAGCCCTAAGGGGTTGTGATAATAGTATTATTTTGGTAATAGTGTGATTAAGAGGCTGTTGATCAAGGGCTTGGACAAGTGGAGCGAACGGATCTGGATCGAGACACTATTTTCGGCAAAGGTAGGAACGTTAAGGCCTAAGGTGTTGTTGGGCGAACATGGTAAGAAGTTCATATGTAGTTCGTTTCGGTAGTAAGATTAACGTGGTAGTATTATAATTGTAGGCAGTTCGTGCGTGGATCTCGTCAGCGAATCGTCATAAAATAGGTGTGTAACTGACACCCTCTCATAGACTAGATCGGCAAAAGCCGAAAAGCCGAAATATCGAAAAGTTGGTATTTTGGGAAATTGCGAGTGTGCGAATGCTCGTAAGATATTTGGGTTTGTATGTTTGGTATTCTGAAGGTAATAAACTGCGGTACGTGCGATTTCATGCATTTTGATAACTTGGGCTTAATGGGCCAAAAATCGGGTTCATGGGCCAACGGGCTTAATTTGGTAAGTATGCGCGGTAAGTATTCTGATAGTACGTAAATGTATAGGATATGCATGAAAACCCTAAAAGTAGCTAAATTACTACAATACCCTTATGTATGGAAAATTACCATGATACACCTAGGTGTAAATGACCAATATGCCCCTAGGGTTAATTTTGTCTGAAAAGCATGTTGATTTAAATCTGTATGATGTATGCCATGAAAGAATATTTGTTGCATGGGGGCATGGGTCATATTTTGGAGGAAACGTCCTGGTGGCTATGCCACAATTATCTGATTTGGTGGCTCTGCCACATATTTCTGTTCTGGTGGCTCTGCCACGATTATCTGTATCTGGTGACTCTGTCACATTATCTGTTCTAGCAGCCATGCTGCATAATTCTGTGGCGTGTAGCGGTTGGGTGGGTCGAGTAGTCTCCTCACATGGTGAAAGGTTGGTAAGGGGGTGTATGTGGTTGGTTATGTGTTGGGTTTTGCATATACATGAAATATCTGATCTGATCTGTTATGGGCCTATGGGCTTAATTCTGTATTCTGTTCTGGGCTAAGGCCAATTTATTATGTTTCTGTGGTTTGAGCTGATATGGGCTATGGTTGGGTTAATTTTACACACTGAGTTTCCCCAAACTCATCCCCTATTTTCATCCATGCAGGTAATCCCCAGCCATAGTGGGCTTGGAGCTGCGAGGGATTCGGAGTGGCCACTCGTTCTGCAATATGGATTTCTGGTGATTTGGACTTCAATTTTCTTTACTTTGATTATTTGGGTTTTGTTATGTAATAAGGCCGCTTTATTATTTTTCTTTGGGTTTTTGATTTATATTTTATTATGATGAACTTATTTTATATTAACTATCAAAATGGGCTAGATCTAGGGTTCATTTTCAAAAACATAAATTGATTTCAAAGTAACACGATCTCAAACAAGGCTTTTAATATGATAACGTTTTCCAAAATTAAATATGTTTTATTTTTGAACATAATTACAATGGTAACCTAAAGAAATACACGATGTTAGAGTGTGGCAATGGCGGTGTGCATGTCTAGGATTAGATCTGAAAGAGCTTGGTACTTAAGCAGTCCGATGGACTCACCTCCTCTTTCCAGTTTCCTACCTAGTGCACAGCTTCCATTCACTTTAACCCTTAATGAATTAATCCTTTGAACATCAAGTACGATTTTCTGAACTTAGAACGAAAAAATGTTTTTAACGTTTTTGATGTGGCACGTCGGATCCGGTCATAACGTCTAGGCCGGGTTTGGGGTGTTACAATGCATCCTTTTTATTCAGTAGCCTAGGGTAAATTACCATGGCTCCCTTAGGGTTTGAAAACCCTAGGTATTTAGTCCCTCTTTTCCTAATTACAATTGAATTTTTTTTTCTTTTTAGCATTCCAAATAGAATTTTGCCATCTTTTCTCTATTTCTCCTCATTTTTCTTCTCCATCCTTTTCTTTTCATAATATTTTCTTCCTATTGCTGAAATTGTTTTTGCTTATTGAAATCAAAATCAATCCTTGCACCTCCTATTAGTTGTCATTTTCTCCATTAAATGCATCCATTTCTTTTCATCCAAGATCGATAAGTACGCATCATTTCAATGATTAAATCTCATAATTTATGTAGTAGTATTAAATGAAAAAAATCTTGTGTTCGATCAAATAATCTTTTGTGGTTTTTTTCCCAAATCTTGAGTAAAATTTTTCACTTTTGAAATCAATCATTAACCCGTGTATAAATGTTGTTTGAGGGCCTCTTTTAGGTGTATCAGACCATATTTGATTGCAAGGAATGTCAATCGGGCTTTTGATGAAAAATGTGTGTTCTTTACCAAGCGAATCGGAGCAAACCATGCCTAGGATTAGAACCACAAGGTCTGCCACACGGCCGTGTAGACCACATGACTTTCCACACGGCCATGTACCCTAGAAACCTTGGCTAATTCGAATCTCACTGTGACAGCCCTAATTTGGCCCTAGTCGGAAAGTGGTTTCAGGATCACAAAACCGAGTCACAAAAATAATTAAATGTTATATTCTGTGTTTATTATATGTGAAAGTGCATTTGTGAAAATTTCATGCTTTGATTTTGTTATTTGAGAGTAAAATTATGAAATAGGACCTATGTGAAAATTTCTGAAAATGCTATAGGCCAAATTGTAGTGGCCAAATAATTTGTAGTGTAAAATAGGAGGATTTGCATGTCAAACCTCCCATTTTACATGTAGTGGCCAACCATCATGTTGGTGGTAGACAACATGTGTAAATTTTTTTATTGAAATTATGGCATGAGTATGGCACAAATATTATATGCCATTTTGTGTCATAAATTGTTGGGTAATTAGAATAATAAGAGTAACAAAAGGAAGTGAAGGAAAATTTTTGTCCATCCTTGTTCATGGTAGTCGAAAATGGAAGAGAAAGGAGAGGAAAAGAGCTCTTGAATGTTCGGTCGCTTGGGGAAGAAAATCCAAGGTAAGTTCATGGTGCTTTGCTTTTATTTTGATGTTCATGGGTTTTTCTTGTTTCTACCTTAACCCATAAAGCATATTTTTGATATTTGGTTGTGTTGTGAGCATTCGGTCATGAATGGAAATGAGAGAAATGGTTGTTATTTCATGTTCTTTTGATGAAAAATGGAGAATAGATGAAGTTGAGCCAAGCAAATGAGCATGCATGTGCCTTAGATGCTAAGGGGAAAAATCGGCTAACATGTTGTGTGTATTATGGCCGAATGTGAACTTGGATAATATTGAGTAATGTTGTGCTTTAAAATGATGAAAGGAAGATTATGCTTAAGTGAAGTTATAGGTATGTGATGATTGATTTGTGATATGCATGTTTAAATAACATGCATGCAAGGTATGTGTGAAAGAGTGAATTGGTAATAAATCTACTTGGGACAGCAGCAGTAACGTGATTTTGGAAAATCACCATAAATTGTAGGAGATGAGTTAGAAGCTTAATAAATTATGTAATTAAATCTTAATGAGTCTAGTTTCTTATAAAAGAAATCGTGTAAGCAAAATAATTGTTGATGATGAGATATTTGAAGTGATGTGGGACAGGGTCAGAATAACTTCTAAATCCTCTATTCTGTTTTTATAAAATCATTATAAATTGTAAAAAAATGGTTATAAGATGAAGTTTATATGCTTAGACTCCTTAATGAGTCTAGTTTCAAATGAAATAAACGATAACATATTTTGAATTTTGTACAATGAGAAATTTGATTCATAGTGAAGAGTGGTCAGATTAGTCAAACAGTGAAATAAGGGAAACTTTAAGAAAAATCTGGTATTGATTGGCCAAACCAAAATCCTGAAAATTTTATGGTAAAAGATATATGGGTCTATTTTCAAAAAAAAATTAACGGAACTTGATTTGGAGTTTCGTAGCTCCAGTTATAAATGATTTAGTGACTGTTGCTCAGGAAGACAACTTACAGTGAAATTATGATTATGTGGTAAACATTGACAAAAATTTGTTAATGAGTTGCTTATGGATTTCTTATAAGCTTACTATGATCAGTAGGTGTGAAAGTTGAATATATATATATTATATTTTGAAAGTGATGCTTGAATAGTCGAATAATGACTAGTTTAAAATCTTTAAATTTTAAGCACAAGAGCATAGAGGGGCAAATTCGGATAAGAGAAAAGAGAAAGTAATCGAATAGCCGTTGTAATCATTCGGCAACATTCGAGGTAAGTTCTTAAGTGTTTAAGCTTGATTCCTTTTTATATGCCCAAGAGTTAAATTAATATGGTAAAGGGAATGCAAATTTTATTTAGTTAATGTGCCGAATATGTAATGATTTAAGGCTATAAGCCGATTATGGCTATTATGCTTAAGTTGAATTGGATTTGGAAATTTGATGCACTAAATGAGTGTTACAATGAATAAACTATGCCGTATATGTGCTGGTGGAGATATCAGGATTGGTGATTATTAAATACCTAAAGGAAACCATGATGTGTATAAAATTATTATTATTAGTCCTTTGTGATAGCCGAATATGGCTTGGCACTAAAGTGATTAAATGTGAACTTCGATGAGGTAAACCATTAAAAGTGTGGAGCTGTAAGACTATGGGCTAATACGATATGTGGATTCGTTTCGTAAAGTAAATTATTCAGGTATGCGATATGTACTTAGGCATGTTAAATCGATTGGAATTGAATCATGAATGTGAATTGAGAAGCATAGGTAAAAATGCCTATGACATATATGTGAGTAAGGGTAAAACCATCGTAAATTATCGATAAGGATGGGCTATGTACAGAACCATCTTATAATTGCTAATTTGAAAGGTTGTGTGCGAATCAGTGAGCAATATGTATATATTAGATGAATTGTGACCTTTTGGTTCTACTTGAACTAAGTTGCGCGATAAATAATTTATGCATATGACTTATAGTCGAATGGTCACTATGGGTTAAGTTTGAATGGTGAAATGGAAATGTGATATGTTGAATGAGAGGTGTTAATATATAATTAAATATGCATGATATTTGATGTGTATCCAGGCTTAAAGACCCGCAGGCTTCATACTGGTAAAATATCCAGGTTAAATCCCGCAGGCTTCGTGCTGGTATTATATCCCAGATAAATCCCGCAGGCTTCGTGCTGGTATTATATCTGGGATAAATCCCGCAGGCCTAGTGCTGGTATTATATTTGGGCCTTTGTGCCTAGCAGGCTTCGTGCCGGTGATATGTATTCGGGCCTTTGTGCCTAGCAGGCTTCGTACCGGTGATGTGTATTCGGGCCTTCGTGCCTAGCAGGCTTCGTGCCCGTGATGTGTATTCGGGCCTTCGTGCCTAGCAGGCTTCATGCCGGTGATCTGTATTCGGGCCTTCGTGCCTAGCAGGCGTAATGCCGGTGAAATGATATGTTATGTGAATTCGGTGTTCCTTGTAAGATAAGGGTTTAGCCGAATGTTAAAGATGAAATGATAGTGTATTGTATCATGCTTATATGGCCTAATGGCAAGTATAACATGTTGGTAAATATGCAATGTGCTTTTATAATCGAATGATAAGTTTGAAATGAATGTGAGTGAAATGTTATGCATAAGCTATCAAATGTTAAGTGTGAAAATGAGATGAAAGAAAAGTGTTTGAGATGTATAATTATATATACATTCGAATGATGTTAGTACTCAATTGATATGAATATGTTATATGGAACTTGTTGATTTGATTATACGGGCCTTTGAGCTTAGCAGACTATAATGTCGGTAAGATACTATTCGGGCTTTTGAGCCTAGTAGGCTATAAAGCCGGTGAAATGATATCGGGCCTTGAGCCTAGCAGGCGAAATGCCGGTGATTTGAGAAAAGCCTATGACTAAGGTACCTCGTGCTAGATTGTCAAATGAATACATTTAATACATAAAATGGGCCAGGTACGCAGTATGTACTCATATGTGAGTTTGATTTGAAGTGAATCATAAGGGAGTAATGTGATACGTACGTGAATAAATGTTAAAACTATACCTATGATCATGATACACCTGGTCAGGGTGTGAAAGTATGTGAGGGTATTTGATAAAAATATGTTTTATGAATTTAGATTAAGTGTGATAAGAATGCTGAACGTGCATTATGTGTTTGTGTATATTCGGCCAGATGGCAATATCCCTAGAATTTGGCCTCTTAAGAAATTAAATAATCGAAGTATAATTGCGTTTATTTGTTTGCATTGCTTAAGACTTACTAAGCTTATGAAAGCTTACTCCGATGTTACATTTCTGTGTTTTATAGATTGTTGACTTCAGTTACCTGCTCGGGTTGGAGTTCGCCGGAGATATTATCACACTGTCGAGCTCACGTTATCGGTGTAAGTAAATCCTAGTATTTCGAGTCTATGGCATGTATAGGGTTTTAATGTTTTGGACCTTGTAAGCTCATATATGGGATAGATTGCATGTGAAAAGAAAAGTTTTAAATTGATTGAAATTTTTCAGCATGGTCTTTGTGTGATTGACTGAGTTTAAGTCGGGTAACACCTCAAACCCTGTTCCGGTGAGGGATACGGGCGAGGGGTGTTACACTCACATGGCCAAGAACCCTCCACACAGCTATGTCCTTCATGTAGGATAATTTTACAAATGCTACATGGCCACAGCCTCTTATACAGCTTGACCACATGGCCTTATAACAATTCCACATAGCATATAGCCTCTTACACGGCCCTGTGACCCATGTTTTTATAGTTTTTTCGAGAATTTTATTCTTTGCTCAATTTATTCCCTGAATAGTCCCCGAACTAGTTTTAAAACTTTATTTCTCACAATTGAACCCTTAATAATATGAGTATTAGAATTCATGACATGAATGTCTGAAGTATTACTGTGTATACATGATATGTGAATAATATATGCCTGTTGTATCCATATTACTATTTGTATGATCTATTGGAAAAAAGGGTTTGGAAAATGCACCGGTAAATAAATTTAGGGAAAAACTAGAGTTTTAAAAATATTTTCTAAAACAAGATATTGGTTGTGATATCTAAAGTAATAAACAGTTAATTAAAATTGTAACTTTTTGATTCGTCTAGGATGAGCATTTTGACCGAGTAGTCTTCTTCGCTATCCTCAAGCTCACATCTGCCGAGTGTGGGCTTGCTTCGAATCAGAAAATTTTTCTCAAAAATTACCAGTAGAGTAATTTTGTAATTTCTCTGAACTTTTGGGTCAAGTTGTAAATTAAAAAAATATCTCTAAAAATTTTATGAAATAATCTCTTTAGAGAATTTTCTCTCTACAACTTTCTCTTGAATTTAAGTGTGTGTCAAATAATGATCCAAGACTCTGTTTATATAGGGAGAGTTTAGAGAGTTCAACCATGATTAAACTTAATCACTTTAATATTAAATTAATCTAATATTTATCAAGATAAATATTAGATTAATTTAATATTAAATCTTATTAAAATAATAGAATATTTATCTACAAGATAAACATTAAATTAAAATTAATATTAATATAATCACTTTAATATTTAAATTAATAAAATAATATTAAGATAAGTATTTAATTAAATTTAATATTAAACTATTAAAATAATATTATTTTTAGAATAGTTAATGTGAAATCAAATTCTCTGGTAGAGTTCGAGTAGGAGTATAACTCTTCCACTGCTCAACCACCGAAGACAAACCATCGTCGGCCACCGCAACGCTGCCAGTATCGCCATGTCTGGTGATGCAGGTGCGACACCCTTACGGTACTTACAACTAAAAAAAATATTAATTAAAAAAATTTAAACAATTTGGTGATGGAAAAGATGTTGATTTGAAGTGGTGATATAAAAACTAAAAAAAATAACTAAGTGCTAACTAAAAAAAAAATATTTCCAATGCACGATTTTTAAAAAAAGAGTTTAATCAATATGACATAAATGTGTTAGATTAATTTTATTATTAAACTTAGAATTATTAAAATCGTGTTCATGTTGTTACGAATAATTTTACAGCAACTCGGTAACTTGCTAACTAATGCACATACTTACCTACTAAAACTCAATAATCTCTTGACCATATCTCTATGTCAATTCAAACGATAAACCAAATTTTAATAAGCAAGTAAAAGATTAAGTGAGGTAACAATATATGTTTATATTGAAACGATTTAATCACAATAATCTTGCAAGTTATGCAAGGCTAATGTATTGTTTAATACCGTCGCTGATTTAATCTTCAGTTACGTTAGAAGATTAACCATGCAACAATTAAATATTGTGTCAATTAATTACAATTCAATCCGTTTAAATAATTAATTCAATTATTACCTTACAATTAAAATGCAAGCATAACACAAGCATGATTCTATTTGATTGAACAATTTACTGAGACCTAATAACAACACAAACACATTTTTAAAAATCTTAAGCGATCAAAATGTAATTAATCTAATACGAAAGGAATTTAAGTCATTTTAATTAATTGAAGAACAACAATAGAAATATTCTTGTTCATGATCAAAACAAAACTAAAATAAAGATTAAGAGAAGGGAACTAGACAAACAAATATAGGTGGTTTTCTGAATCCAGACTAGTACGCTCCTCTCTTTTCTGCTTATTTTGTTGATCCAAGGCCTTCACAAACACTTGATTGCTGCTACTCCAAGAGACATGCAACCTCCTTTTCAAGAGGGGAAATCAACAAAGGAAAGAAGGATTTGGAAAGCAACTAGAAGAGAAAAAGAGAGAAAATATGTGTGAGAGAGAGATGTGTGAAGTGAGAGATGAAAAATGAAGAAGAGAAGGGGATTTTTATAGGTGGAGATGGCTGCTCAGTATAGTTAAAAATAACAGCCATTCCCTCTTCGCTTGGCTAACCATGCATGGTAGGAGGGATGGTTTGACTTGAATTTGCTATTTTTAGCTTGTGGCTAAAAATAACAAGTTTGAAAAGGAGAGGAGTTTGAACGAAATTAAAGACAAGTTCAACGGTTGATTTGCAATTAAAAAAATCAACTAAAATAAGTTGATTGGGTCAGCTACATGGAACGGTTTGGGATGCCAAATTTCTTGGTGGATCAGTCCTCTTCACTTAGCACAACTTGACCCCTTTCTCTTCATCAGACTTGCAAATAATTTTAACCAAATTTGTGTTGGATCAAAATTAATTATAAAATGTGGTCAATAATTATTATTGGACTGTCCATGGTTGGAAAATAATTAGCCATACTCTTGGTCACTTGATACAAAAATTGCCTCAACGGTTCAATTTTCTCAAGGTGACTACCGAGTCGATTTTTATCCTTTGTGCTAAATTATCGAAAATTAATCAAATTTGGATAAATTTGTTATAAAAATAATTAAAATTTAATATGTTCATAATTTGAGTGCAAATTAATTATTTTATAATTAAAATATAAATTTCAACAAGAATTTCTAAGAAACTACATGAATTAGACGTAAAAAGGAGCTAAAAAAGTCTATATATTTTTGTGTTTCCACACCCCCAAAATTAATTAATTGCTCATCCTGAGTAATGCACAAATTGTAAAAGAAGTTGCTTGAAATCACCACTAAAAATTTTCTTCAAAAATCATTTCTCCCTACAATTATGAGTTTAGTGTAATTATGCTCGAGAACAAGAATTTTGAAAATTTGCAACCTAAGTATGCACATTGTTCGAATTATTCTCAATTATTATCTTGATAGCAAGAATAGACTAAATGCTTTCTCAATAAAGATATGCTAAATTTCTACCAATTAATTTTTATTTCCTCATTTAAGATTAAATTGCAATAACTAAGTTTAATTTAGGTATTTATAAGTTAAACTTAGCAATTTGTCTCTACTAATGCAGTCAGCACAAAAATTTGAATCAATAGGTTTTTTAAATAGGTTGTAACATGGCTTGGCTTTAGACTCAGCTTGCATTAGACCTTCAGAATAAATACCTTCAAATTCACCAACTAATTTTGCTTTTGAGTACACATGCTCCCTGTACATCTATTTCTTTCGATTACATATGCTCCTTTTACTTTTCTTTTCTTTTCTTTTGAGCATATTACTGCATGTACTACAATTTTTTTTTTGGTACCATTTGATACTTCTTCTTAACTCCCTAAACTTATTTTTAGAAAATATTTTGGATAGATTAAGTCTAGTGTTAGGGACAATTTAAAGATAATTATGAGGGAAAGGATGACTTATTATTGCAAAGTTTGAATAAAATCAAGTCATATAGTCTGAAAGTTGGGTTTTAAGGGATAAAGATTCATTAAGGTTGGCTTGAAAGGCTCAATAGGTCCAAACAAAAGTTCGCCTAAATCATTTTCAAAATTCCATGCTTCCTAAGATTTCGCATAAAAAATTACTAAGTCAATTCTAGAGACTTAAACTTTCATCCATGCTTAACTTTCCTAAGGAAATAAAAATTTCATGGTTCAATTTACATACTTTATTAAGACTAACATTTATGCCATAATTCAACTAACATAGTAATTATTGAGATATTAGAACTTTATTTATACTAAAGCTTAGCATAATTACAAAAAAATCAAATTTTCGAACAAAATATAACTTAATCATAATTATAAGAAAAATGTATTATGAAAAAAATAATTTCAATTTTTGGTCCCACCACTTAAGATGAACAATGTCCCCACTGATTTAATGCACATTATCTCTATTCATATTCATCAATTCACCTCACAAACTTGTACACAATGCATGCTTATCGAATTCACATTTAATTGCACTTAAAGTGCCACAATAATTCTCATTGAGCCATCATGTATCCAACCACAAATGAGTGCATTAAATTCAATACATCATATATCACATACAAGTATTGACATATTACTTATCATAATAATATCACATCCCACAATTTAACACATATGTACTTACCTATTTTTTCACACTTTCGTCGCACATTTATATTGCTAACGCAACATCATCACTATTATTCGGCATATTTAATATGCCCACAACACAATACAATTCACAATAATCATCATACACGTCTCCTATCACAATATTGCATCATAATAATCAATTCATAAATATTCTCATAATCATATAATTTACCAAAAATAAAATAGAGGAAATGGAAAGCTTACACTCGCAACTTAGGGTAGGGGTTTAGGCTATTCTTAAGCTCCCAATTAACACTATGAATCGTGTCTACAAGTAGCGATTCGAAACACTCACCGATTATGCTTTTGTCGAAAGGATGAAAGCTTAAACTAGTTTTCCCTTGCCTTTCGCCTTGCTCGAAGAAGGTCTTATTGAATCTTGAACTTTAACACAACAATTTACACAAGAATACATCCAATAATCAGGTAAGAACTCACATCAACAATAAAAAACATAAGCTTAAGCTATCTTTCCATGTAACCAAAACTTATAACATAACAATCTTTACATTCGAATATCTCCATCTATACTTAGTCTTTTCGCCTAAAACCAATTCTATTCATCTTATAATTCACCTACGGCTAATTCCCAACCTTTAAAGTACACTAAATTTCTCAATTCAAAGTATCGAACTTTTCGACATGTTTTATGGCTATTTTTTGAAAATTCATTAAAACTCAAGAAATCTTTTATGAAATTTCAAAGTAAGTTTAGAAACCTTCTAATCATGTTAAAACAAGTTGAAAAACACTTTGAAAACATGTTTTTATTCAAAAATCCAAAATCCACCATTAACGAGCCAATTTTTGGCTTTTATTCAAAACATGCGATTTAATGGCTAAAAACTTAGTTTTAAAGACTAAATAACATTTAAAACTATTTGGGATTTGAACTGGTACATTAGACGACAAAAAAAACTAAGCGTTTGATCGAAAAATTGAAAAACTCACAAGCTTGACAATGGAGAAATGAATGGTGATTTTTTGTATTTAATGGAGGTTTAAGGCTTAATAGATGATAGAAATCGAAAGGACTCAGGACTTGGAAATCAAAATCGAATGAGAGTTTGGAGAACAAAGGGACGACACAAACAATTGATTGAGAAGAATAACCTAAAAATTCATTAGGTGGGGGAATATATAGGGTGGATTTTAAAATTTGGTTAAATTGCTTTATAAAAACTCAAAGTTTTGACTCCTTTATGAATCAATCCTATTTTCAAAATTAAAGGTATTTAAAACTTATTTTCAGAAATTGATTTAATATTCTAAAAACCATATTGAAAAACATGATTGATCTACCATGTCACAAAATTCCAAACACTCTAATGCTAAAATTCCTAAAATACCCTTAAAACTCTTAAACCCTATTTTGGGGTGTTACAATTCTCCCCCTCTAAAAAGAATTTCATCCTCGAAATTACCTGCTAACACGTCACTTTCTTAATTACAAAATATGCTATTTCTACTTTTAAACTAACCATTACACTTTTACTGTGCATTTTGATTCCTATTCTCCTTAACTCCATACTACTTTTCTTAATGATTCCATTCACTACCACGAACTATTCTACAGTAACTTTGATAATGGTTTCCTCTATTCACTATGAAACTCTCTCATCTAAAGAACTCGTAATCATTTTTCCTATTTCAATAGTCTCTATTAGGATTCTCCACATAATAGCTAAATTGCTCAAAATTTACGAAGGCATAGAACCTAAATCTACCACAATGCTTTTACTGCCTGATTTGCCCCAAATGAAACCCTCATCGAGCACTCCTATTGGAATTTCCAACTTACTAGCTAATTTACATAGAAAAAATGAATACATTCACACTTACATTAACACATCTATGAGGCATATTTAATAATCTAGCAAACAAACAAACAAATAAAAGGTGTGAGTGGCAGGGAAATGGCCCATGTCTCATTCATGCAAGCAAAATTTAGGATTAAATGCAACGTGTTTCCGTTCCTATCTCACATGCAATTCAACCAGATCATTCCAAAAAACATGCAATTTAATCAAATTATTTCAAAAAATTCCATGCAATTCAATCAGAGTTATATCAATAATTTTAACAAAATAAAGAGATTTAGACTTATGAGTTTTAAAACTCCAAAAACACAACAATCACCTAGGCCCGAGGGTTAATGAACCTAGAGCTTTGGTACCACCAAATGTAACACCCTATACCTGGCCTAGTTGCCAAGCCCGAATATCAGGATGCCACACCACTGTTTCATGTCATACTCATAGTAAATTGTCACATTATTAAGAAATCATCCTTTTTATCAGTGGTCCAATAAATTTTTAGTCAAACATATATCAATCATCATTAGAACATGCCAACATACTTTATAATTGAAAATGCATTAGGATCACTTAGAAAAATTTCCAAGACATTCACATAGGTATAGGTACTAGGATACAGGTATCGATATTATGGAAAATCGATACCAAATTAGCATTCTGTTTCTCGTCCAAAAATAAAAACTTGGAAATATCGGTACAATTGAAAAAGTATCGATAAAATTACCCCGAGTATCGATACTCATGATGTAACATTCTGATTTTGGGCCTAGTTGGAATAGTGATTTTGAGACCACAAATCTGAAGTAGAAATATTTATTTTATGAATGTTTTGAGGTCCATGACATGTTTGCATGATTGTGTGAAAGTTTAATGAATGAATTTTGTGAATAAGTGTCCAATTTGACTTTTAGGACTAAATTACAAAAGTTGCAAAATATGAGATTCTAGAAACTTTAAGTATGAAATAGCTTTAGATTATTAATTAGAGGTCCTTAAATAGAAAATTTCCCAATTTCTATTTTTATGGACAAAAATGGGCATGCATGGATAAAATTTGAAAGAAAGGCTTTAAGGGCATTTTTGTCATTTAGTTAATAAAAGAATTAAAAGGGAAAATGAAGTGAAAATCTTGTCCATCTTCTTCAAGGGTGTGCCGAAATTTCTAAGGACCATAGCTAGGGTTTTTCTTCAACTTTCAAGCTTGATTATAAGTACATCCTAGCCCCGTTTTTAATGTTCTTTGCATTTTTGAAATCCTTGAAGCATGACTTAGTCATTTCTACCTTTATTTAAACTAGGGTTTATGTTCAAAAATTTACCCATATGTGTCATGCATGTATTTTGATGATTAATGAAGGAATATGAAAGTTTGGTGTTAGAACATCTTTTTCTAAGTGATTTTCCATGAAAACACCTAAAAGGACTTGTTTGTAAAACAAGTAAAAATAGGTGTTAAAAATGTGATTTGATAGAAAATGTGGGCTGTTATAAGAGGGAATGTGAATCGACTAGGCTTGGGTAACAAAGAAATTGGACACATTTCATTTTGCGAGCTTAAGGGCAAAAGTGTAGATATGTGAAAGTTTAGGGGCAAAATTGTAATTTTACCAAAGTATGATTTATGGACTGATTGAATAATGTGATAATTAAATAAGTGGAATTTTATATTATAGATCAAGAAAAACGGAGTCCGGGCCTAGACCGGGGAAAGAGCAAGATCTTGGACTAAATCGAATAAATTGTCCATATTTTGTACCGAGGTAAGTTTGTGTGTAACTGATACAACATTTTATTATGTATTTAACATTTAAGGTTGCATGAATTGTATACTTGTATTGGTGAATATTATTGATGTTGTCTGACAAGGATTTGAGGTGATGAAATCTGGTTGAACCTTAGGAATACTTAGGGTACAAATATCATGACATTTGGGTTGATGAGATCCCGTATAAGACCATATATGGGATATGGTGTTGATATGAGATTTCGTGTAAGACCACGTTTGGGACATCCCATCGGAATGAGATTTCGTATAATACCATATCTGGGATATGGCATCGATGTGAGATCCCATGTAAGACCACATCTGGGACATGGCATTGGCATCTTATTATGTGTATGAGAATCCCGAGTATCCATAGTATTCCAAGTAGTTCAATAGGTAGTTTAAGGATTGGTCAAAGAAATGACTAGGTATGATCATGTTGAAAGGTACGCCAAGCTCGTAGTTATTGAGATTACAAAATGATAAAACTTCGGTAAGATGAGAATGAAGGAGTTATGATCTTGAGTTCTATTGAACATCATGTAATTGAATGAGATAGGATATGATTACAATGATTACTGAGGATGAGATGGATTTAGTTATGTTATGTATGTGTATGAGAATGTATATTTTTATTGCTTATTATTTACATGAAAACTTACTAAGCTTTATGCTTACTCTTTTTTCTTTTCCATTTCCTTATAATGTTGCCAAGCTAGCTCAGGGATCGAAGGACGTCGAAGCTCGATTCACACTATCAACTTAATCTTTTGGATATAGTGAATTTAAGTATTTTGAGTATGGCATGTAGAGGGACTTGGTCTTTTTGTTATATGTCATATTGATTTAGCCAAATGTGTTGGCTTATGCTGATTTTTGATTCATTTTGTATAAGGCCATGAGATGTGTCTTATAATGAATATTGGGTTGTAAACAAATTCATTTATGCATATATGTGCCAATGCCTTTATGATATGGCCCATGGTTATTGATGGTTGAATGATGATGGTAGTTTGATGTTTGAATAAGTTAATATGATAATGCATGCATGCAATCTAGGGAATATTGTTTATTTGTATATGTGTAAGTTGGTAAAATTGGTTTTCCATGATATGGAGTCTTAATCAAGTACAATGTGATGGGAAGTTGTCATGCATGAACTATGTTTATGAAGGTTTAAGTACATGAAATTATGTCATGGGAGGTGCCATTGAAGTCATGTTTGTGTATGTACAATTAATGGTGGCAATTGGCTTGGAAAATAGCCTCAATAATTGTCCATATAGGTAGACACACGGGTATGTGTCTAGACCGTGTGTGACACACGGTCTGCCTCATGGGCATGTGGTCCTACCGTGTGTCCCCTGCACCCTAATTAATGCAAAATAGAATGCCTAGTAGTAAACACATGGGCAAAGACACGGCCGTGTGTCTCAATCGTGTGGAGGACATGACTTTGGGACATGGGAGTGTGCCTTGGCCGTATGAAGTCTACACTTAATTTTAAGAATTTAATTCACCACATGGCCTAAGCACAGAGGCATGTGTTGTGACCTCATTTTGCTGACGATGTCATAAACAGAGAGTTACATGGGCTAAGGACACGGGCGTATCCTGGAGCCACATGGGCGTGTGTGATCACACCGCCTACTCACACGGGCGTGTGACTATCCAAAACATGAAAATTTTCTAAGTGTCGAAAAGGTTTCGAGAGTTCTCAGTTTAGTCCCGAACCATTCCCAATGTATGTTTTAGGCCTCGTAGGCCCATAATAGGGATGATTTGAATAAAAATGAAAAGTTTTAAATTTGGACAGAAATTCCTGTCTCTGTTTTGTATGAATGTTTGTGTTTAAGTCTGGTAATGCCTTATACCCTATTCTGGCATCGAATACGGGTAAGGGGTGTTACACATGATAGGGTATCGATACCAATTTACGATTATGACTTCCTGGACATTTCAAAATCACAGAGGTATCATTTGTACAACTCGGATTTCGATACCTCTGCTTTAGACCAGAAAAAGTACAACATACATAAGCATATAAGTCACTCCAACTTTTACCAAATCATCATGCTATCAAATCATCATCAAATAAACCTCAGAATGACCGTAATAATTGTCTCAAACATCGAAAATAAGTTCAAATGATAATCGGCATAATACGATTCAATTCTCAAAATCCCAATGGCAATTAAGCTATGGAACTTCCAAAACATCACGACAAATATCATTAAAAGTCTACCACATTGCCTTAATCCCAAAATGAAAACAAATAACAATAAAACCTACAAAAAAATAGAAAAGGACTTGCTTAGATTACACCTTGGAACCACACCACTCACACCGACACTTAACTACTTTGCGAAGGTTTTTGAGAAAGGAGTAGGTGAGCTTAACAAGCTTAGTAAATGCCCAGAATAACCACAATGTACATACAGTATCAAAGGTTAAACAAGAGCATACCACAACACATTCACAACCATATTCTAATCAAGTCAAAATATCATATTCTTGTTTCATTATATCATTAAACTAACATATATTCCTACATGCAATTACACTCATCTTATTTATATATAATTCATTTAACAATAATTCATCAAGACTTAAAACGTATACATGCTTTAATAACCCACAAGTCTAGTTGATATATTCACATGCATTCACAAGTTAAATGGAAACGATTCAAACCATAATTACATACACAATTTACTATAAGAACATACTAACATTTTCATGAAACTTAATCGACTCATTTAGCATATTATTCACATGTTTTGGCATCCATCTCGCATTGTATTATTACAACATATAAGATCACATTAAAAGATAATTTGACACTTTTGAGGCTATGAAACATAAAAGTGAGCTCTATCATCACTCATCAAATACATAGATCTCCAACACACCACATAGACTTATAAAGTTAAACATGTTCCACAAGTGAAACATAAAGCTAACACTTTTCAACACACCAAACATGTCCCATTGAATGGAGCTTAGCTCACATTACCTTATTTGTTAAACATGTCCCAAGGCTTCAACACCCAAATCACAAAACACATATAGGTGAGTGCTCACAATCCTATGGCATGACTGTAACATCCTGATTTTGGGCTTAGTCGGAATAGTGGTTTCGGGACCACAAATCCGATGAGGAAAATTTCATTTTTATTATATTTTTATGGTATACGATTTCACAAAATGATTTCGTGAAAATTTTGTTCGAAATTTTGACGTTTAGGCACTTAATTTAGTAAAAAAGACTAAATTGTAAAAAGTGAAAAAGTTGAGTTCTACGTGTTAGAGGTATCAAATTGTTATGAAATTTTAAATGGGAGGTCCTTAAATGAAAATTAAACCATTGTATAACTTTTTGGACAAAAATGGCCTTGATTGGGTAAAATTTGAAAGAATAGTAAAAAGGGCATTTTGGTCATTTAGGGGTAAAATGAATTAAAAGACAAATTTTAAACACCAAATGTGTCCCTTTCTTCTTGCTACAGCAGAATGTACCAAGAGCAGCCATGGTTAGGGTTTGGCCAAGCTTCCAAGCTTAATAGTAAGTGATTCCGAGCTCCGTTTTTAATGTTTTATGTATTTTTAAAATCCTGGTAACATGATCTACTCATTTCTACCATTATTTTGAGCTGAGATTTATGTTTAAAAATTTACCCATGAATGATATGCATGTATTTTTATGTTTAATGGTAGAATATGAAGCTTGAAATTGTGTTAAACAACTTTTGCTAAGCGATTTTACGTGAAAACGAGTAAAACGGTATAATCGGTAAAAATACCTAATGTTCATAGGTACATGTTAGAGTGAGAATTTGATGTTTCCATAGAAGGGAAAAATGATCAGCATGTCATAAACTATAAGAAAATAGAAAGAAGTTTAATTTCCAAACCTTAGGGCAAAAGTGCAAAATGCAAAAGTTTAGGGGTCAAAATGAAAATTTGTAAAAATATGATTTTTAGACCCATATGAATAGTGTGACTAATTAGTAGGCTAAATGTGATATTATAGATCAAGGAAATCAAGGTTTGGGCTTAAATCAGGAAAATACAAGGTTATGGACTAGAATGGTAAATTGCCATTTCTGGATTCGAGGTAAGTTTGTACGTAAATAATTTATCGATTCTTTTTATTTTATTATATTTTGTTATCATATGAAATGTGGCTGCTTATAGAATGATTATTTGTTGTAAATTCCAAATTGAAAAAGGACTACGAATAAATTGTAACATGTTGGAAAGTGAGGAATTTCCCGGTTGAGCCTTTGGAATAGAAACGATACGGATAATCTATTGTGAGGTCACGTGTGTAGTACTAAGTGCAGGCTACTACGTGTACCGGATAATTGGTCGCATGTGTAGTACTAAGTGCAGGCTACTATGCGTACCCGATAACTTCGATCACGTGTGTAGTACTAAGTGCAGGCTACTACGTGTATTAGATGGTTAGGTCACGTGTGTAGTACTAAGTACAGGCTACTACGTGTATCAGATAATTGGTTGCATGTGTATTACTAACTGCTGGCTACTATGCGTACCAGATAGCTTTGGCTACAAGTGTGAAAATATGTGCAGGCAACTGAGTATCAGTTATTATTCCGAAGAGTTCAACGGGAAAATCGATTAAGTAAAAATACATGTGAACATGATTGTATGATTAATAAGTGCAGGAATATGTTCAAGAAAATTTTGAGCAATATGCTTGATATTTGAGTGAACTTCGATAAGACAAAATGGATTAAGTGAAATTATGTAAGAGTGAATTTTAGTAGTAAAACGGTGTTGGATAGCAGCAGTTGTGTGATTTTGAAAATTCACCAAAAATTGTGTAAGTTGAATTAAATTTCAAATAAATTATGGAATTAAATATTAATGAGTATATTTTCATATAAAAGAAACAAGGGGAGAAAAAGAGTTGTATATTATGTGATATTATAATTTTTGTGAGACAGTGTCAGAATGAATCCAAGATCCCCTGTTCTGACTTTGAAAATTTTTTAAAAATTGTATAAATATAATTATGGGTTATAATTTATATTTTTAGAATCTTTGATGAGTCTAATTTTAATAGAAACAAACTGGAACATTATCTGAGTCTTGTACTATGAGATAAATAAATTTTAGTGAAAACTGGATCCGAGGTAAGTTCACGTGATTTAATAAGCCTATTATTCATGTTATTATTGATATACATGAAATATAATTTGTTATAAGTGTATTGAATTTGATGTTAATAGAACTTTGATGGAATATGATATTTAACAGAAATGGGTGATTACCGAGAATATGAGATCTTACATATGATTGTCCTGTTTGCATGAGTGGTTGTGCTAAGAGATAGCACAGGTACGTACTCGAAACTCATGAGTACATGTTTGACATGTGAAATGAAATGGACTTGTGAAGAGAGTGCAAATGAAATAAGTTTTAGTATTGTTTAATTAATGGACACAAACGGTGATTTGTGGTTAAGGAATTGAGATTAAATGAGAAAATCTCGGTTGAACCTTCGGAATGAAAAAATGTGGTGCTAAGTGGATATACCACGGTTATACGTGTAACGTGGTGCTAAGTGGATATACCACGATTACACATATTGATACATGTAACGTGGTGCTAAGTGGATATGCCACGGTTACATATATTGATTCATTAACGTGGTGCTAAGTGGATATACCATGGTTAAACATGTAACATGGTGTTAAGTGGATATGCCACGGTTACATATATTGATTCATTAACGTGATGCTAAGTGGATATACCATGGTTAAACATGTAACATGGTGCTAAGTGGATATGCCACGATTATACATGTTAATTTGAAGAGTGGTGCTAAGTGCGTATGCCACAATTACATGTTAGCCCAATAGTGTGGAGCTATGTGCTAAAACCACCGGATATTGTTACTTTCCGAACTGTTCACTGTGAGAAACAAGTTTGCTAAATGAAATTTAACGTGAAAAAAATGTAGGATAATACCGGAATATGAATATATGAGTTTTGAATTTTGAGTTAGATATGTGATTGAATTTTTGATAAGATGAATATGGATAAGTATTATCTTGAAAGTTGATAATAAGAAATTTTAGCGAAGGAATGAAATTTAGGATAAATAGTCTAAAACAGCAGCAGGGGAGTGACTTTGAAAAATCACCAAAAATAGTAGAAGTTGAACTTAAGTGGAATGAGATATGAAATTAAATCTTATTGAATCTATTTTCATATAAAAGAAATAGAACAAATAAAAGAATTCTTTATTTTGAGATATTTATATTTTTGTAAGACTGGTTCAGACTAATCTTGTGATCCCCTGTTCTAAATTGTAAAAATCATTAAACATTGTACAAAAATAGTTAAGAAACATAATTTATATGGTTGGATTTCTTATTAAATTTATTTTCAGAATAAAGAAACGAGAACCTCATTTGAATTTGGTAGCAAAAATAATTAAATTTTAGTGAAGAGTGGTCGAAGCTATCAAACAGAAAAATAGGGGAGAGTTTAAATAATAAAATGTATTTATTGGCTGGAACAAAAATTTTGAACATTTTATGTGGAAACATATATGAGTCTATTTTCTGGGAAAATTTATGGATCTTAATTTTGAGTTCTGTAGCTCTAGATATAAATGATTTAGTGACTGTCAAGAAAACAGCTTAACCAGAACATGTGTAAATGTACAATTGGGATAGTTTTACTATGGAAAGCATGTTAGTAAATTGCTTATTATTTTCATGCGAGCTTACTAAGCGTAAAGCTTACCCCATCCTTTCCATTTCTTTTAGTGTTGTCAGGTTAACTCGGGGTTGGAGATCGTCGGAGGCAGCATCACACTATCAAGCCAACACCTTGACAGTATAAATACATATGCTAGAATTATCAAGTGAGTGGCATGTATAGGGACCTAGTTTTATAACATGTGTTATTATAATTTGGCCAAATATATTGGTCTTTAGTCAGCTAATAATTCCGACTTATAAATCTAGCTATTCATGTTATGTCTGATATTGGTGATGTGCATATGCTTGTTTGCCATGCATGGTTGGTAATATGTTATGTGTTGTTGTAAGAATGCCATGCTTGTGTCTTGATTGTGAATATATAATTACACAAATACGCCATGTCAATTGCTATGAAAATGTATAAGTGTATGTAGGTAATTAAGGGTGACAATTGGCTTGGAAAATAGCCTTGAAATTGACCACACGACCCAATCCACATGGCGTGTGACTATCCGAAGCAAGAAAATTAGTTAAGTTGCCCAAAGATTTTCAAAGTTCTTGGTTTAGTCCCGAACCACCCCAATGTATGTTATAGGTTTCGAAGACCTATATAACGGATGATATGCATGTGTTCAAGATGTTTTAATTTTTGGTGAAATTTTGTGGCTCGGTTTTGCATGTTGTGAATGTTTAAGTCCGCTAACGCCTCGATCTCTGTCCCGACGTTGGATACGGGTGAGGAGTGTTACACTCCACACTTACACAATTTTAATTATTGATTTAATACACATCATATCTATTCATATTCATCAATTCACCTCACAAACTTGTACACAATCCATGCTGATCAAATTCACATTTAATTGCACTTAAAGTGCCACAATAATGCTCATTAAGCCATCACGTATCCAACCACATATGAGTGCATTAAAATCAGTACATCATATATCATATACAAGTATTCTCACATATTATCTGTCATGATAATATCACATTCCACAATTCAACATATATGTACTTACCAATTTTTGCACAATTTCACCGCACATTTATATTGCTAACACAACATCATTACTATTATTTGACATATTTAATATGCCCATAACACAATACAATTCTCACACATGTCTTATATCAAAATACTGCATCATAATAATCAAACCATAAATATTCTCATAATCACATAATTTACCAAAAATAAAATAGGGGAAATAGAAAGCTTACACTCGAAACTTAATATAAGGTTTAAGCTATTCCTAAGCTCCCAATTAACACTATGAATCGTGTCTATAGGTAGCGACTCCAAACATTCACCGATTACGCTTTTACCGAAAAGCCGAATGCTTAAACTAACTTTTCCTTGCCTTACGCCTTGCTTGAAGAAGGTCCTACTGAATCCAGAAATTCAACACAACAATTCACACAACAATGTATCCAATAATTAGCTACTAACTCACGTCAAGCAATCAAAAACATAAGCCTAAGCAATGTTCTCATGTAACCGAAACTTATAACATATCAATCTTTACATTCGAATATCTTGATCTATACTCAGTCTTTTTGCCTAAAAACAATTCCGTTCATCTTATAATTCACCTACAACTAATTCCCCACCTTTAAACTACACTAAAATACTCAATTCATAGTATTGACTTTTTCAACATGTTTTATGACTATTTTCTGAAAATTCATTAAAACTCAATAAATCTTTTTTGAAACTTCAAAGAAAGTTTAGGAACCTTCTAATCATGGTAAAACAAGTTGAAAAACACTTTGAAACCATATTTTTATTCAAAAACACGAAATCCACCATTAATGAGCCAATTTTCGGCTTTTATTCAAAACATGAAATTTAACGGCTAAAAACTTAATTTTAAAGACTAAATAACATTTAAAACTATTTAGGAGTTACATCGTAATGTTAGATGATGGAAAACTGAGAGTTTGATCAAAAACACGAAAAAGTCACAAGCTTAACAATGGAGAAATCAATGGTGATTTTAGGTGTTTTTCTTGGTATTTAATGGAAGTTTAATGCTTAAAAGATGATAGAAATCAAAATGAATTAGGATTTGGAAACCAAAATCGAATGAGAGTTGGAAGAACAAAGGGACAACACAAATAATTGATGGAGAAGAATAATGTGAAAATAAACTAGGTAGGGGAAGATATAGGGTGGATTTTAAAATATGGTTAAATTCCAAACACTCTAAGGCTAAAATTCCTAAAATACCCTTAAAACTCCTAGGCCCTATTTTGGGATGTTATAATTTTATTGATGATTTCATCCTATTGTTTTATTATGCGAGAAATAGAAATATTCACCTAAGACTAAAAACTTAAAATATCCTAAGAAATAAAATAAAATAAAGTAAAGACAAGATCCCCTGTTTTATTTATTTGTAGATCCCTTATAGTCCGACCCATCTTTTGCTTCATCATCTTTGTTTTTGCTTGAATTGCCTCATTCCTTCCTTGACATTGGAGTCCATGGTTCAAATATAAAGTCAGGAAATTTAGGCACAAAAACAAACGGGTCATGAAATATTTTCATAAAAGTGCCTCTTATTGCATCATATCGTATTTTTGAGTATCTCCAATAAGCTTGTTGTTGTCACTTTGATAGCTCATCACGAAGATTTGGGTGAGGCGAACGAGTTCTGAATGTTGGGATAGCCATGTCTGGTTCAGAAATTGGTCCAGTTGACTCTGCCAAATCAGGAATTTCAAGTTTTGTTTCTGTACGAACTTTTTCTTCTTTGGGGTCATCGCTTAATTCAGCTTGCTGTTGCAGAATAGAATTTCCTACTAGGTGGACAAGGTTCCAATCTGTGATTATGCCTTGACTATACCTTTTCTTCTTTATGTTTGCAAGAATTTTAGCCAAATTTCTTTTAGAATGATCTTTCCCACCTCAATGGTCTTTGATGTCATAATTGAGTATAGGGAGACCATTCGTTCTATTCAAATCATAGTCCCATGTGAGATAAGCATAAGACTGAACCTAATAAAATAAAACCATACCTTTGCTAATGGTGTCAAATATTCTCCGCGATAAGTGTGAGTCATATATTTTGACAAAATCCATTTAGAACTTGGAACTATAAGTTCTTTTAGAATTTCTTGCAATTTCTTGGCCTCAATATTTTCCATTAAGGAAGAATATTCGTCGTTTTCGAAATCAGGTAAATCATAAAATTCATTAATAGTACTTGAGTTTATTGGTAACTTGATTTCTCGGACAGAGGCTTTTGTTAATTCGCTTGAGGTCAAATTTTCATTAAATTCCTGGACTAACTCTTTATCTACATTAGGTCCTTTCTCACAAAACACTTCTCAATTTAAAGCTTCAGTAACTTGTCAAATACTCACCATGAAATCAGTATAGTTGATTTCTTTCAACGTGAAACCTTTCTCTAGAAACATTTGTTGATTTTTGAAGATGCTATAGTATTTTTCTTTGACTTCTTCACAATGGAATTTGTTTTGTGGCTCTTCAACTTAGACAGAGGCATGAGTTCTTTTGCGGTATGATTTAGCCTAAATATTACAAAAAACAAAAATAAATAGCAATTTCCCAAAATTTAATTAGAAATAAAAAATTAACAATTCAATAAATTGAAAAATTATTAATTAAAAAAAATTAAATTTTGGGAAGATATTTCGTACCACATTTGCAAAAATTAAGAACCCAAAAAAAGAAAATAATATGAAAGGAAAGCAAGGTGATGTTGGCTAAAGTTGGAGGGTTAATAGGGTAGTGGATATAAGAGGTGCGACGTTTATGAAAGAAGATGGCTGAATGGTGGCTTGAAGTTGCACCAAGGAGTAGCAAATAGCAGTGTCACACACAGCTGATACAGACGCCCGTGTCTCTACCTGTGTGGGCAAAATCAGCTATTTACCTAGTCATTTTGCCACCCAAATTTGCACACATCTAAACCAATCCAATTGGCATAAAACAATGGTATAATTAGGCATTCAACTAACCTCAAACAAGCATAATTTTTACCATTTCAATACCAACCAAATCCAAACATATCAATACCACAATGTGCCATTCAATTCATACCAAAAACTCATAATCTCAATCAACAATAGAATCACTTTCAACTATGCATCATTTAGCCTAATCTCACAAACATACCAAATTCAATTCTTAACCATTTAGCACCTCTAATTACCAAATACTAACTAACATCACATATCCATAATCAAGCACATAACAAGAGCCATATGCACTAATATATACACAACCAAACTAACCAAATTAAGCAACATGGCTATATAGAAAACCAAACTTTAGACATTTATAAGCCAATTGAAATGGCTAAATTCATTACCAACACATATATCAAAATGACCAAAGTTTCTATACATGCCATATACTCAAAACACTTAAGTTCAAAAGTACCAAGGTGATAGTTGGATAGTGTGATGAAGTATCCGACAATCTTGAATACGAGCTAGCTTCGGCTTCACTATAAAACAAAAAAAATAAACAAAGTAAGCTATAGAACTTAGTAACTTCATATAGCATTTAAATCAACTCATCATATATGCTCAAATTAAACAAATAAAACATAACATAACATAGCTTATAATGAATCACCAACCTACCACATTTGCATTCTCAAAGTTAGATGTAACTTTCATAATTTTTCCTTATTTCAATGTATTGCTCGGTTTATGTACATACCTGTACCATCCCGTATCAAACTCATACTTATCCACATCTTTTCCATACCCATTGAACCATTCGGAATACTATCGAATACTCGGGAAACTCACACCCTAAGTGCCATATATATAGCCGAAGCTAACTCAATCTCGTATCACATCTAATGCTCACACTAGAGCTACCAATAGGTCTGCTCACACAAGCTGACGATCATGACGAAGCTACACGGTGTTGCTCACACAAGATGACGAGTATCCGTAACACATGCCGGATAAATTAGCCACTGGTAGGACGTACGAACCAACACCCAAATCACATAACCCTTAATGACATGTCATTCGTATCCTAATCTATTCCTAAGGTTTAACCAGGATTTCATACTTGCCAATTTGTCATCGAACATGTATGTAGAGTTTTACTCACAATTTATGCAATAGCAAAGCATTTAAAATACAATTATAACAAAGCTTATTACATACAAACTTACCTTGAATGCAAAAACGACGAACTAAGTCGATTAATCTAAAACTTTGTTCTTTCCCCGATCTAAATCCGTATTTCGCCTTTCTTGATCTAAATATAATTAAAATTAACTTATTTAATAATTTCTCTATTCAATTGAGTCCAAATTATACATTAAGGTAATTTTACACATTTGCCTTAATATTTCACATTTTTACAATTTAGTCCTTATTTCATAAAATGCATGCGATTCAACAAAACCCATACTAGCCAAATTTCAATTAGGTCCCTAGCAGTCCATATTTTTCATTTATTTCACAATTCAACCATAAAAATTACACATTTCACAATTTAATCTCTAATTGGACTTTTCGCTAAAAATCACTTAACAAATGTTGTTTATTTAACAACAAACATGCATTTTCTATCATCAAACATCTAAACACACATAAATTTATCAAATGGAAAAACCCTAAACCTTTAATAGTTTTGCAAAATAGTCCTTAGGCTAGCTAGACTAAGCTGCAATGATCTCAAAAACATAAAAATCATTAAAAACAAATTAAAATTGCATACCTAATCAAAGGAATTAGGGTTGACGAAACTTTAAGCTCCCATGGCTACCATTCTTTCTTAATTTTGGTTGCTAAAATGATAATGGAAGATGATACTTAATTTGTTTTATTTATTTTATAATTTTATTACCTATTTACAATTATAACCTTTAAAGTTAATTTAAATTTCAAAATTACCAAGCCACTATCATCCATTATCATGTTATTGGGTTATTTACCACATAAGGACCTCCACTTTAAAGTTCTATAGCTATTAGATACCTTTAGCTAATAGAACACAAGTTTTACACTTTTTGTGATTTAGTCTTTTTTTATCAAATTAAGCATTCAAATGATAAAATTTCTTAACGAAATTTTCACACAATCATAATATCATGCTTAAATATTAAAATAATAATAAAATAATTATTTCAACATCATATTTGTGGTCCCGAAACCACTGTTTCGATTTGACTAAAAATGGGCTGTTACAACTTTCCCCCATTAGGGATTTTCGTCCTCGAAAATCTTACCATAAAAGAGGTTAGGGTACTGTTTCCTCATAGATTCTTTGGGTTCTCACATAGCTTCTTCAGCTCCATGATGTTGCCACAAAACATTAGCTACAAACACTTCAATTACTACTACTTAACGACTTTTCCTTTCCCACGATTACTAACCAAATGATCCATTTCTTGATCTAAATATAAATAATTTTATTCAATTAACTAATTCAAATATCATAAAATATTGAAATCCATATATTCGACCCTTAATCATCATTTACACTTTTACCCTAAATTTTTATTTCTTATTCAATTGAGTCCCTAAACCCGAAACTTTCAATTTAATCATCATTTAATCCAAACACGGCGAGCCAAATTTTCTATAATTCCCATACAACCAATATTCATCATGTTTTTACAAGTATTTCATCTAACTTTACTATTTTAACAATTTAATCCTTTAACATAAAATTAACCAAAATCACTTTATAAAATTGTCTTATTTAACTATCAAGCTTATAAATCAATCATAAAACGTAAAAAATATCACCAATTCATCAATGGCATAATTCAGAACATTTAAAATTTTTACAAATTAGTCCCTAGGTTAGCTAGATTAAGCTACAACGAACTTAGAATAAAAAACACTAAAAAAGGGTAAAGGAATCACTCACATCCTAGGTATTGAGCTTGGCCAAACTTTATGAGGTTTATCAATGGTGATTTCAGGTTGAGAGGTTAAAGGTGATGAAAGAAAAAATAAAAATGGCTTTTACTTGTTTTTGTTTTATTATAATTAACATTACTTTTAATATAAGAATAACATATAATATAATGAAAATTCCTTCAAAAGCCGTCCACTATATTAAATTAACGGTAAATTTTCATTTAAATCCTTGCACTTGAAGTTTTTAAACCATTTAACTAATAAGAATCTATAGAGATTGACTTTTACAACTTTTATGATTTAATCCTTTTTACTTAATTAACTATCTAAACGTTAAAATTTTTGGACCAAATTTCAATATACCTATATTGTAACTTCATAAATATTTAATAAAATATTTATGGCCTCAGCTAACAAAAATGATGTCCCGATTCCTCATTTTCCAAAACCATTTGACTTTAGGGACAAACCACTTGTACTTAACTATTTGTCAAACTAACAAAAATTATCAAATCAAAATTTAATAAAACACTATAATTAACTCATAATTTTTAATAAATACTATTTACTGACTCACTTGTCATATTGGTGGCCCCGAAACCACTGTTTTCACCACCATAGGAAAACAAGTTGTTACAACTCTCCCCTTTTAGCATCCTTGAAATTTCTTACCTTATAATAGTTTTGATTACATTGTTCTCATAGATTCTTCAATTTTCCAAGTCAAATCTGTCCTAACTAGCTTTTTCTTGCACAATTGAACTAGATGATACATGATAAACCGTAATTTATACATGTTTTTATCCCATGCTTAGCACATTTATGGATGGCTTCTCCTTTGATTTGGTGAATTCGATGCTCCTAATTCTTTAATTTCATGTTTTATACTTAGGTGAGCATAGGAGAGTAAAAAGAGCGAGAAACGGGCCGAAAATAGAGAAAATAGACCCACATGAGAAATCAACACGGCCTGGACTTCCTTACACAGGCGTGTCCTACGGCCATGTCCCTTTGGTAGGATTGAAGCACGACTTACACGGGTAGACTACACGCCCGTACCTATTCAACAGCCTTGACCACGGGTTGGAGTAATCACATATGGGCGTGTCACACGGGCGTGCCCCTGCTGAGCCCAAGTATAACCCTATTCGGAAAAGGCCAATTTTGAGGGCTCTTAGGCATTTTAAAGCCTATTTAAACACCTGAGGAGGCACTTAGGAAGGGGGACGCGGAGTAGGAAGTAGGAATTACTCAAGGAAAGCCGATTGATCCATCTCAGAAGCCGGATTCATCATCAAAACTAAAGATCTCCCTTTAATTTCCATTCAGGGGTTTTGGGTTTTCTTTATGTTTTGTATTCATTATTCTTCTGAGGTGTTTTCTTCTATAATTATGAACTAACCCCCTAATTACCTAAGGGGAATGAAACGTAAGACGGATCTTGTTATTATTATCTGGATTGTATGATAAATATTTGACTTGTTCTTAATTATGTGTTCTTACTGCTTGTTTTAATATTCTAGGATATTGATTCAAGTTAATGCTCTTATTCAGAGGAGGAATAGACCCTGTCTAAGAGTAAATTTGTCATAATTAAGCGGAGTTGATTGCACGCCTAGACATAGGGTGATTAGATTTTGCCGGATTAGGGTGAAACCAAATAAGAGGATCTATAGATCGAGTTAATGCAACACTAGGTGTTAATTAGAAAGAGATTTCAATTAATCAACCTAGGGTTAGACGTTATTAGTCTCGAGAGAGATGATAATATAACTTAGGGATTTCTACGGATCAAGTGAAATGAATAAATCGTCTGATTCAGAGTCAAATAACAAGTGAATTCTAGGTGGATTTTTCCTTGGGTATTGTCTTAATCAATCGAGTTTTCCCAAAAGCTTTTTCCCAATCTTCTTTCTGTGCACTCTTAGTTTAGTAATTAGTTTAGATAACCAAATCCCTTAATTTTTAGGCTAGATAATAAAAAGAAGGTAATTACTAGTACTCTTAGTTCCTTTGGGTTCGACAATCCGGTCTTGTTAAAGTTATACTACTGTTCAATAGGTACACTAGCCTTCATCGTGATAATAGTTAGTTTCAAGAACGGTTAATTATAAATATTTAAAACCTATTGCGAGTATCACGTATCAATACAACACTGTAATATGTTCTCCTGAATCTGAATTACCCATTATGACTGTCCGTTTGTTTGCACCGTAACATCGTGAATTTTGGATAAATATAACTCAACAAGCTTTTCAAATGAGTAGCCTATTTTGACCGGAATAAAATGAACCAATTTTATTAATATGGTAAAAATAACCCAAATCAATTCTCCCTTTCTCAACGTTAAAGATAGGCCTAATACGAAATCCATCATAACTCACTCTCATTCCCATTTAGAAATCATAAAAAATTGATACGACCATGGCCTCGTTGAGGTGTTCGAGTCGTGTAGTTGCCCTATCGTTAAAATAAAAAGTATCACTTTTGTTGGAGTTAATGGATATTCGGCTACGTTTATGTGCAAAAACAAAATGTTCAATGGCTTAGGAATAAAGGTATTAGTTCGGCTAGGGAATAGAAACAAATAAAATAAGGTGATGAAATAACGGGTAAACAAACTTAAGATCAAGAATAAACCAATACTATGAAGAGTATTGACCCGAGACTTATATGACACTTAAGGTGATGGAATTTGTTAAAATAACCTTAACCCGCTATCTATATCAAGATAGGAACCAGAGGTATGTTGGATGAATGCCACACTCGGTTTAAGAGTGATAAGTTCAAAGAAACAAGAATGACGCCACTAGCAAGCTAGATAAGCCAACTTGAGTCTTAAATGAAATTTGAGAGTTGAATTAAATGCACAAAGTTATAAAACTTCATTCAAGTAGAAAACGTCCCTACTAAAACTCAGGAGCCTCATATTTATAGGCTAAGATACTAGGCTAGCCGAATAGTTAAATAGGAAACTGAATGGGCATCTTATGTGTAGCTTAAATGAGCTGAATGTTCCAGGAAGTTTCCAAGCAAGTTCCTTGAAGCTTCTCTAACATTGGTGATGTCAATGGGCAAGTCCTTTGTTGATTCCAATCAGCTAGAATTAAATAAAAATTAATTGAGGAGCTGAATGGAGCTGATTGGACTAGCTAGGTTTGGCCAAGGGGTGTGAAAGGCTTCAATTGAGTTGCTTTGATCAGCTGAATGGTCTTGAAGATTTTAAGGGTATCTTGAGTACTCCAATGGCCATTAGGTGTGAAAGACGAATATGAGCAGCTCCTTGTGTGTGAATGCACAAAGTCGAATAACCATGACATGTGAAAAGAACCTCTAGCAATGTGAAAACAATTAAGCATCTATATGGTCAGCTTGGGAAAAGAGATCAGCGGCACTTTTGGACCTTGGCATACACGAAGAGGTGCTTGGAAGAGCTGAACCATCAGCATACCATATTCATGTCGTCCAATGTATATAGCTGCACCAAATTTAATTCAACAATTAATTAGTCTTAAGACATGTTAAATTCAGCAATAGCTGGGACACATTAAAAACAATCATAAAATTCGGCAGGACAAATCAAATTGTAACATGAATTAAATTCGTCCTAAACTTGGACACAATAAAATAGCTAATAAATAAGTATAAAGCTAAGAAAAAATTAAAACATAATTAAAATGTCTAGATTTTTGACACATTAAAACGCAACTTAACTATTTGAGCTGAACTAACTAAATTAACTAAAACATTTAATTTATTTTAGCAACTAAAGAAATGCATAAATTAAACCAAGCTGGAATTTAGCTCATGGAGCTAAGTTTGAGCTTAGTTCAGCTTGCAAAAGATTGTAAGATGAACTCGTAGGGCTGGTCCAAGCTCTCTCGATGTGTCCAGACAAAGTCTCACCCCACACTTGATCTACTAAGGCCGAGATAGCCCCTTTAAAGTGCTTGGCTCATGCTCGGGTGATAGGACCTTGAGGCAGTTCCGAAGGCTCCGTGTTCGAGCTAGGTGTGACTCGGGGCATGGCCGTATTATAAGCTGTAATAATTAAGATAGAATTTGATATTCAACTTTAACTTATTAACAATACTAGACATCTCAATACAAACTTTGAACTTTCACGTTTTATTCTCGGCCATCAGTAAATTTGTCTCAAGTCATTTCACATTTTGTCACTACTTGACTGAATCAAATAGACACTACTATAAGCCTCTTGTATGATGTCTCATATAATCTAAGAATTGTTCAGCACACATATTTGATTTCAAAAATATAGACTATTATATCAATTCATATTGGAATTAGTGATATGATCATTTTGAATCTATTCTAGTTTAGCTAACAAATTCAAATCTTTTCTTTACATCTCACAAATTCTCTAAAGAGTTATCAGTTTAACTCTCAATTTTGTGATAATTGAACAAGCATAATTTAAGATCATTTGATTGAAGCATTACTATAAATACTGAATTCTTTCTTGGACTTAAATTGAATTAGTACCGAAGCTTCTATCAATAAAGTTTTCAACTGCTCAAGACTTTGCTAGTACTTATCTAACTAAACAAATTCAACATTTTCCTGCAATAGCTTTGTCATCAGTAATACACTTATCGAGAAGTTCTTAATAAATCATCTGTAATAAAAATTTTAAAATACTGAGCATTCTCTAAATTAGTTTTATAATAGGTCAATATATCATCAATAAAAAAACAACAAACCTGTCGAAATGTGGTTGAAAACCTTGATTCCTCATATCCATAAATGTTGAAAGAGCATTAGTCGGGATAACTAGAAACTCATAATGTCTGTAACAGATTTTGATTGTAATTTTTGGCACATTTACGTCTTTAACTCACAATTGATAGTAACCAGGTTGGAGATTTATCTTCAAGAACACTGTAACACCTTTCAACAAATCTAATAAATGTTCAATACAAGACAACGAATATTTACTCTTTATCGCAATGTATTCAACTGTCGATAATCTATATACAATCTCATCAATCCGTCTCTGTTTTTCACAAACAGAACACGTGCACCTCAAGGTGATACATTCGATCGGATAAAACCTCTGCAATTAATTCCTAAAACTGAGTTTTTAATTCTTTTAATTTGATTGAAGCCATTCTATACATAGTATCAAAACTAAAGCAATCTTGTACACTAATTTTGTGGCAAACTCGACTTCTCATTCTAAGGTGAACTTTGTAATTCTTTAGAAGAAAAAAAATATCTATAAACTCGTAAATTTTTAGTACCTGATCAACTATCATTTTCGATACTCTGGAATCTAGGACATATGCATAAAAATGTATCACAGCCTTTTCGAATCAATTTCTATATAGATATCCCTAAAATCATATTCGAATCTCAATTAGATTTATCAAATTTAATAGAAATTAATTCCTTGTTCTAACATCTTAAATCAATTTATTACAACATAGAAAATAGTCAACCAATTCATGTAACGCCCCGAGCCCGAGACCGTCGCCAGAGTCGAGCACGAGGTGTTAACGGACTTAATTCATTAATTAAACAGCTCAAACAATTTATTTTAGAACTTTCAGACAAGCTGGCTAACTGCATCATAGTCGCTTAAAAATTCATATCTCGAGTTACAAAACTCGAAATCCAATTCCGTAAAATTTCCCTGAAACTAGGCTCATATATATATCAATTAAATTCTTTCTAGAATTTTTGGTCGGGCCAAATAGTACAGTTTATTACTTAAAGTCTCCCCTGTTTTAGGGTTCAACTACTCTGACCCCTGTGTATTACGAATTAAATATCTCCCTGTACAGAGTTTCAATTATCATTCTGTTTTTTTCTCATAAAACTACACTCAATAAGGAATCTTTACAAATAAATTATGACTTCTAATTATCTTTTTACAATTTTTGGTGAATTTCCAAAGTCAGAATAGGGGATCCAGAAATTGCTCTGGCCCTATTTTGTAAAAATTTAGATATCTCATAAAATATAACTCATTTACCTGTTTCCTTTCACCCATATGAAAACAGACTCATCAAGCTTCAATTCCATATTTTATTCATCATTTAATTCTATTTCTACTATTTTTAGTGATTTTTCAAATTTAAGTCCCTACTGCTGTATGACACTGTTTTATAGCCAATTTCACATTTTTCATGATGTCCATGGAATAACTAGCATTTAGGCATACATACAAAAAAACATGTCCTTGATTAGCCATTCCAACAGCTAATCATTATCAAGCATTTACATACTGTCGAAACCATTTTTAAATCGAGCTTTGGAAAATGGGAATCGACTTTAAAAAACGAAAACAGGAGTCGCCATCAATCTTTTTAGGTGTGATTGGATCACCTCTAAAACATTTTTCTTAAAATCATTAGTTTTGGTCTACGAAATTAGAAGATGGGTTCGGGAGCCGGTTACGTACGAGGAAGGATTAGCACCCTCGTAACGCCCAAAAATTGGTACCTAATTGATTATCAAGTGTCTTTAATGTCGGAAATTTAAAATTTTAAGATCTAATCCTCTTTAAAATATTTTGATTTTTGTAAATTGGAGTTCACTCATATCAAAGTATTGACACTAAGTTAGCTTTTGGAAATCCCTATCTCGAAGCAACAAAACGCTACATCCAGTAAGTTAGGACATATTACTTTGCAATTTCAAGACAGTTGCTCACATTTTGAAAACCGTCAAAACTTAGAAGGGTACTTGATTATTCGAACTCAACGATAAAAGTCGCAACCCAATAAGTTAGGGCACTACTTTCTCGAAATTTCCAAACACTAAGCATTGCCTTTATATTTTTTGAAAACTTTAGAGCCTTGTTTTTTTTTAAATGATGCGTGGGGAATTGTATTGTGTTATAAATCATACATAATAACATATTATTGTAATAGGTAAATAATACATGCATTTAAACAAAATGATGGCAATAATATAAAAATCGTGCATTAGATACATACATATAAAAATAATATATATATAGCAAATATTAACAATATACATACAAAGATATATATATAACATGTATTGAGAATGACTAAACAAAACGTTGAAACATACAAAGCAATAATTAAATAATGCATGATATAAAAAAAAGGTAATAATTTAAATAATGCATGACATACAAAAAAGAGTAATACAATATCAATGTACATGTTCATGAAATGTAATATCAAATAATAAATATAAAATAACATATAACACATGATATATGCAATATATATATAAAAAAAATGAAATGAGTTATTGTTAACAAAATATACATATAACACAAATAAAGACATAATATTTAATAATAATCTTAAAATAGTATTTGCTATATAATATATAAAACATAATAACAAAATATTTATAAAAGAATAATAATTATATATAAAATTATTGGGTTTAAAAAATATATATAAAATAAAAGTATGTAAAAGAATTTATAAAATAACACATAATATAAAAATATCATTTTAAAATAATACATAATAAATAATTAATTAATAATTTAATATGAGTTAAAAATATAATTTAATTTACAAATTTCAGAATTTTAAATAATGTAATGAATGATATAAATATAAATAATATAATAGATAATATAAAAAAATAAGTAATATAAAAATACAATAACTGTTATATAATAAAATATAATTTGAATATATAGGAAATAAGAAATATAATATATATACTATAAAATAACGAAAATATATATATGTAAGAATAATATATAAATAATTAATAAATATATAATATAATAATAATATAAAAATAATAATGTAAAATAATAATAATTTGTGAAAAATAATATATAATAAATAATAATATAATAAAATCATATTATAATGTATAATGTAAAAGTAAGGTAAAAAAACAAATAACAATATATATAATAAAAAAAATATAGGACTAAATTTAAAGTTCAGCAAAATTATAGGGCGAATTTAAAAGAAATAAAACTGAATTAGGGCCTTAATTAAAACACGCGCAAAACAAAAGGGACTCATTGGGAAAATTTCCCTATTCCCAAAACGACTGCGTTTTAAACTTAGACTTAAAGTAGCTACTTCAGGGATTGAATCACAACTGAGACAAAACATTAGGGTTAAATCATAAATAAAATAAAACTTAATCGCAAACACAAAAAGGTGGAGGGACTGATTGGGTAATTAACCCAATTCTAAAAAACACATGGATCCTCCTCGGGTAATCGGGTCAACGCGCAGATCCTATGGCTTAATACGACACCGTTTTGAGCTTATTAAATTAAGCAGAAACGACGTCATTTCAAAGAGGCTATATAAGCCAATTTCGCAGCTTAAAAAATCATTTTAACACCAGCCCTAAAAAAAATCCTGAAATACTCTGCAGAAGGGAAGAGAGAGGTCCCCAGCCCTGGCCTCCGGCCACGATGCAGTGCTTGCACATGCACCTCACGCGCCATCGTACACGGTGGTCTGAAGGCTTAAAAACCTTCGTCTTTCCACATGTGACCTCCTTTCCCTTAGATCCTTACTTGTATATGATAAAACAGTTCATATATGTTCAAAATAAAACACAAGATATGCGATTAAATCACCTTTTGAGAGACTGTTGGTATTTTTTTTGAATGAATGTCTGTGAGTATATTTCTTTCTTCCAAAAAAAAGAAGGGGTCCCTTTACACTGTTTTGATTCGGGCTTTTATAGCCACTACTGTTATTACATAAGCTGGGAAAGAAATCGAAGATTTCTTTCCATTTCTTGTCTGCTGTATCTACCATATCTTTGATTGTGATCTGCTGAAATCCTTTTATTTTAGTTTCCTTTTTTGTTTTTTTCGTATCTGCTGTGTTTCCTTTTCTTGTAGATGACTTGCGAAGATTTCGGTGGTGACGAGGGCTTGACAATGGTCCACTGGTGGCGGTGATCTCGGTTTGACTCAGAGCCTTAGGATTGTGGCCTTGCTGGAGAGTAGCTGGAACGACGCGTCTGTTGGGATGGCTTCTGGAATCTTCTGCTTGCGGTGCGAAGAGAAAGAGAGGCAGAAACCCTAGGGTTTCATGCCTCGGTGTAACAGTTTAGGCCAGTTGGGCCACTTTAGTCTTGGGTCCATTTGGGTCTGTTGTAATGGGCCTTAGGAGTAAGATTTTAGAAATGGGCCAGTAATGTAACGGGTTTGGGTCTGCTGAGTTGTAACCGGGCATAAGGTTTAGGCCAATTGATTTTGGGTCTACTGGTTGGTGGGCCAATGTAAATGGACTGTTACATGGATTGTTTTAAAATATTTATTTGGTTTACAGCCCGGTCAAATTTGGGCTACTACAGCTGCCTTTCTTTGCTCATTACTGTATAACGGGAATCGAGCAAAGATTTAGAAAGACCAAATTTGACCGATCCTACCAAATCATAATCTTCAATCTTCTTGACTGTCATGTTGATATCTTCGATCTGCTCTCCATCGAACACAGAGATGCCAAATCTGCTTCTTCAATTCATTCTCTGACAATACAGAGATGATTCATCATCTTAGATTTGCTTCATCGTAAGCATGTGAAAGCCAAATCGGCTATGTCTTCGATTCGCTCCTTGTAAGCACAAGGATGCCAAACCATCTTGGATCTACTTCAGTATAAACATCTGAAGTTTGAATCTGCTATGTGTTTGCTCTCTATTGAAGTGGAGATGCCAGACTTCGATTTACTCTCTGCTAATACAGAGATGCCAAATCATCTTAGAGTTGCTTCATCATAAACACGTGAAAGCCAAATCAGCTATGTCTTCGATTTGTTCCTTGTAAGCACAAGGGTACCAAACCATCTTGGATCTGCTTTAGCATAAACATTTGAAGGTGAGATCTGCTGTGTATCTGCTCTCCATTGAAGTGGAGATTCCAGACTTCGATTTGTTCTCCGACAATACAGAGATGACAAATCATCTTAGATTTGCTTCATCGTAAACACGTGAAAGCCAAATCAGCTATGTCTTCGATTTGTTCCTTGTAAGCACAAGGATACCAAACCATCTTGGATCTGCTTCAGCATAAACATCTGAAGGTGAGATCTGCTGTGTATCTGCCCTCCATTGAAGTGGAGATGCTAGACTTCGATTTGTTCTCTGACAATACAGAGATGACAAATCATCTTAGATTTGCTTCATCGTAAACACGTGAAAGCCAAATCAGCTATGTCTCGATTTGTTCCTTGTAAGCACAAGGATACCAAACCATCTTGGATCTGCTTCAGCATAAACATCTGAAGGTGAGATCTGCTGTGTATCTGCCCTCCATTGAAGTGGAGATGCTAGACTTCAATTTGTTCTCTGACAATACAGAGATGACAAATCATCTTCGATTTGCTTTATCGTAAACACGTGAAAGCCAAATCAACTATGTCTTCGATCTACTCTCCGCCAATACAGAGTTGCCAAATCTGGTATCTTAGATCTGCTTTCTGACAATACAGAGATGCCGAATCTGCTATCTTCAACTTGTTCCCTATAAACATAGGGATGCCAAATCTTGTTTATTTGATCTACATTATCCCATAAAAGACATAACCTGTAGAATGCATATGAGTTCATGCCTAATAATTAGAATGCTATGATCAAAGTGAGTCAAATTCTCTTAGTTAGACATGTTATAATGCAAAATGTTATGGAAATGATTCCTATTTCAGACCACTCATTCCTTCATCGAAGTTTATCCTTACTTCTCTCGAAGTCTCATTCCAACTCAACTTGTGGGTTTGTACCATTCTTCAAATGCTATGACCCACTGAAAATGTTTGTAAGATGATCCTCTCTTAGGATCAAATCGTTTGATTTGTTCAATCATCATTTAGAATGAAAAAGAAATTTTAGTTTCCCTGAGTACATCCGACCCTTACATATGGGAATTCCTTAAACAATTGTCTTGTTTCAGTTTCTTGTATTATCTAGAAATTCCCAGAGTAATATGCAAAACTTCATTTGTGAAGATATTTTAGTTCATCTATCATTATTTCAATGCAACATACTTAAAGAATAACGAAAGATGAATATTTTTTTTAAGAATAATTGGATTTGAATGAATTATCAAAAAGATACAAAAGGGAATTAATCTGATAGCCTATCTTCTAGAAGAAATAGAATCTAAAGATAGCAAACAAGATAGAAGTTAGATGCCCTAGATATCGCCGCTTGAGTGTCTATACACTAACTCCATGAAGTCTTTCTTGAGTTCAACATGTGTTTAGAAGATCCAAAGTACTCCGTTGATGCCCCGATTTGCAGCATCCTTCACTCTTTGTTGCATCAGATACAGCAAGATTACCGTATGCCATTCAATATTTGAGTCGCCCTTTCGGGTTTTCAACTCAAAACCCCTTTGGTCAGAAGGCGCCCTTTACGGGTTTTCACCTTGGCCTCTCCACCTTTTTTTTAAATAGAAGTCCTAAAGTGCCCTTTGTGGGTTTTCACCTTGGCTTCCCTTCTCCTTTAGACAAAGTACTCCTTGACCAAGTCTGAATTCACTGGATCAGATAAATTTTTCCTATCCATTTCTTGTCAAAATTAGTGCACCTCTAGAGAAAGCCCTCTTCGCAACATATGGCCCTTCCCAATTCGGCATCCTTTTGCATGAGAAGGATCTCTTTAGCACAAGGTTTCTTTTATGAAATTCTTTTGGATGAACCTTCTTTGTCATAAGTCTGTGTCATCCATTCTTGGTACATTTGCTTAGGATGAATACTTTCAAGTTAAATTTACTAGAGGTATTCAATTCTTGACTCCATTAAAGCTTGGAGGAAAAATCTTGATTCATAAACCCATGAGAAAGGGATTGCCCCAGCAGCAGTCTTGGCTGTTGTTTGTCAAACCCTACAAAAAGATGGTTTAATAATTCTCAGCAGACAAGAATGAAGTTGCTGACTTTATCCTTCAACCTAGAAAGTTGAGGTACAGAGATTACTCCCAGAGCATACATCCCACCATGACTCGATGATGTTTCTGAAGCATCCCTAATCTTCATAAATTGCCCCCAACTGTGAAGCTGCCAAATGAGTGTAGCAAATAGGAGCCATAACAAATATGGCTGTGGTGCTCCTTTGATACATATAGGATAGAGAATGAAAAAACTCTTGCAGATCATCAGCCGAAAACCCAGCCTGGTCTAAAAGAATATGATAGTGGGTCTGCCTCGTGATTCTAATCATTCCAGCATGGGTAACAAGGTAAAAATTATTGTTCTTTGGATGGCATACTTTGTTGTCAATGACAGTACCATGTAGCACATTGTCAGGAGATCCCTGTTAGAGAAACTTGGTATGATGGTTTTTCGTACAACAATAACCACAATCTTTAGGGTTCCACTTCTCATCAAGGAACTTGCAAGCCTCAATAACTTGATCAAAACTTGATTGAATTGAGACTCACTAACCCCATCCCTGAAAATAATGATTTGATCAGGTTTCCTCTTCCCTGAACTTGTATAGAAGTCTATGATACCGTCATCCACTTTGTCAGAAACTGGTTTTGAAGAATGAATCTATCATTTTAAGCTTCAGAGATTGTGTACAGCCTGATGCCCCATAGCTGGAAATCAATGGCCACCGCCTGGAGCTAACCATCGCAGCTATTGACGGCACATCAGACTGCTCAGGAAAGCCAAACAATGCACCCATTCCAAAGATGATGGTTGGAACCTTTGAAACAACTGGAATTGAAGGTGTTTGCCCCAGCGTAAGCATAGAGAGTAGGCAGTAGTTTCTTATGCCAATTTTTACCAGTCTCAATCATCTTCTGTAATTTATTTTTTCTTCTTTTTCTTTTCTTTTGGCAACCTTTGTTGTACTATGGTATGGTGCATTATCTTTGAAAAGACTGCAAACTTTTGGCATTGTGCAGTTATATATAATCTTTTTTTTTGAAATGGATGACTTTTGACTTTGTAATATTGGCATATGAAGCTATCTCCCCCTCTTAATGGAGTAGTTGACGTCCACAAAGATGAGTCATTGTCAGCTTGAAACTTTTGACGAGCTCGGGCCCATAACATACATGCCCTATAAGTCTTGACTCCTTTAAATTTGGCATTCATTGTACAACTGATGCGATCCCTTTCCATGGTGGACCAACAGTGCCCCAAAACCTCATGTTTATCCTGGAAATTGGAAATCCTCCTGCATGCGTCTTTGGACCACATTTTTAAATTCCCATAATAGTCTCAACAAGGTCTTGTTTTGTCTCCTCAGCTAATTCCAATTTCGCAATCTTTCCTTCCTCTAAGGCTATATTTCCTACCACCACTTCATGGGGTAAAAACCATTTTGAACAAATTCAGAAACAAGTCACAATTTCTGTCACCTTCAAAGTACTGAGATTCCTCTAAACACATATCGCACTTAAAAGGAACTCTGAATCTGTAGTATCGTTGCCCGTGTCATTGATATCTAGGGATCTATGATAGGCACACAAAAGAATATATAAGGAATAAATGAATTCAAGAATGACTATTTACATGAAATGAAAATTTATAAAGAATGTCAAAGGTCAAAAGAATCAGAATGAAAGAATAGAGCAACAAGAGTGTTCTGAATATTACTCTGTAAAATTCCTAAAGATTACAGGAAGTTCTTCCACAATCCAATTGTTTAAAGAACTTCCCGGTTCGTAAGGGTGAATGCCCTCAAGGTTTCTTTGTTCAGTCCCTTCCTCATGTATGACATTGATGGGATAATTTTCATTTCCAAACACCCCCTTCTCTAGGTAAGCTATCCCTTCTGACACAAAAGTCGGGGATATGTAAGGGAACGTCATTAATTCCCATTCAACTTCTTTTTCACTCAGCTGTGACCCTCTTCTCTCTCTCTCTTTTTATTTCTCTTTTTAATAACTTTAACTAATTAGGGTCTTTTTATAATTTTGAATGCAAATGATGCAATGAAATGCTATAAGATGCAAATGAATGCAAAAGGTATCGATCTCGATTCAATCTCATTTAGAAAACTTTATTTAGAAAAAGAATATCTTTACATATAAATGGATTACAAATACGCTTTCGCCCTAATGCACAAAATTTTAACAACAAAACAAACTCTTGGCCACGATCAGATTGTAGCTCATATTGGTGCTTAATATGTCAGCCTGTGTCGCCAATGTCTGTAAATAATCAGCTGCCTCCTGACTTTGAGCTACGACCTCACCTGTGGTGTAATCCATGCAACTAAGGGCACCTCCTCCAATACCTGTGAAGTTGTTCTGATTATTTTGAGATAGATTAGCGAACAGGTAGGTATCTCGTTCTGTAGTGTGCTACCTTAAAATAATATCCTATATCCTCAATGTTTCTTAACAGCTTTCAGATTTCTACCCACGCAGAGCATCTTGCCTCGGTACCTTCGCAGCATAGCTAATCTCTAAAGGTCTTTGTATGATACGGCCTTCTTTAATCGCTTTCTTTCACACTTACTTGAGCTATCCAGGCCATCGGGGCTTGCATTTCTATTGATAAGTACAACAGTAAACTCAAGCTTCTTGTTTGGTAGCGGTCCTATAGTAAACGAGCTTTTTACCATCATAGGCAAAATTCTTTCCATCCAACTCATTTTTGTAGGTCTCATGCACTCTATCAATCATTTTCCTTCCAATACCCTTACCATCCACATGGCAACCGTCTTCATATGAAAGAGAAATGCTATAATGGAAGAAGTGTCCATCAATACTCCCACACTCACTTTGAATTGCTCATCTATCCTCCTGTCAAGCAAATACTGCAAGTCCCCTTAGTTATTGTAGAACAACTGCTTGGATTCATTACTCCATTGATCCTATATTTCCTTTAACTCCTAAAGATTATTTTGCGCCACGCTGATGCGAGTGTAACCCCATAATTCTGATGTGTATCCTTCAGCATTTCCTTTGACCATTTATGGACGTTAGTGTTGCCCTCCATTCTATCAAGAAGTCCGTTCTCCATAATAAAACTTTCTAACTTAGAAACTGATCGTGAATCGATACCTTTTAAATGCAAAATGACATGCACAAAAGAAAGAAAACAGTCAGTATCATATGATATTAATAAACACAAAGATAACCTAAGTATAATTCTATATTGATCTCTTACGGTTTTTCTATATGTGGTTTGTTTCTAAAGTTTGAGGTACCCGAACCAGCAGATTCCTCGATCCACACCCATTATAGGCTCATTTGAATCGAGTTCAGTTCAGGGGAATACATTTTCCTATGGCTACATGGAGATGAAAATCTCACGAAACTATAGGTACGGATGTATCCTGAAAGTGATCCACTATCCTGCATGGAGGCGAAAACCTCACGAAGGCGTAGCTTCTCACTCCCATTTAAGGGTGTGACCACAACGGTCATGCAAATGCAATGCGTATCAGAATATAGCAACACATGTAATAATACAAACACATGTAATGCAAAGAGGATTAAATTTTAAAATTTTTAATTTCTGACATTAAGACAAGAGATAATCAATTACACGGTTTGACTCTCTTATTGGTCCTCAGCGGAGTCGCCAAGCTATCGAAACCATTTTTAAATTGAGCTTTGGAAAATGGGAATCGACTTTAAAAAAAGAAAACATGAGTCGCCACCAATCTTTTTAGGTGTGATTGGATCACCTATAAAACATTTTGTTTTAAAATCGTTAGTTTTGGTCTACGAAATCAGAAGATGGGTTCGGGAGCCGATTACGTACGAGGAAGGATTAACACCCTCGAAACGCCCAAAAATTGGTACCTAATTGATTATCAAGTGTCTTTAATGTCGGAAATTTAAAATTTTAAGATGTAATCCTCTTTAAAATATTTTGATTTTTGTAAATTGGAGTTCACTCGTATCAAAGTATTGACACTAAGTTAGCTTTTGGAAATCCCTATCTCGAAGCAACAAAACGCTACATCCAGTAAGTTAGGACATATTACTTTGCAATTCCAAGACAGTTGCTCACATTTTGAAAACCGTAAAAACTTAGAAGGGTACTTGATTATTCGAACTCAACGAGAAAAGTCACAACCCAATAAGTTAGGGCACTACTTTCTCAAAATTTCCAAACACTAAGCATTGCCTTTATATTTTTTGAAAACTTTAGAGCCTTATTTTTTTTAAAATGATGCGTGGGGAATTGTATTGTGTTATAAATCATACATAATAACATATTATTGTAATAGGTAAATAATACATGCATTTAAACAAAATGATGGCAATAATGTAAAAATTGTGCATTAGATACATACATATAAAAATAATATATATAGCAAATATTAACAATATACATACAAAGATATATATAACATGTATTGAGAATGAATAAACAAAACGTACAAACATACAAAGTAATAATTAAATAATGCATTATATACAAAAAAAAGTAATAATTTAAATAATGCATGACATACAAAAAAGAGTAATACAATATCAATGTACATGTTCATGAAATGTAATATCAAATAATAAATATAAAATAACATATAACACATGATATATGCAATATATATATAAAAATGAAATGAGTTATTGTTAACAAAATATACATATAACACAAATAAAGACATAATATTTAATAATAATCTTAAAATAGTATTTGCTATATAATATATAAAACATAATAACAAAATATTTATAAAAGAATAATAATTATATATAAAATATATTGGGTTTAAAAAATATATATAAAATAAAAGTATGTAAAAGAATTTATAAAATAAAACATAATATAAAAATATCATTTTAACATAATACATAATAAATAAATAATTAATAATTTAATATGAGTTAAAAATATAATTTAATTTACAAGTTTCAGAATTTTAAATAATGTAATGAATGATATAAATATAAATAATATAATAGATAATATAAAAAAATAAGTAATATAAAAATACAATAAATGTTATAAAATAAAATATAATTTGAATATATAGGAAATAAGAAATATAATATATATATTATAAAATAACGAAAATATATATGTAAGAATAATATATAAATAATTAATAAATATATAATATAATAATAATATAAAAATAATAATGTAAAATGATAATAATTTGTGAAAAAAAATATATAATAAATAATAATATAATAAAATCATATTATAATGTATAATGTAAAAGTAAGGTAAAAAACAAATAACAATATATAAATATATATAATAAAAAAATAAATAAATATAGGACTAAATTTAAAGTTCAGCAAAATTATGGGGCGAATTTAAAAGAAATAAAACTGAATTAGGGCCTTAATTAAAATATGCACAAAACAAAAGGGACTCATTGGGAAAATTTCCCTATTCCCAAAACGACTGCGTTTTAAACTTAGACTTAAAGTAGCTACTTCAGGGATTAAATCACAACTGAGACAAAACATTAGGGTTAAATCATAAATAAAATAAAACTTAATCGCAAACACAAAAAGCTAGAGGGACTGATTGGGTAATTAACCCAATTTTAAAAAACACGTAGATCCTCCCCGGGTAATCGGGTCAACGCGCGGATCCTATAGGTTAATACGACATCGTTTTGAGCTTATTAAATTAAGCAGAAACAACGTCATTTCAAAGAGGCTATATAAGCCAATTTCGCAGTTTAAAAAATCATTTTAACACCAGCCCTAAAAAAAATCCTGAAATGCTTTGCAGAAGGGAAGAGAGAGGTCCCCAGCCCTGGCCTCCGGCCACGGTGCAGTGCTTGCACACGCGCCTCACGCGCCATCGTACACGGTGGTCTGAAGGCTTAAAAACCTTTGTCCTTCCACAGGTGACCTCTTTTACCTTAGATCCTTACTTGTATATGATAAAACAGTTCATATATGTTCAAAATAAAGCACGAGATATGCGATTAAATCACCTTTTGAGAGGCTGTTGGTATTTTTTTTGAATGAATGTCTGTGAGTATATTTCTTTCTTCCAAAAAAAAGAAGGGGTCCCTTTACACTGTTTTGATTCGGGCTTTTATAGCCACTACTGTTATTACATAAACTGGGAAAGAAATCGAAGATCTCTTTCCATTTCTTGTCTGTTGTATCTACCATATCTTTGATTGTGATCTGCTGAAATCCTTTTATTTTAGTTTCCTTTTTTTGTTTTTTTCGTATCTGCCGTGTTTCCTTTTCTTACAGGTGACTTGCGAAGATTTCGGTGGTGACGAGGGCTTGACGATGGTCCACTGGTGGCGGTGATCTCGGCGTGACTCGTAGCCTTAGGATTGTGGCCTTGCTGGAGAGTAGCTGGAACGACACGTCTGTTGGGATGGCTTCTGGAATCTTCTGCTTGCGGCGCGAGGAGAAAGAGAGGCAGAAACCCTAGGGTTTCATGCCTCGGTGTAACGGTTTGGGCCAGTTGGGCCACTTTAGTCTTGGATCCATTTGGGTCTGTTGTAATGGGCCTTAGGAGTAAGATTTGAGAAATAGGCTAGTAATGTAACGGGATTGGGTCTGCTAAGTTGTAACCGGGCATAAGGTTTAGGCCAATTGATTTTGGGTCTACTGGTTGGTGGGCCAATTTAAATGGACTGTTACATGGACTGTTTTAAAATATTTATTTGGTTTACAGCCCGGTCAAATTTGGGCTACTACACATACCATTCATCAGCCATATCATAAGATCATACACATAAAATGGCTACGATGCTATACATGCCATACTCAAAATGAAACGTCTAGCTATACCAAAATAATCCTTGTGATAGTGTGCCCGGACCTCTGACGTACTTTACGATCCCCGAGTTAGCTTGAAAAAACTATAAAAAGAAGGAAAATAAAGGGGGTAAGCATTAAGCTTAGTAAGTTTGCATGCAAATAAATAGCAACATTCATAAGAATTATCTTACTATTTGGCATGATACTACTTAATGCAACTTCATTAATTGTCATAGACATATTTTAAACTTCTTCACTTACTCACTTACTTAAATACTTAATCAAATTTATTAATACATTTTACTTACCTTTTTCCTTATCAAGCATACATGAACATTATGTACTTACCTTTGCTCTTCTAGCATGAACTTGTCTTACCTTTTAGTATAACTCGTCTTACCTTACCTTACCTTGATATTCTCTTTAAATTTTCCCGTTGAACCACTTGGAATACTAAGGATACGCGGGTACCTTACCATTGTCATGACTTGCCATGGTCTTACATGGTATCCTTTTTAAAACTTACCATTGCCATGTCTTGACATGGTCTTACATGGTATCCTTGCCTTATGAACTCACCAATGCCATGCCTTGGCATGGTCTTACATGGGACCTTTTCCTTATAGTAACTTATCAATGCCATGTCTTGACATGGTCTTACATGATTTCCCTGCCTTAGAAACCTTACCAATTGCCATGCCTTGGAATGGTCTTACATGGTATCCTTAAACCCTAATGTCATGACATTTGTAGCCTACACATTCCTAAGGTTCAACATGGACATTCTGAAATTACTTCTCCGTCAATTCATGCTTGAGTCTTCTTTGAATAATTTCATAAAATAAATATACACATGCTGGAAATTAACAAAATTAACATAAAATAATAGAATATTGCATTTATTTACCGCAACTTACCTCGAAACAAATACGATCAACTATATCGATTTAGTCCACTATCTTTTTCTTTCTCCAGTCTAACTCCAGATTTTGTTCTTCTTGATCTATAAAAAAATAGCTTATTTAATACTCACATTTATTAAAACAGTCCTTGACCCAAACTTTGGCAAAATTATATTTTTGCCCCTAAACTTTCACATATTTGCACTTTTTCCCCAAGGCTCGTAAATTAAACTTCATCCTATATTCTTATGTTTTATGTCATGATGATCATTTTTCCCTTCTATGGAAACATCAAATTTTCACTCTAACGTGTACTTATGACCATTAGGTATTTTTACCAATTAAGCCCTTTCACTCGTTTTCACTCAAAATCGAGCAGCACAAGCTGTCTAACATAATTTAAAACCTCGTATTCTATCATAAAACACCAAAATACACAAATTTCACCTATGTGTATTTTTCCAAATACGAACCCTAGGTTGAATTATTGCTAGCATAAGCTAAATCAAGTTACCGGGACTCTAAAAATGTAAAAATCATTAAAAACGGGGCTTGGAATCACTTACTATAGAGCTTGGAAGCTTGGAACAAACCCTAGCTATGGAGAAACCTTGAAATTTCGGCCTAATGAAGAAGATGGACAAAAATTGGCTTTTAATTTTGTTTTTAATTCATTTAAATAACTAAATGACCAAAATGCCCTTAATTAAAAACTATAGTGTTTTATTTTCCTTTAGGTATTTTTGTCCAAACTAGTATAATGGTCTAATTACTATCCAAGGTCCTCCACTTTTAAAAACCCATTACTCACAAGTACTTAATACCTTTGTGAACTAGAGCAATTTAGTCCTAAATATCAAATTGGACCCTCTATCGATAAAATTTCTAAATGAAATTTTCACACAATCATGCAATCATGCCATAAACCTTAAAATGGTAATAAAATAAATTTTTCTACCTCGAATTTGTGGTTTCGCAACCACTATTCCGTTTAGGCCCTATTTTGAGATGTTACATTTCTCCCCCCTTTTAGGGATTTTTGTCCCTGAAAATCTTACATGTGAAGAGATTTGGGTACTGTCTTCGTATAGCCTCTTCGGGCTCCCATGTAGCCTCGTCTACCCCATGTCTATTCCATAGTACTTTCACAAGTGCAATACTTTTGTTCCTTAATTGCTTTACCTTTCGAGCTAGAATCTTTACCGGTTCTTCACCGTAAGTCATGTCTGGCTGAATCTCAACCTCTGTTTTAGAAATCACATGTGACGGATCTGAACGATAACGACGTAGCATAGACACATGAAATACATTATGAATCTTCTCTAACTCAATCGGCAAAGCTAACCAATATGTTAATGGTCCGACTCTCTCAATCACTTCAAACGCTCCAATAAAACGTGGACTTAGTTTGCCTTTCTTGCTATATCTGAGAACTTTCTTCCACGGGGATACTTTCTAAAACACTTTGTCACCAACTTGATACTCAATCTCTTTTCTCTTCAAATCTGCATATGACTTTTGTCTGTCTGAAGCTACTTTCAAGCAATCTCTGATGACTTTTACTTTTTCTTCTGTTTCCTTAACTAGATCAACCCCGTAAATCTGATTTTCCTTAAGCTCTATCCAATACAAAGGTGTGCGACATTTACGTCCATACAAAGCTTCATAAGGTGCCATCTTCAAACTCGACTGATAACTATTATTGTAGGCAAACTCTATTAATGATAAATATTTTCCCAACTGCCTTGAAATTCCAGTACACAGCATCTAAGCATATCTTCAAGTACTTGAATAACTCTCTCTAACTGACCATCGATTTGAGGATGAAAAGCTGTACTAAAACTCAACTTTGTGCCCAAAGCCTCCTGTAATTTCTTCCAAAACCATGAAGTAAATCTTGGATCTCTGTCTGAAATGATCGATAATGGTACCCCGTGTAGTCTGACTATCTTTGAAATATACAACTTGGCCAACTTGTCAAGTGAATAATCCATACGAACTGGGATAAAATGAGCCGACTTCGTTAACTTATCAATCACAACCCATACTACATCTTTCTTTCTCGGTGTTAACGACAATCCTGTCACAAAATCCATAGTAACTCGATCCCATTTCCATTCAGGGACTAGCATAGGCTGCAATAAACATGAAGGTACCTGATGTTCGGCCTTTACCTGCTGACAGATCAAGCATCTAGAAACAAACTCTGAAATGTCCCTTTTCATTCCTACCTACCAGTACATTTTCTTCAAATCATTATACATCTTTGTACTACCTGGATGAATAGACAAAGAACTACTATGTGCTTCCTGTAAGATCTTTCGAATAAGCTCATCATTCTTCGGTACGCATACCCTATCTCTGAACATCAAACAACCGTCAGAATTGATCTAAAAATCTGACTCTATATCCGACTCACACTGATCTCTTTTGGCTAACAACACACTGTCATTTTTCTGAGCTTCACAAATTTCTTCAAGAAACATCGGTTTAGCTCTCAACTCAGCTAAGATAAAACCATCATTTGATAAGGCTAGATTAGTGTTCAAAGCTCTTAATGCAAACAAAGATTTCCTACTCAAAGCATCAGCAACAACGTTTGCCTTACCAGGGTGATAATCGATCATTAGCTTATAATCTTTAATTAACTCTAACCATCTTCTTTGCCTCAAATTCAAATCTTTTTGAGTCATCAAATATTTCAAACTTTTGTGATCAGTGAATATGTGGCACTTCTCACTGTACAAATGATGTCTCCAAATCTTTAGCGCAAAAATAATGGCAACTAGCTCTAAATCATGTGTCGAATAGTTCTTCTCATGTGGCTTTAGCTGTCTAGAGGCGTAAGCAATTACCTTCCCTTCCTGCATAAGTACACAACCAAGTCCATTCATGGATGCATCACTATAAATCACAAACTCCTTACCTGGTTCTGGTTGTACTAAAACAGGAGCTTTAGTCAACAATGCTTTTAGCTTGTCAAAACTCTGTTGACACTTCTCAGTCCATTCAAACTTGACATCCTTTCGCAGCAATCTTCTCAGTGGGGTAGCTATCATGGAAAATCCCTCTACAAATCATCTATAATATCCGGCAAGACCAAGAAAACTTCTAACTTCTAATACATTTCTAGGAGGCTTCCAATCAACAATGGCTGAAATCTTGCTCAGATCAACCTTGATACCTTCACCTAAGACAATATGTCCAAGAAAACCAACTTTTCGTAACCAGAACTCACTTTTTCTGAACTTGGCATACAACTGATTATCTCTCAAAATCTGTAAAACTGTTCTCAAATGCTCTGCATGCTCAGTCTCGTCATGAGAATAAATCAAGATATCATCAATGAACACAACTACAAACTTATCCAAGTACGATCTGAAAATTTGGTTCATTAACTCCATGAAAATGGCAGGAGCATTAGTTAAGCCAAATGGCATCATAAGGAACTCATAATGACCATACTTATTCTGGAAAGCAGTCTTCAGGACATCTGACTCTTTAACTCGCAATTGATAGTATCTAGATCTCAAATCTATCTTGGAGAACATAGTGGCTCCCTTCAATTGATCAAACAATCATCAATTCTAGGCAATTGATACTTGTTCTTTACTGTTACCTTGTTAAGTTGCCGATAATCTATGCACAATCTCATCGATTCGTCTTTCTTTTTCACAAATAGCACTGGTGCACCCCATGGTGAACTACTAGGTCTTACAAAGCCTTTATTTGTTAATTCTTGCAACTGAGCTTTCAATTCTTTCAATTCCAATGGGGTCATTCTATAAGGAGCAATAGAAATGGGCGTGGTAACTGGAATCAACTTAATACCAAACTCAACTTCTCTAACAGGAGGCAAACCTGGTAGTTCTTCCAGAAACACATTGGAAAACTCACATACCACAGGCACTGATTCAATTTTCAACTCTGGATCTTTAGTGTTCAACACAAAAGCAAGATAAGCTTCATACCCTTTTCTCAAACATTTCTGAGAAGATATAACAGAAATTATGGCAAATGAACTATCTGACTCTTTTGAATTAACCCGAAGAATTTCACCATTTTCACATTTCAACTCAATGGATTTCTTTCCACAATTCACTATCACATCATGTGTAGTCAACCAATCCATACCAAGAACCACATCAAACTCATCAAATGGCAATAGCATGAGATCGGTCGAAAAATAGTAGCCTCTAATCATCAAAGGACAATTTCTAGATACTTTATCTACTAATACATGCTGCCTAATGGATTCGATACTTTAATCACAAATTCTATAGATTCTATATTCATACTTATACTAGGCATCAATTTCATGCAAACATATGAATGGGTTGAACCCGGATCAATCAAAGCAATAACTCTAGTGGTATAGAGAGAAAATGTACCCGTAATCACATCGGGGAAGGATGCCTCTTCGCGAGCACGAATAGCATAAGTCCTCGCAGGTGCTTTAACATCTGGCCTCACTGCTAAATCTCTAGATGCACCTCTATTATTTGCCCCAGCTCCCAGATTTCTCAGTGGTCTACCTCTGACAAGAGCTTTTCCTGATCTGACACTCGGTATTGCTTCCCTTTTAATCATCTCGGGACACTCCCGAATAAAATGGTCTGGTGTACCACATCTGAAACAACCTGTCTCAGTTGCTCAACACTGACCTGGGTGACGTCGACCACATCGGGGGCACTCTGGTCTATCAGGCTGAACACTGCCAACACTTGCAATTGAAGTGGTCTGAGCTTTCGGACTCATAAATCTTTTGCCTCTGTTTCGGCTAGAATATCCAGCTGAAAAATTAGATCTAGTGGAGAACTCTGTAGGCCTCTTGGATGTAGACTAAAATGACTTGCTCATTAGTCTTTTCTTCGTGTCTTGCGTCTCAATTTCAACTTTGCTCTTTCTTTTTAACAGCTCCTTTGCCTTACAGGCTCTCTCAACTAGGATAACAAACTCTTTTATTTCTAGGACACCAACAGACAATCGGATATCATCATTAAGCCCATCCTCAAATCTTTTGCACATAATAGCCTCTGTAGACACACACTCTCGAGCATAATTGCTGAGTCTAACAAAATTGTGCTCATATTCAGTCACTGTCAAATTGCCCTGTTTCAACTCTAGAAACTCTTTTCTTTTCTGGTCAACAAACCTCTGACTGATGTACTTTTTACGAAATTCCTCCTGAAAGAAGTCCCAAGTGACTCTCTCTTTTGGTACAACTGATACAAGTGTCTTCCACCAATGGTAGGCCAAATCTCTAAAGAGTGATACAACACATTTCATACATTCCTCAGGTGTGCAGGATAACTCATCAAAGACTCTGATAGTATTCTTGAGCCAAAATTCTGCCTTTTTTGCATCATTATCTTTTGTAGCTCGAAACTCTTCGGCTCCATGTTTTCTGATTTTATCAACTGGTGGTTTTTCTCTCATAGCCGTACCTGTGACTGAGGGAGCTACATGGGTGTCTGATGATCATGAAGGGGTGGAGGTCTAACAGCCGGATTCGTTCGAGTGAACTCGGCAAACCATTCATTCATAGCTTGGAAGAAGGCTTCTCGAGCCCCTCCTCACTGACTAACTGTAACGGGCCTTTCACTACTATTTGGTGGCACCGTCCCTTTTGTAATGCCCCGCACCCGAGACCGTTGCCGGAGTCGAACACGAGGTGTTAACGAACTTAATTCATTTATTTACACAGTTCATTTTAAAATTTCCAGACAAGCTGGCTAACTGCGTCACTGTCACCCAAAAAATCATATCTCGAGTTCCAAAAATCGAAAACTGATTCCGTAAATTTTCCCTGAAAATAGACTCATATATCCATCTACAAATTTTTTCTCGAATTTTTGGTCGAGCCAATTAGTACAGCTTATTAGTTAAAGTCTCCCCTGTTTTAGGGTTCGACTACTCTGACCTTCATGCATCACGACTTAGATATCTCCCTGTACAGGGCTTCAATACATATGCTGTTAGTTTCTAATGAAACTAGACTCAAAAAAGAATCTGTACATATAAATCATGACTTCTAATTATTTCTGGTTAATTTATGGTAAATTTCCAAAGTCAGAACAGGGGATCCAGTAACTATTCTGGCCCTGTTTCACGAAAACTTAAACATCTCATAAAATACGACTCATATGGTCGTTTTGCTTCTTCCATATGAAAATAGACTCATCAAGGTCCGATTACATAATTTATTCATTATTTAATTACATTCCTACTATTTTTAGTGAATTTTCAAACTCACATCACTACTGCTGTCAACATCTATTTTAAGGTAAATTTCACCTATTTCATAGTTTCCATGATTCAACTAGCCACAGGACATATATAGCACCAAATATGATCGTGATTAACCATTCCAATGGCTAATCATTGCCAAGCATTTCCACACCTCTCAATAACCATATATATACAAAATGATTTTAATACTATGCTCAAAATATTTAACCCATTTTCGCATGGCTATTCGAATATATACACATTACTAAAGGTACTTGATTAACAACAAAGGTTAGTCCTATACATGCCATTATCAACGTTTAACTAAAAGAGTACCAAAAGGGCTTAGATAGTGTGGAAGACTTCGACTTCGACAATCCCGAGTCCGATAGCTGACGAACAAAAATCTATAAAACAGAGAATTAAAGAAACGGAATAAGCATTTAATGTTTAGTAAGTTTTGAGTAACGAAATTATTTACGACCAAAGTATAGCGTTCATATGACTAAATGAATAATTTCATATATGCACATTCTCAAAATCATAATTTCTTCACGCTTCAACCAATATATTCATACACAGGGTATCAAACCTAACTAGAGGCCGGAAGCTCGTTAATCAATTGAGCGAGTACTATTCGAAAGGAATCAACCTTTCCAATGCATATACGAAACATACCTTATCGTTTGTATTTTATGAGCGTATTAATTGAAATTATTACAGCAAGATCGCTCGCTTCCAAACCCAAGTGTCTTCGGGATTTAGCCGGATATAGCAACTCGCACAAATGCCTTCGGGTCTTAGCCCGGATATAGTCACTAGCATGAATGCCTTCGGGACTTAGCCCGGATATAGTCACTAGCACAAATGCCTTCGGGACTTAGCCCGGGTATAGCAACTACTCGCACAAATGCCTTCGGGACTTATCCCGGATATAGTAACTTGCACAAATGCCTTCGGGACTTAGCCCGGACATCATCCGAATAATCAAGCACATATACCAATAAATCATGACACGTCCATATTTCATTATCATAACTAGAATTCAAACACAAGACGCTTATCAACCATTTCGATTTTCAGCTCAATAGCCACATACAAAGAGCATGATATTGATTTGCTTTATAACATGATCTCTATACACATTCGGCTACCCGTCATAGGTATAAACTAATCACCTCAATATACAATTCAAGTAGAATCATTATATCACCGTTTATTTGTTATGCTTATATGTCATGACTTAATCAAATCATAAACTAAGTTTCATTACTCGAAAACTTACCTCGGATGTTGTCAAACGATTTCAACGGCTATTCGATCACTTTTTCCTTTCCCTTATCCAACTTTGATCCTCTAAGCTCTTGAGCTAAATCAAACAATTTACTTCCCAATCAAACACAATCACACGGCATCCATATACATTTTAGAACCATTCTTAACATATTTACTACTCATTTACAAACAAAATACTCATATCACATTTATAAAACTACAAGCCGAATATACCTATGTGTGACCATCCCAATTTAATCAATTTCTTGTTTTATGCACTACCACATATTCACACACATATATATATTATGCCATTTACTCATAAACCCCATTATGCCAAATATTCATTAACCAATAGTCACACACACTACTTATGTACAAAAATTTATCCACCCTAGCCTATAGTTCATTCGGCCATTCATCACTCAACCAAACAAAATTTCATAGCAAACTCCTATGACCAAGCACACACATATACTTACATCCCAATACTCATAACATTCAAAATCACATTTTAAGTAAATTATCTCAAACAATGCCGAATCCTTAAGTGATTAAACATCAAATTTTTACTCAATTCCCAAACATATAAACAACATTTATTCATGACATCAAGCATCTTCATTTCGGCTATTACACATATATACACTAGCAATCAAATACTAACATTTGCACTTCACCTTAATAGCTAGCTTAGCAAACCTTAATTTAACATATAATTGTTCATAACACAATTAAAGCATCCTCTCCATTCCATCAATTCAAAACACATACATTGCCCAATAATATCCAAAGTCATATTCGGCCTTAGTACTCAACTTGCTTGTCGATTTTTCTCCATCTAGCAACTAATGCACATATGTGCTCATTTGTTAGACTCTACTTCACCTAACTACCAATTTTTTTCTTTTCATCCAAATAACATGAACAACAACCATTTCTTGAACATTTTCTCTTAACCGATTACTCATGTTACCAACAAGATTCAAAATTTGGACATGGGCTAAGCAAGGAGCTTAATGACTAACTAAAAAAAAAATGCTAGAAATCCAAGAATCATCCTTGAACTTACCTTGATTTAGCTAACCACCATAGCTGAATTTTTCCAAGCTTGTTCTCTCCTAGTCACGGCAATGAGGAGCAAAGATGAAAACTTTGGTTTCTCCTCCCATTTACCACATGTTTTATTATTTTTAATTCCTTATTTTATTTTGTAAACTAATAATGCTAATAGAAAATACATATTATCATCAATGACCCATAGCATGGCCGGCCACTACTCATTATAAATGGAAATTTGACATGCAAGGACAAGCATTTTCTAACATGCATCAATAGGCCACTTTAACATTTGCCTAGCACATTTCTAAATTTTCTCACACAAGTCCTATTTAATAAAATTCACTTACAATTAACAAAATTCAAACATGAAATTTTCACACATGCATATATACATATAATAAGCATCAAATATGACGGTTAATTATTTTTATGACTCGGTTTTGTGGTCCCGAAACCACTTTCCGACTAGGGTCACATTAGGGCTGTCACAACTCTCCCCCACTTTAAGAAATTTTCGTCCCCGAAAATCTTACCGGTAAATAGGTTTGGGTATCGTTCTTTCATAGAGTTCTCGGTTTCCCAAGTAGCTTCTTCGATCCCGTGTTTGAGCCATAACACCTTTACTAATGGAACCCTCTTGTTTCGCAACTCTTTCACTTCACGAGCTAGGATGCGAATCGGTTCTTCTTCATAACTCATATCGGCTTGAATTTCAACCTCGGAGGGATTTATTATGTGCGAAGGATCAGATCTGTAACGTCGAAGCATTAAGACATGAAAAAAGTTGTGAATCTTCTCGAGGTCAGGGGGTAAAATCAATCTATATGCCACTGGGCCAACTCGTTCGGATATTTCATACGGCCCTATGAACCTCAGACTCAGTTTGCCCTTACGGCCAAATCTGAGTATCTTTTTCCAAGGTGAAACTTTAAGAAATACTTTGTCTCCTACCTGATACTCAATATCTCTTCGTTTTAAATCCGCGTACGACTTCTGACGATCTGATGCTGCCTTCAGACTTTCACGAATTATTTTTACTTTCTGCTCAGCATCTTTAATCAAATCAACTCCGAAAATTTTACTTTCACCGAGCTCGGTCCAAAACAATGGTGTACGACATTTACGACCGTACAAAACCTCGTAAGGCGCCATCTTAGTACTTGATTGAAAACTATTGTTGTAAGCGAATTCAATCAAAGGTAAATACCGCTCCCATGAATCACTAAACTCAAGGATGCAACATCTCAACATATCCTCAAGTATCTGAATTATCCGCTCGAATTGACCATCAGTTTGTGGATGAAAAGCGGTGCTAAAATGCAACTTGGTACCCAAAGCTTCTTCCAATTTCTTCCAAAATCGCGAGGTGAACCTCAGATCTCTATCTGACACAATAGAAATAGGTACCCCGTGTAATCTTACAATCTGAGCAACATACAATTCCGCTAGTTTATCTAATGAAAAATCCGTACGTACGGGGGTAAAGTGAGCCGACTTAGTCAGTCTATCAACAACAACCCAAATCGCATCTTTCTTACTTGCCAAAAATGGCAACCCAAATACAAAATCCATCGTGACTCGATCCCATTTCCATTCAGGTATCATGATCGGCTGAAGTAAACCCGTAGGCACTTGGTGTTCCGCTTTCACTGGTTGACATATTAAACACTTCGAAACAAAATCGGAAATGTCTCGTTTCATGCCATGCCACCGAAACTAACGTCTCAGGTCGTTGTACATTTTCGTACTTCCCGGGTGAATTGACATTCGGCTACAATGAGCTTCGTTCAGAATCATCGAAATAAGTTCTGAATTTCTTGGAACACACAAATGACTTCTGAACCTCAAACAATCGTCATCATCAATTTGAAACTCCGATTCCCTATTCGAAACACATTCAGCCGGTTTTGCAACCAATTCATCATCGACTTTCTGAGCTTCACGAATTTGATGAATCAACAATGGTTTGGCCTTTAATTCTGCTACTAACACATTGTTGGATAGAACAGACAAGTGTACATTCATTGCTCGTAAAGCAAATAGTGATTTACGACTTAAAGCATCCGCAACCACATTAGCCTTTCCCAGGTGATAGTCAATGACAAGCTCATAATCTTTTAACAACTCGAGCCAACGTCTTTGTCGCAGATTCAAGTCTCTTTGAGTCATCAAATATTTGAGACTTTTGTGATCTGAATATACGTGGCACTTCTCACCAAATAAGTAATGTCGCCATATTTTCAAAGCGAATACGATGGCAGCTAGTTCGAGATCATGGGTTGGATAATTTTTCTCATCTGGCTTCAATTGTCTCGACGCATAAGCTACAACTCGACCTTCTTGCATCAGTACACAACCCAACCCAAGTAAGGATGCATCACTGTAAATGACAAACTCCTTGCCTGATTCGGGCTGTACTAGTACTGGAGCTTCAGTCAAATAAGTTTTCAGTTGATCGAAACTTTTTTGACACTTTTCTGTCCATTCGAACTTAACATCTTTCTGAAGTAGTTTCGTTATTGGTGTGGCTATCATCGAGAAACCCTTTACGAACCGTCTGTAGTAACTGGCAAGTCCCAAAAAGCTCCAAACCTCAGTAATATTTCTCGGAGGCTTCCAGTTAAGTATGGCTGAAATTTTGCTCGGATCAACTCGAATACCCGATGCAGATACCACATGACCCAAAAAGCTAACTTCCCTCAACCAGAACTCACATTTACTGAACTTAGCATATAATTGCTTATCCTGTAAAATCCGCAACACTAATCTAAGGTGCTCAGCATGTTCGGTTTCACGTCTCGAATAGACCAAAATATCATCGATAAACACAACTACAAACCGATCCAAATACGGTCTGAAGATCCGATTCATCAAATCCATAAATACCGCAGGGCATTAGTGAGCCCAAACGGCATCACTAAGAACTCGTGGTGACCATATCTCATTCTGAAAGCAGTTTTGGGTATATCCGAATCTCGAATTCGCAACTGATAATAACCCGATCTCAAATCTATCTTTGAAAACACTGAGGCTCCCTTTAGTTGATCAAACAAATCATCAATACGCGGTAACGGATATTTATTCTTTATTGTCACTTTATTCAGCTGACGATAGTCGATGCACAACCTCATGGTTCCGTCCTTTTTTTTCACAAACAATACTGGTGCACCCCAAGGTGAAAAACTCGGTCGAGCAAAACCTCTATCCGTTAACTCTTGCAACTGAGTTTTCAGTTCTTTCAATTCTGTTGGTGCCATACGATACGGAGCTATCAAAATCGGTGTGTCCCAGGTACAAGTTCGATGCCAAACTCTACCTCCCGAACAGGTGGTAACCCCGGTAATTCTTCAGGAAAAACATTCGGATATTCACAAACCACTGGTACCGATTCAAGTCTCTTTTCTGACTCTTTATTATCAAGTACGTATGCAAGGAACGCTTCACACCCCTTTCTCACATATTTTTGAGCTAACATCGAGGATATTATTGTTGGCAATCCATTCAAAACAGTAGACTCAACTCGAATTATCTCATTATTTGCACACCTCAAATCAATAGTCTTACTTTTGCAATTCACAACTGCATCATGTACGGTCAACCAATCCAAATCGAGAATAACGTCAAATTCATCAAACGGTAAAAGCATCAAATCAGCCGGAAAACAGGAGCCTCCGATTATTAAAGGGCATTTCTTACACACCTTGTCGACAAGCACATAACGACCCAAGGGATTCGACACTCGAATTACGAACTCAGTAGACTCAACAGGTAAAGTCTTACTGGATGCTAAGGTCTCACATATATAAGAATGAGTAGAACCAGAGTCAATCAAAGCAATCACATTAGTATCAAAGAGAGTGAAAGTACCGGTAACAACATCAGGCGAAGTAGCATCCTTGCGTGCACGTATAGCATAAGCTCTAGCAGGAGCACGAGCCTCAGATCTGGTTGTAGCGTCTCTAGATCCTCTCTGACCGCCACAAGGATTTCCCGTATTTCTAGATGGTCTACCTTGAGCAGTAGTAGCACCCTGTTTCCCACTCTGATTTACGTTTTTGTTCAGACAATCTCGGGCAATCTTTAATAAAGTGGTCAACTGATCCACACTTGTAACAGGAGCGGTCATGGAATCTACAACTCCCCGAATGCCATTTACCACAATACTGGCACTCTGTTCTGCCTTGACGATCATTTCCAACACTAGCGACCGAAGTAATTCGTGTACTCACAGGGGGTCGATCACGGTCTCGTCTAGAAAAGCCCGACGTGTCTCTAGATCGACCTAAATCATCTCTAAATTTATTCGATGACTGTTGAAAGGGATTTCCCGAAGATCTCTTACGAAACTCCTTTGCTCCCATATCAGCTTTTCTTTTGTCCTTACTGAGCTCTTCGGCTTTGCAAGCTCGCTCGACAAGTACCACAAATTCTCTGATTTCTAAAATGCCAACATACAGCTTTATATCATCGTTCAGTCCATCTTCGAAACGTTTACACATCACAGCTTCTGAAGAAATGCATTCTCGCGCGTACCGGCTAAGCCTTACAAACTTTCGTTCATAATCAGTAACCGACATGGAACCTTGTTTAAGTTCAAGAAATTCTTTTCGTTTTTGATCAATGAATCTCTGGCTGATATACTTTTTTCGAAACTCGGTTTGGAAAAACTCCCAAGTTACTTGCTCTCTGGGCACAACAGAAATCAACGTATTCCACCAATAGTAGGCAGAATCACGTAGCAAGGAGATCGTACACTTTAGGCATTCATCGGGTGTGCAAGATAGTTCATCAAGTACCCGAATAGTGTTGTCCAACCAAAATTCAGCTTGCTCGGCATCGTCGCTGTCTGTAGCTTTAAATTCAGTAGCCCCGTGTTTTCAGATTCAATCAACTGGGGCCTTATTTAACCTTATCTGGTCAGTTACCGGAGGTATCGCAGGTGCAGGGGTTATATTAGTCGGAAATGGGGGTTGTGGAACAGCCGTATTAGTTCGAATGTATTGGTTGAACCAATCATTCATTACGCTATAAAAAGCCTGTCTAGCTTCATCATTCTGATTACTAGCAATAGGTTGAGAGTCCACCGGCGCTGTCCCTTGTGTGGGAGCAGGTGCTACACTCTCAAGATCATCAGCTACCGCTCGGTTGGGATCGGGATCCATTACTATAACCAAACACATTTTTAACTGTCAGAAATCACCACACTATAAAATAAACACACAATGGCATGTATAGCTAGACCCGAACGTATTACGATAGTCCTAGAATCGTCTAAATCGTAGCTCTGATACCAATAAAATTGTAACGCCCCACACCCGAGACCGTTGCCGGAGTCGAACACGAGGTGTTAACAAACTTAATTCATTTATTTACACAGTTCAATTTAAAATTTCCAGACAAGTTGGCTAACTGCATCACTGTCACCCTAAAAATCATATCTTGAGTTCCAGAACTCGAAAACTGATTCCGTAAATTTTCCCTGAAACTAGACTCATATATCCATCTACAAATTTTTTTCTAGAAATTTTTGTCAGGCCAATTAGTATAGTTTATTAGTTAAAGTCTCCCCTGTTTCAGGGTTCAAATACTCTGACCTTCTTGCATCACGACTTAGATATCTCCCTGTACAGGGATTCAATACATATGCCGTTTGGTTCTAATGAAACTAGACTCAAAAAGAAATCTGTACATATAAAGAATGACTTCTAATTATTTCTGGTTATTTTTGGTAAATTTCCAAAGTCAGAACAGGGGATCCAGTAACCGTTCTGGCCCTGTTTCACAAAAACTTAAACATCTCATAAAATACGGCTCATATGGTCGTTTGCTTCTTCCATATAAAAATAGACTCATCAAGGTTCGATTACATAATTTATTCATTATTTAATTACATTCCTAATATTTTTAGTGAATTTTCAAACTCACATCACTACTGCTGTCAGCATCTATTTTAAGGTAAATTTCACCTATTTCATAGTTTCCATGATTCAACTAGCCATTGGACATACATAGCACCAAATATGATCGTGATTAACCATTCCAATGGCTAATCATTGCCAAGCATTTCCACACCTCTCAATAACCATATATATACAAAATGATTTTAATACTATGCTCAAAATATTTAAGCCATTTTTGCATGGCTATCCGAATATATACACATTACCAAAGGTACTTGATTAACAACAAAGGTTAGTCCTATACATGCCATTATCAACGTTTAACTAAAAGAGTACCAAAAGGGCTTAGATAGTGTGGAAGACTTCGACTTCGACAATCCCGAGTCCGATAGCTGACGAACAAAAATCTATAAAACAGAGAATTAAAGAAACGGAATAAGCATTTAATGCTTAGTAAGTTTTGAGTAACGAAATTATTTACGACCAAAGTATAGCGTTCATATGACTAAATGAATAATTTCATATATGCACATTCTCAAAATCATAATTTCTTCATGCTTCAACCAATATATTCATACACAGGGTATCAAACCTAACTAGAGGCCGGAAGCTCGTTAATCAATTGAGCGAGTACTATTTGAAAGGAATCAACCTTTTCGATGCATATACGAAACATACCTTATCGTTTGTATTTTATAAGCGTATTAATTGAAATTATTACAGCAAGATCGCTCGCTTCCAAACCCAAGTGTCTTCGGGATTTAGCCGGATATAGCAACTCACACAAATGCCTTCGGGTCTTAGCCCGGATATGGTCACTAGCATGAATGCCTTCGGGACTTAGCCCGGGTGTAGCAACTACTCGCACAAATGCCTTCGGGACTTAGCCTGGATATAGTAACTTGCACAAATGCCTTCGGGACTTAGCCCGGACATCATCCGAATAATCAAGCACATATACCAATAAATCATGACACATCCATATTTCATTATCATAACTAGAATTCAAACACAAGACGCTTATCAACCATTACCATTTTCGGCTCAATAGCCACATACAAAGAGCATGATATTGATTTGCTTTATAACATGATCTCTATACACATTCGGCTACCCGTCATAGGTATAAACTAATCACCTCAATATACAATTCAAGTAGAATCATTATATCACCATTTATTTGTTATGCTTATATGTCATGACTTAATCAAATCATAAACTAAGTTTCATTACTCGAAAACTTACCTCGGATGTTGTCAAATGATTTCAACGGCTATTCGATCACTTTTTCCTTTCCCTTATCCAACTTTGATCCTCTAAGCTCTTGAGCTAAATCAAACAATTTACTTCCCAATCAAACACAATCACACGACATCCATATACATTTTAGAACCATTCTTAACATATTTACTACTCATTTACAAACAAAATACTCATATCACATTTATAAAACTACAAGCCGAATATACCTATGTGTGACCATCCCAATTTAATCGATTTCTTGTTTTATGCACTACCACATATTCACACATATATATATTATGCCATTTACTCATAAACCCCATTATGCCGAATATTCATTAACCAATAGTCACACACACTACTTATGTACAAAAATTTATCCACCCTAGCCTATAGTTCATTCGGCCATTCATCACTCAACCAAACAAAATTTCATAGCAAACTCCTATGACCAAGCACACACATATACTTACATCCCAATACTCATAACATTCAAAATCACATTTTAAGTAAATTATCTCAAAAAATGCCGAATCCTTAAGTGATTAAACATCAAATTTTTACTCAATTCCCAAACATATAAACAACATTTATTCATGACATCAAGCATATTCATTTCGGCTATTACACATATATACACTAGCAATCAAATACTAACATTTGCACTTCACCTTAATAGCTAGCTTAGCAAACCTTAATTTAACATATAATTGTTCATAACACAATTAAAGCATCCTCTCCATTCCATAAATTCAAAACACATACATTGCCCAATAATATCCAAAGTCATATTCGGCCTTAGTACTCAACTTGCTAGCCAATTTTTCTCCATCTAGCAACTAATGCACATATGTGCCCATTTGTTAGACTTTACTTCACCTAACTACCAATTTTTTTCTTTTCATCCAAATAACATGAACAACAACCATTTCTTGAACATTTTCTCTTAACCGATTACTCATGTTATCAACAAGATTCAAAATTTGGACATGGGCTAAGCAAGGAGCTTAATGACTAACTCAAAAAAAATGCTAGAAATCCAAGAATCATCCTTGAACTTACCTTGATTTAGCTAACCACCATAGCTGAATTTTTCCAAGCTTGTTCTCTCCTAGTCACGGCAATGAGGAGCAAAGATGAAAACTTTGGTTTCTCCTCCCATTTACCACATGTTTTATTATTCTTAATTCCTTATTTTATTTTTTAAACTAATAATGCTAATAGAAAATACATATTATCATCAATGACCCATACCATGGCCGGCCACTACTCATTATAAATGGAAATTTGACATGCAAGGACAAGCATTTTCTAACATGCATTAATAGGCCACTTTAACATTTGCCTAGCACATTTCTAAATTTTCTCACACAAGTCCTATTTAATAAAATTCACTTACAATTAACAAAATTCAAACATGAAATTTTCACACATGCATATATACATATAATAAGCATCAAATATGACGGTTAATTATTTTTATGACTCGGTTTTGTGGTCCCGAAACCACTTTCTGACTAGGGTCACATTAGGGCTGTCACACCTTTTGCGGGAACAGGCACGTTACTCTCTACATCATCTGCACCAGCTTGTTCTGGATCCATAACTATAAAAGAAAACATTTTAAAATCGTTAAGAGTCATCACACTATCAACACATAAGTATGGCATGTATAGCTAGACTCTTACTCATACTAAATATTCCGAGAACCGACTAAACCTTTACTCTGATACCAATAACTGTAATGCCCCGAGCCCGAGACTGTCGCCAGAGTCGAGCACGAGGTGCTAACGGACTTAATTCATTAATTAAACAACTCAAACAATTTATTTTAGTACTTCCAGACAAGCTGGCTAACTGCATAACAGTTGCTTAAAAATTCATATCTCGAGTTAAAAAACTCGAAATCCAATTACGTAAATTTTATCTGAAACTAGACTCATATATATATCAAATAAATTTTTTCTAGAATTTTTGGTCGGGCCAAATAGTACAGTTTATTAGTTAAAGTCTTCCTTCTTTCAGGGTTTGACTACTCTGACCCCTGTGTATTACGAATAAATATCTCCCTTTACAGAGTTTCAATTATTATGCTGTTCATTTCTAATAAAACTAGACTCAATAAGGAATCTTTAAAAATAAAGCATGACTTCTAATTATCTTTGTACAATTTTTGGTGAATTTCCAAAGTCAAAACAGGGGATCCAGAAATCGCTCTAGCCGTATTTAATAAAAATTTAAATATCTCATAAAATATAACTCATTTACCTGTTTCGTTTCTTCCATATGAAAATAGACTCATCAAGCTTCGATTACATAATTTATTCATCATATAATTATATTTCTAATTTTTTAGTAATTTTTAAAATTCACATCACTGCTGCTATGTGACACTATTTTATAGCCAATTTCACCTTTTTCATGATTTCCATGGAATAACTAGCATTTAGGCATACATACAACCAAACATGTCCTTGATTAGCCATTCCAACAGCTAATCATTATCAAACATTTACATACCATTCATCAGCCATATCATAAGATCATACACACAAAATGGCTACAATGCTATACATGCCATACTCAAAATGAAACGTCTAGCTATACCAAAATAATCCTTGTGATAGTGTGCCTGGACCTCCGACGTACTTTACGATCCCCGAGTTAGCTTGACAAAACTATAAAAAGAAGGAAAATAAATGGGGTAAGCATTAAGCTTAGTAAGTTTGCATGTAAATAAATAACAACATTCATAAGAATTATCTTACTACTTGGCATGATACTACTTAATGCAACTTCATTAATTGTCATAGACATATTTTAAACTTCTTCACTTACTCACTTACTTAAATACTTACTTAATCAAATTTATTAATAAATTTTACTTACCTTTTTCCTTATCAAGCATACATGAACATTATGTACTTACCTTTGCTCTTCTAGCATGAACTTGTCTTACCTTTTTAGTATAACTCGTCTTACCTTACCTTACCTTGATATTCTCTTTAAATTTTCCCGTTGAACCACTTGGAATACTAAGGATACGCGGGTACCTTACCATTGTCATGACTTGCCATGGTCTTACATGGTATCCTTTTTAAAACTTACCATTGCCATGTCTTGACATGGTCTTACATGGTATCCTTGCCTTATGAACTCACCAATGCCATGCCTTGGCATGGTCTTACATGGGACCTTTGCCTTATAGTAACTTATCAATGCCATGTCTTGACATGGTCTTACATGATTTCCTCGCCTTAGAAACCTTACCAATTGCCATGCCTTGGCATGGTCTTACATGGTATCCTTAAACCCTAATGTCATGACATTTATATCCTACACATTCCTAAGGTTCAACCGGGACTTTCTGGAATTACTTCTTCGTCAATTCATGCTTGAGTCTTCTTTGAATAATTTCATAAAATAAATATACATATGCTGGAAATTAACAAAATTAACATAAAATAATAGAATATTGCATTTATTTACCGCAACTTACCCCGAAACAAAATACGATCAACTATATCGATTTAGTCCACTATCTTTTTCTTTCCCCGGTCTAACTCTGGATTTTGTTCTTCTTGATCTATAATAAAAAAATTTAGGTTATTTAATATTAACATTTATTAAAACAGTCCTTGACCCAAACTTTGGCAAAATTACATTTTTGCCCCTAAACTTTCACATATTTGCACTTTTTCCCCAAGGCTCGTAAATTAAACTTCATCCTATTTTCTTATGTTTTATGACATGTTGATCATTTTTCCCTTCTATGACAACATCAAATTCTCACTCTAACGTGTACTTATGACCATTAGGTATTTTTACCGATTAAGCCCTTTTACTCGTTTTCACTCAAAACCGAGTAGCAAAGTTGTCTAACATAATTTAAAACCTCATATTATATCATAAAACACCAAAATACACAAATTTCACCTATGGGTATTTTTCCAAATACGAACCCTAGGTTGAATTATTGCTAGCATAAGCTAAATCAAGTTACTGGGACTCTAAAAACGTAAAAATCATTAAAAACGGGGCTTGGAATCACTTACTATGGAGCTTGGAAGCTTGGAAAAAAACCCTAACTATGGAGAAACCTTGAAATTTTGGCCTAATGAAGAAGATGGACAAAAATTGGCTTTTAAATTTGTTTTTAATTCATTTTAATAACTAAATGACCAAATGCCCTTAATTAAAAACTATGGTGTTTTATTTTCCTTTAGGTATTTTTGTCCAAACTAGTATAATGGTCTAATTACTATCCAAGGACCTCCACTTTAAAATCCCATTACTCACAAGTACTCAATACCTTTGTGAACTAGAACACACATTTTACAACTTTTGCAATTTACTCCTAAATATCAAATTGGACCCTCTATCGATAAAATTTCTAAACGAAATTTTCACACAATCATGCAATCATGGCATAGACCTTAAAATGATAATAAAATAAAATTTTCTACCTTGGATTTGTGGTTTCGCAACCACTATTCCGTTTAGGCCCTATTTCGGGATGTTACAATTCATTCCTAAAATAATGTTAAATTTGTTAAATGGCAGTAACATCAATTTAACAGGAAATTCATAGCCCTGGATTTTCAATGAGCACTATTTACAAACCAAATCAACTATGGCACTCTATCTTAAAAGGGTTCGTTACTTTAACAACATATCAAGTTGACTCAACTGGTAAACTCTTTTCTGTTACTAACTTAGTGCATATATAAATTCGTCTCAACCCAGAGTCAATTAATGCATATACTATAAAGGTCGGAAATGTACCAACAATAACATTAAGAGTTGAGGTGTCCACGCGCGCTCAGATCACGTAAATTTTGGCGAAGCTCAAGCTTTAGATTGAACCACTATGTCTTTTGTTCCGCTTCTATTGACTCTAGGTGTGCCTCAAATTTTTTATCATTTGCTTCTTGTAGAAGTAGCAACAGGTTTTGCATTCTGATCCCTGTTTAACTCAGTTTGATTCGATAATTTTTCTTGAAGTGATTAGGAGATCCACAATTAAAGCAGGATCTGTCTTTCAATCTAGACACTCCAAAATATTTCCAGCCACAATGGTTGCATTCTGGTTTATATACATTCTGACGCTACTGACACTAGTTACTGAAGTCATCGGTGGTCTCAAAAATAGATGCACTTTCAGCAGCCTCATGCATCGAGGCTTGAACACTACCCTCGACTTCATTAGAATTAGTTTGGTTGGATTTAGATGACATTTTTTTTATCTATATGAAAAAAAGAATCAATTCAAGTCAAGATACATCACACTATCACAGGTTGTAAGATGGCATGTATTTCTAGACTCAATACATGCTACTTCAGCCCGAGAACCAACTAAATTGTAGCTCTAATACCACTAGATGTAACACCCCTAACCCGTCTCCGTCGTTGGATTAAGGTAATAGAATACTACGATGATTAACAAGTCCAAAAATAAATCAAAACAATTCAAAGTTCAATTTAATCATCATAATTCAATAGCCAATCATTTTTCACAGCACATAGGTGAAAATGGAACTTAAATCGTGTAACACCCTTTACTCGTATTCGACGCCGGAACCGGGTACGAGGTATTACCGAACTTAAACTCAAACAAACATTCAAAACTGGGACATGAATTTCCACTCAAATTTAAAACTTTTCGAAAACATTCACATAGTCCCTTAAATGAGTCTATGAGGCCCAAAAAATGCATTAGGAGTGGTTCGGGACTAAACCGAGAACTTTAAAAAACTTCCCAACACTTAGAAAATTTTTCACCAAAAAAGGGGTCACACGCCCATGTGGCTTTAGAACACGCCCGTTTGGGTAGGCCGTGTGGACACACATGCCCGTCTCCCTAACCCGTGTAACTCTCTGTTTATGACGTCATCAACAAATTGAAATCACAAGACCAAGTCACACGCTCGTGTGCTTAGGCTGTGTGGACGATTTAATTTTCATAATTTTTCATAAAATAGGTGCAGATTTTACACTCTCTGGGCACACGCCCATGTCCCTGGGCTGTGTCCTTCACACGGCTGAGACACATAGCCGTGTCTCTGCCCGTGTAGACAAAATAAGGCTATTTACCAAGCCATTTTGCCACCCTTACTTGTACCAACCTACACCACAACAAGCAACACCAATCCAAGCATATACATACAACCAAATCAATCAAAAACAAGATATCAATACATCATTTGCACTACTAACATCTATCATGCTTAAACATCACATACTTTCTTTTTCTTTCATGCCAAATCCATCTTCATGAAAAACATCATCACATAAATATACCAATGACCAATAAGAATAATATAAGCAAACCTCCAATGGCCATATACAAAATGAATCATTGACCATTACAATGCAAACACGTTTGGGTAAACCAATATAACACGTAACAAAATGACCAAGTCCCTATACATGCCATACTCAAAAAATTGAAACCAAGTATAGCCAAAACATATAGTGTGAATCTAGCTCCGAAGTTCCTCGATCTTTGAGCTAGCTTGGCAACACTATAAGGAATAGAAAGAAAAGGGGAGTAAGCTTTTAAAGCTTAGTAAGTTTGCATGCAAATAATAAGCAACGTAAATCATACATTAGTCATATAACTACTCAACATAAATTAGCATAATTATCATCAAGTATCTTAGGTTTCACTTACTCATCAGCATTTTTACCAAAAGTTCATCTCATTCTAAAGTCCATACTCATGAGTGTTACATACATATCTGTACCAACTCATAACATAGTTGCATGTAAGAGTATGCCCAAAGATCAATCACGAGATGGTTGTAATAACATACTTGGTTTATCATGTTTATTAATATAAGGCGTTGCCATTATTATTTCAGTTTCTTTTCTGTGTGCATAAATAAACTGTTTTATAATAATGTCCTGAGAATAATATGATTATTCTTAGAAGATCCTTAGTCAAGTATTATTGTTGGCTATGACAATCATAATGCATTAAGACTAACATGTAGTTGATTGATGATAAAGAGTTGTCATTGATATGGAGTGCCAGAATCAATGCATGAATATGTGTGTTAGAGAATAACATATTGGACTGACCCGCTATGAGTATGTTTCTTGGATTATTATGTAATTGTCACAACATTACTCATAGTGATTAATATGTATATGATCCTCATACTTGAGATCATCATTATCCCAACATCGTGAGTTGTATATTTTGATACAGTCAAACAAACATCATAACTGGTTGTTCTATAAAGACTGATGTTAGATATACCACAATCTATGTTGAGGGATATAGTTGATCAATATAGGATAAGTCCCTCTGTAACACCCCGTACCCGAGTCCGTCGCCGGAGTCAGACACGAGGGGTTTGCAGACTTAAATCACTTCTTTGCAGTCCAATTTAAAAATTTCCAGGCAGTTGGCTAACTGTGTCACTGTCACCTTAAAAATCATATCTTGAGTTCTAAAACTTGAAAATCAGTTTCGTAATTTTTCCCTCAAACTAGACTCATATTTCCATCTACATATTTTTTTCTAGAATTTTTGGTCAGTCCAATTAGTACAGTTTATTAGTTAAAGTCTCCCCTGTTACAGGGTGTGACTACACTGACATTCATGCATTACGATTTGGATATCTCCCTGTAAAGGGCTTCAATGCTGATGCCGTTTGTTTCTATAGAAACTAGACTCAAATAGGAATCTATACATATATTGCATGACTCCTAATTATCTCTGGTTAATTTATAATGAATTTCCAAAGTCGGAACAGGGAATCCAGAAACCGTTCTGGCCCTGTCTCACGAAAACCTAATTATCTCTTAACATACCACTCATATAACCGTTTCGTTTCTTCCATATGAAATTGGATTCATCAAGGTTCATTTAAATAATTTATTCACTATTTAATTCTATTCCTACTATTTTTAGTGATTTTCTAAATCTACATCACTGCTGCTGTCAGCATCTGCCTTTAAGGTAGACTTTACCTATTAATAGTTTCCATGATTCAACTAGCCCTTTTAGCATAAATAGCACAAATTATGCTAGTGATTAACCATTCCCATGGCCAATCCTTGTTAAGCATATCCACACCTCTCAATAACCATATCCATACCAAATGATTATAACATTATGCTCAAACATATATAAGCCATTTTCGCATGGCTATCCAAAATTATACAAATCTAAAGGGTCCATGACCCACTACAAAAGGGTAGTCCTATACATGCCATTTTCAGAGTTCAACCAAAAGTGTACCAAAAGGGCTTTGATAGTGTGGGCGACTTCGAATTCAATAATCCCGAGTCCGATAGCTGACGAACCAAAATCTATAAAACAGAGATTCAAAGAACGGAGTAAGCATTTAATGCTTAGTAAGTTTTAAGCAAGACAAAGTGTTCTCAATCACTATTATTGGTCATTCATTTCAACTGTTCGATGAAGTTAATCTAGAGCTTCATCTCGATCTATAATATCATTAAACGCAACACTTGGCTGCCACATATATACTTTCGAATAATAATGACCTAGATGGTCAAATATTTCCAAAGCACATTCTCACATTTGGAGTTATAATATTAATCACATTTACCTACCTCTTTGATACTGATAATTCACCTCGAAATCACTCCACCGATGAGTAAGTAATACGTACCTGAACATCTTGAATACATAATACTTATTTGATGGTAACTTAATGCAGATACTCAATATCAAAGTCTTACTTGAATCCTAGCATTTAGCCGTCAGGTCTTTAAAGCTCGGATATAGTACGAGCACGAAGCCTACGGACATTAATCAGGATAATACTCTCGCATAAAGCCTGCGGGGTTTTAACCCGGATATAGTACTGACACAATTGCCCTTCGGGACTTATCACATTTATACACTTTCACATCCATCACGTTGGCCACTCGGCTCTGTCACATAAATACACTTTCACATTCATCACATCGGCCATTAGGCCTCATCACATATATACACTTTCACATTCATCACATCGGCTATTAGGCCTCATCACATATATACACTTTCACATTCATCACATCGGCCATTAGGCCTTATCACATATATATACACTTTCACATTCATCACATCGGCCATTAGGCCTTATCACATATATACACTTTCACATTCATCACATCAGCCATTAGGCCTTATCACATATATATATACACTTTCACATTCATCACATTGGCCATTAGGCCTTATCACATATATATACACTTTCACATTCATCACATCGGCCACATTAGGCCTTATCACATATATATACACTTTCACATTCATCACATCGGCCATTCGGCCTTATCACATATATACACTTTCACATTCATCACACCGGCCATTAGGCCTTATCACATATATATACATTCACATCACAATTATCCAAATATACTTCACATATCACATATACTATCATGTATACACTTTGTCTTGGCCGAATCTACATTAATCATTTCCCAATGAATAATTCAATTTCACGCCATACTATCATTTCATATTCGAATACTCATAAACTTACAATTTCACAAATTTTAATATCAAAGATCCATCTAACACTCATGTATCATTTTACAATATCACGATTTAGAATTCACGTATGGGTTTAATCAATAGCTTATGAGTAACTAAAACAAGTTTTATCCATGTTTACAACAAAATCACATATTCACTACGAGCTGTTTTCCTGAGCAGTAGTCACTAAATTATTTATAACTGGAGCTACAAAACTCCAAATAACTTGCCGTTAATTTTCCCTGAATACAGACTCGTACATCTTCCATCCATAAAATTTTCAGAATTTTAGGTTTGGCCAATCAATACCAGATTTTTCTTAAAGTTTCCCCTGTTTCACTGTTTGACTAATCTGACCACTCTTCACTACGAATCAAATTTCTCATTTTACAGAATTCAAAATGTGTTGTATTTGATTTCATTTGAAACTAGACTCATTAAGGAGTCTAAGCATATAAATTTTATCTTATAACCATTTTTGTACAATTTATAATGATTTTCTAAAAACAGAATAGGGGATTTCGGAGTCATTCTGACACCGTCTCACACAACTTTAAATATCTCTTTATAGGAAATTTGTTTACTCACAAGGTCTCTTTTATAAGAAACTAGACTAATTAAGCCTTGATTACATATTTTATTCAGCCTATAACTCCACACCAACAATTTATAGTGATTTTCTAAAATCACATTACTGCTGCTGTCCAAAGCAAATTATTACAATTTGCTCTTAACTTTCCAAGTCCAAACACATATGAACTTACCATTTGAGTTTAAGACATATCATGGCCACATCATATCTTATTAAATCAACTCATTATGTCCTATTATGATTGAATTTACTCAACGTTTAATCACTTAAAACTTACCTCGGAAGTGGTCGACGATTAGATGTCCACGGCTATTCGTTTACTTTCTCTTTTCCCCTATCCGACTTTGATCCTCTTTGCTCTTAAGCTTAAGTAAAACAATAGATTTGCTTAAGTACTTAACTAATATTATTCACTTAACAATCACATTTGGCAATCACATATCATTTAATCTTTGATTGACCAATTTAACACATACCAAAATCCAATCATACATCTAACCTTTATCTCAATACCAAACCGAGTTATAAGATCATACATTATACTAAGCATATTATTAAACATACCTATTCAATTTAGCTAATTTCATAGCCAATTAATCACCTTACCCCACATTACTCAATGCCAAATATTAACCCAACATCACAAGCATAATCACCATGAAACTTACCTTAATACACATTTTATCCCATTGCCGAATACATATATATATCATCAAACAAATCAACTAGTTTAGCATTCAAATTCTTCTAACCATTCCTCAATCATTTACTCAATGAACAACAATCCAAGCACATCAAAGCATAGTCGAATGTATCATTCTTCTTAAATTCAAAAATAAATGCATGGGCTAACTTCAAAATCTATTTAACAACTCAACTTTATAAACACATATTCGGCTAGGAAGAAAGATTGATAATTTAACAACCTTAGCTTAACATATAATTTGTTGTGACACATCTTTAAGCATTCTTTTATTCCATCAACTCAATAACTAAACTCATATTCGGCAATGGCCTCCAATATAGTGACCGATTCTTCTCAACTAGCACCTAGTGTACACACATGATCATTTGTTTGATTCAAGCACCTATCCACCAAAAATTCATCCAAATTAACAAGAACAACAACTACATTCTTTGTTATCTACCATGACCGAAACCCATATTCATTCACCAAATATCAAAAATTTATCATCAATTTGACATATAAGGACATAACCAAATGTTTCTTGCAACACAAACTCAAAAATTAACACATGGGTCATGTTATGAGCACCAAAACAAACTCAACTTCACAAAAATTCCAAAAGAATCACATGATATCATACCTTAATTCCCCCCACACAAGATGGCCGAATGCCTTAGGTGTGCTTTCTTCCATTTTTTGGTTACTTTCGGCTTGAGAGAGGTAGGAGAAGAAGATGAACATTTTTTTTTCTTTTGTTTTCTTCCTTCAATTCACGGCAATGGAAGGGGGGGCAACCACACACATTTTTTTTTGTCATCATTTACCTTCCCATTATTATTTTATCCTTTCTCCCATAAACCATTAGCACAACATGTTTTATGACATGTTTTGCCCATCACCCTTTGTCATGGCTGGCCACTAGTAATTAAATGGGGGAAATTGACATGCAAGTCCACCCTTTTGATTACATGCACTAATAGATCCTTATGGATTAACCTATCACATTTCAAAAGTGTCACACATAAGTCCTATTACTAAATTCACATGCAATCGACTAAATCGAAGCTCAAAACTTTCACACATTCATATTCACATATTTTAGACAATAAATATCATATTCAAATAATTTGGTGACTCGGTTTAGCGGTCCCGAAACCGCTTTCCGACTAGGGTCATTAGGGCTGTCACACCCTCCTACATAATGGGAGTAATATCTCAGGCCACTTGATTGAGTGAGGCTAGAATGCATGGCCATGCTCAAATAAGTTGATATGAGATGTCATACTTATTTGTGTATCATAGTCTACTCAAGGTATCAAGAAACATGGGATGGACTATGCAAGTGTGACTATTCCATGACTTGTGTCCATTCCAAAGATATAGGACTTAAGGATTAATGCATGAAAGGTTAATCACAAAAGGTTATGTCGAATCATGACTTCTTGTAACTTAGGTAGCATTGATGCATTTGCTAGATGACACTCATTGTTTGTAACTTTAGATTCGTTCTAATATTACGGCTAACGTTACAAGAACCTATTGGGTCACACCCTATGGTTGAAATGAACGAGGTAAAACATAGTTGGTATATTGCTTGGTTGTCACATGAATTAAATTAATTATAGAATTAATTTAATTGGGCAATCAAATTGTTGAACATACTATATGTACAAGGATGTTGTACACATAATCAGAACATAATTTTATTGATATATGAATTTAGTTCGTATATAAGTTTAAATAAATATAGTTTACTGAAATCTTTATTATAATTAATGTAATTATAATTTTTCGGTTAAACATTATTATATTTATTTGAATGATAATTATTATGTTCGGATTAATTTTAATAAATTAAAATTCGTTATAAATATATACCAATTAAGAGGGAGTTATATATAGAAAGGCTAAAAACCCTAAAAAGATATATAAAAACTAGCCCGAAAATATGCAATGTGGTCTAGCAGCCGTTTAGCAAAATACTCTCTGAAAATATTTTTCTGGGATTTCTACCGTTCATTGTCAATCGGGTGGACTACGTAGAGGCCGACATCGGAAAAGGTTGCGGCTTGGTTCGATAGTGGTTCAGCATTCCTATTGCCTAGGCATCGCTGTCTACTCAGATTGAAGTTTCGGTAATTTCGAAACCCTTTTTATCACCCCGTTTCGTTCCTTACACATGGATCCTTGGTTTGGATCGCCAGAATGTTTTAATTATTTTATTTTTCCGCTGTGCCTTGGAGGCACCGACGTTCCAACATTGCACACATTGTAATCTTTAACATAGTCTTCGGATTACCTATTGAACATGTAACACCCCAAACCCGGCCTAGACGTTATGGCCGAATTAGGTGGTGTCACATTGGAGTGCTTTTCGAAAACTTGCTCTTGTTGAAAAAAAACCTGTTTGGAAATTTAAAGCCTCTTTGTTAGATCCCAATCCATTCTAGTTATTCGCTATTCATTTTAAATTGTTTTAGAAAATCGTGTTCTACATTCTCAGCAGATATAAATCATAGTAATAAAAACCCGAATTTAAACAAGAAAATTAAAGAGGCCTTATTACATAACCCAAAACAAAATCTCATAGCAAATGAAAGAAAATAGAAGTAGTAGTGTGGCCATCTCTGGGTCCCTCGCAGCATCAGCCTGCCTAAGGATTACTTGCACAGTTAAGCAAAAAAAAAGGTGAGTATGAAACTCAGTGTGTAATCTCTAACGAATAACAGTCACACAATCAGTGTTGAACAGTCTGGGCTTAAGCCCATGTTAGTAGCAATATCAGGCCCAATCCAGTACAATATCAGTAATGCATAAAAAGACCCTACCCAACCATTCTCTACACTCCACTCCGTCTAGCCCTACACTCTATGTACGGAATAATCGACCTACCTATCCTTACACTCCAGAATAAAGTACCGATTTCGACACTACTGTAATTGTAGCAAAGCTGCTTGTAGTAGGCTTATAGCCTTTCAGTACTCTTCCTCCAATATCATATATCCCACCCCATGCAATGCAACATAATATAATGATCATATGATAAAAATGGCATGCTCAAATGGTCATACATCACATAAGGGGTATATCAGTCATTTACCTCATAGGGGTATAAAAGTCAATTCATAAATTAGGGTCTAGGTATACTTACCGGCCCAACCGTAGGTTCACAGTTAACTTGTACGACCTATGCAACCTTACCAGTTAAACAGCATAAATGGGCCCAAGCCCATCATGCTCGTGTGGCCTAATAAGCCCAAATAATGGCCCTAGCCGTGCAAACTATACAGTCGGGCCAACAAATAACTTTATCTTGTCATAAAATGTATACAAATAAACACATTTGATATACCATAAATATAATATCTATTCATTTAACATTTTATATTTCAATTTCAAGTGTTCATCTCAAAAGTCCTTTTTTTTCTTTACATATCCTTCCAAATAAATATTTTGTATAATTACTTCATATAAATATTTCCATTTAACCGATTCATATAATCATTTCATATACTCATTTGTATAACTATTTCGTATAGCCATCTCATTACCATTTCGTGTAACCATTTCATATAACCATTACGTATAACCATTTTATTTTACACATTTAAAATGTAATCATTTTGTATATCATATTTCATTTCAACATTTCATATCAATTTCTCCATTCAATGTCCCATTCCATATAACTAATTCATATATTCTTTTCATTTTACACTTTTATCACCTAATGAACCAAATGAAATAATGTTAGATACATGGGAATAGTGCTCACACAATGTGACTGTGATTGTCTCCGCAAATGCTCACACAAGCTGTGGGGTTAGGATGTTAAGCTACATGATGCTACTCATATGAGCTGTGGAGAATCCACAACAAATGTAGGACCTTAGCCATCGGTAGGACATCCGATACCAACACCCGAACTGTAACAACCCTAATGAGATGTCATTTGTACGCAAGCATTCACGAGGTTCATACGGGTCGTGTTTCACATCTATATTATTTAGTCATATACACATCATTTCATCATAAGAATTCATCCATGTAGTTTCCCATTTTCTAGCATAACCTTTAATTTAATTAGCATTCCAACTTCGTCCATTTCATCCCTTACCACTTAACAAGTAAATAAACTCAATCACAACATCTATAGGTAGTTATTATATCACAAAAAGAAAAATTAATTAATTTAACTAAGTTACGAAATTACCTAATCACAATACCTACGGACACTTCAATGACTACTACTCGACGACTTTTCCATTCTCGCGATGACCAACCAAATGATCTATTTGTTGATCTAAATATTGAAATTCATATATTCAACCCTTAATCATTATTTTTCACTTGTACCCTAATCTTTTACTTTTTTATTCAATTTAGTCCCTAAACCCAAAACTTTCAATTTAATCATAAATTAATCCAAACAAGGCCAGCCAAATTTTCTATAATTCCCATACAACCCGTATTCATCACATTTTTACAAGAATTTCATATAACTTTATTATTTTAACAATTCAGTCTTTTAACATAAAAATTAACCAAAATCACTTTACAAAATTGTCCTATTTACGGACAGAGGTTGCTACGTGCACTCGATTTGAAGATGGCCTAATTGAAGATATCAAAATGTTAGTCAAGATTCTTAAGTTAAAAGAATTCATGGTTTCACTTGATAGAGTGCACAAGGCCAAGGAACTTAGCAAAGCAAAATGAAAAGCCAGTTCTGAGGCTCGTGACTCGGGAAAAAGGCCTATGGAAAAATCACTCTCGTCTCCATCGAAGAAGTTGAAAGAATTTCATAATCGTTCATTAGCTTCAGTGGGTTATCCTGGGAAAGATAGAGGAAAATAGCATTCGTGCTTAAAACCTCAAGCTACGTCTGTAGGGAGTGTGGGCAATGTCAGAAACAACAAGCCTGAATGTCAGCAGTATTATAGACTACACTTTGGTGAATGCAAACTAAAAGATGGAGCATGTTTTAAATGTGGTTCCTATGATCATTATCTTAGAGAATGACCTGAAAGGTCAGCTAAAGAAAAGGCTTAACTACTTGACCAAGTAATATAGCTACGAGAGGGAGACCACCCCTAAAACCTGGAAATGCGGGCAACAGTCATAGTGGGATGAAAGATTTGGTTGTGAGATCTGAGGCATGGGCACCAGCTAGGGCTTATGTGATTCATGCTTCGAAAGGAAGCTTCAGCACCTGACATGATCACTAGTACATTTTCTATCTTTGATACTAATGTTTGTGCTTTGATTGACTCAGGGTCAATGCACTTATATGTATGCACAACTTTAGTTCCAGGTAAGAAAATACCTTTTGAGCCTATTGAGTTTGTGGTTAAAGTAACGAACCCTTTAGGTTAGTATGTGTTAGTTGATAAAGTTTATAAAAATTATCCTTTGATGATTCGGGGTTGCAACTTTTTGGCTGATTTTATGTTATTACCCTTCAACGAGTTTGATGTGATTCTGGGTATGGACTGGTTAAACTAGATAGTACATCTACTGTTATTTCAACTATGAGGGCACATAAATATGTTAAGAAAGGTTATGAAGCATATCTCGCTTATATGTTTGATTCCAGAGTTTCGAAATTGAAGTTAGAATCAGTTTCGATTGTGTATGAGTTCAAAGATATGTTTCTAGAAGAATTACCAGGGTTACCACCGGCTAGAGAGGTTGATTTTGCTATTGAATTAATACCATGAACATATCCGATATCGATAGCTCCATATAGAATGGCACCTACAGAATTAAAAGAGTTGAAAGCATAGTTGCAAGAGTTGATAGATAGGGCTTTGCTCGGCCCAGCTTTTCTCCTTGGGGTGCTCTTGTATTGTTTGTCAAGAAAAGGATGGGTTAATGTAATTATGTATCGACTATTGACAGTTTAGCAAAGTCACGATCAAGAATAAGTATCCATTGCCACATATCGATGACTTGTTTGATCAGTTAATAGGTGTGATGGTATTCTTGAAGAAAGAATTTTGTTCTAAATATTATCAGCTATGGATTAAAGACTGTGAGGTGCCAAAAACTGCGTTTAAAACTAGGTACGAACATTATGAGTTTCTTGTAATACCATTTGGTTTGACTAATTCACCTCTTGTGTTTATGGACATAACATTCCAACCGTATTTAGACAAATTTGTTGTTTTGTTCATTTATGAAATTTTGATCTATTCACGAGATGTGACAGAGCATGCCCAGCATTTGAGAATTGTTTTGCAAACTTGACTAAAAAAACAACTGTTCGCTAAGTTTAGCGAATGTGAGTTCTGGCTCTTAGAAGTTAGATTTTTGGGACATATGGTATCGGTAGATGATATTAGAGTTGATTCAAGTAAAATCTCAGCTATGGTGGATTGGAAGCCTCCGAGAAATGTATCTGAAGGAAGAATTCTTCTAGGTTTAGCCGGATATTATTGAATATTTATCAAGGTATTTTTGATGATTACTATGCCGTTGATGAAACCGTTGCAAAAAGATGTCAAATTCGAATTGTTTGAGAAATGTCAGCAAAGTTTTAATCAATTGAAAGCTTTGTTAACCAAGGCATCAGTCTTGGTTCAGCTAGACTCCGGTAATGAATTTGTAATTTATAATGATGCTTTATTGAATCATTTGGGTTGTGTTTTGATGCAAGAGGGAAAAGTGATAGCCTATGCTTCTCAGCAATTGAAACCGTATGAAAAGAATTATTTGACTCGCGATTTAGAGCTTGCAGCTAATGTATTTGCTTTAAAGAATTGGTGACACCATTTGTACAGAGAAAAATGTCATATCTTCGCGGATCACAAAAGACTGAAGTATTTGATGTCATAAAAATACTTAAACCTGAGACAGCATAGATAGCTTGAATTATTGAAAGATTATCGACTATCATTTGAGAAAGGCTAATGTCGGTGCTAACGCACTGAGTAGAAAATTCATGTTTGCTTTATGAGCTTTGAACACATGGTTAACCTTGATTGATGATGGTTCAATTTTAGCTAAATTAAAAGTTAGACTGATGTTTCTGCAACAGATTTGTGAAGCCTAGAAATGTGACAAAAAATTGATCACTAAACAGAAACAGATTGAATCGACATCTGATTCAAAGTTTCATGTTGGTTCTGATGATAGTTTGTATTTCAAAGACAAAATTTGTGTTCCAAGAAATTCTGATCTCATTTAGAAGATTTTATAAGAAGCTCACAGTAGTAGCTTATCGATTCATCTTGGTAGCAATAAAATGTATAGCGATTTGAAACAAATGTATTGGTGGACAGGTATGAAACGAGAGATTTCAGAGTTCTTATCGAAATGTTTAGTTTGTCAGCAAGTTAAAGTCGAGCATTAGGTATCTTCTGGTTTGTTACAACTTGTGATGATTCTAGAGTAGAAACGAGAACATGTCACAGTGGATTTCGTATCGAGATTGCCTCTATCTTTGAGAAAGAAAGATGTTGTGTGGGTCATTATAAATCATTTGACAAAATCCACACATTTTATTCCAGTGCGTATTTTCACTTGAAAGATTCGTAGAGTTGTATGTTGCTGAGATTGTTAGATTGCACGGTGTACCAGTTTTTATTATCTTTGACAGAGATCTACGGTTTACGACTCGATTCTGAAGCAAGTTACATGAAGCTCTACGTACTCGACTACATTTTAGTACAACATTTCATCCATAGACCGATGGTCAGTCTGAGCAAGTAATTTAGATGTTCAAAGATATGCTTTGATGTTGTGTTTTAAAGTTCGAAGGTATCTGGGAGAGATTTCTTGCTATTGGTTGAATTCACATACAATAACAATGATCAAGCGAGCATTAAAATGGCATCATACGAAGCTTTATATGGTCAAAAATGTTGAACTCTGTTATACTAGACTGAGTTGAGTGAGAAAAAGTTATTAGGTGTTGATATTATTTGAGAAACCGAAGAAAAACTAAAATTGATACGTGATAGTTTGAAAGCGGCTTCTGATCGACATAAATTTTATGCAGATTTGGAAAGAAATGACATTGAATTTCAAGTCAATGAAAAATTATTTTTGAAAGTATCACCTTCGAAGAAAGTTCTTTGATTTGGTCGAAAAGGAAAGCTTAGTCCGCGGTTTACCAAGCCGTATGAGATCATTGAGAGAATTGGCCTAGTAGCTTACAGATTGGCTTTACCGTCAAAATTATAAAAGATTCATAATGTTTTCATGTATCGATGCTACGACAATATCGATCCCCAGTAAATGTTGAAATTTAGTTAGATACGATGTACATCGAAAAACATATCAGAATTCGAACTCGGGAAGTTAAAGAATTGAGAAATGAAAGTATAGCTTTAGTTAAAGTTCTTTGGTAGCACCACAGAATGTAAGAGGCTACCGGGGAACCAGAAGAAGCTATGAAAGTGCAATACCCGAACTTATTTTCTGGTAAGATTTTCGGGGACAAAAATTTCTTTACGGGAGAGAGTTGTAATGACTCATTTTCAGTGAAATCAGAACAGTGATTTTGAGACCAAAAATCTGATGAGTAAATTATAATTTTTTATTATTTTAATTTTTTTTTGGATTATATGAGGGTTGTGTTAAAATTTCGTATGAATTTTTTAATGTTTGCATGATTAATTAAGTGAAAAGGACTAAATCGTAAAAATTACAAAAGTAGAGTTCTACTAGTTAAATGTGTCAAATAGCTATTGTAACGCCCCAATTTTTGGGACTTCTGTTAATTTTGGTGAATTTTGGAATTTTTGTGTTTTGACTGTTTGGCGTAGGTTTAATTATGTTAGTCGGCTCTAGAAGGCCCAAGCTTAAGCTAAAACCCGGTAATTTTAGGTGATTTTAATCCATAAGAGGAAAAAGGGGTTCTGGTTAACAGGGGTCTTAAATATTATTTGGGTAAAATAAGACATAAGGAAGCAAGTGGCAAAGTGGCATGTGACGCCACTGGCAAGGCTATAAAAGTGGCGTGTGGATGCTACGGAGAGCTGAGGTTCAAGTCACAATGACAACATATTAAGGGAATTATTATTTTTATGTTCAGAAAAGGTAAGCAGTGGAACTGAAGTGAAAGTCTGTCAGGAGAGGATTTAGGAGTTGATAACGGATAGGATTTAGGAGTTGATAAGGGATAGGATTTAGGAGCAGATAAGGGAGGAAATCTAGGAGCTGATCAAGGAACAAGAGGTGGCCGGCCAAGGGACTTTAGCATGGGAATTTCGGCTAGGGTTAGCGCCAGTATAAATTCGGCATTAGTGGTAAGTGGTGCCATTTCCTGACCATTCTCCTCTTCTTTTCTTTTTCTCTTCTCTCCATCCACTTATTCTTTTCTTCTTCTTTTCCCCATAGCCGAATCCTTCAGCCACCCTACTCTATACCACCTTCCTTCTATTATTTTTAAGTCTATAGCCGATTGCCTCAAATCCCGAAATCCCGAAAACTTGACTCCTTTTGTACCGATTTTTCCCTTGCCAAATCTCTTATTTTTCTCATCATCTTTGGCTGATTCTCTCAACCTTTAAACCCCAGGTTTCTGTCGACAATACCGCAAGTAAAAACCCTCATATTTTATCTTTCTCTACACTTTTACAAAAAGCTGAAACTCCCCCACTATCCTAGGGACATAGTCGAATACTGAGATCACTGAGGGCTCGAATTTTGTTATCGTTTGATGGCTTAGAACTGCATCAGAATCAAGTAGGAACTAAGAGGGAATGTTGACTGGAAGAATCGGTGGTAAGTCTTTCCAACTTAGTCTATCTTGCATATTTTAAGAAAAGCCGGAATCCCTAAAAGGTTAGGGAGGTTGTCGTTTTTTGGACTTGTAGCCCTAAGGGGTTGTGATAATAGTATTATTTTGGTAATAGTGTGATTAAGAGGCTGTTGGTCAAGGGCTTGGACAAGTGGAACGAACGGATCTGGATCGAGACACTATTTTCGGCAAAGGTAGGAATGCTAAGGCCTAAGGTGTTGTTGGCCGAATATGGTAAGAAGTTAATATGTAGTTCGTTTCGGTAGTAAGATTAACGTGGTAATATTATAATTGTAGGCAGTTCGTTCATGGATCTCGTCAATGAATCGTCATAAAACAGGTGTGTAACTGACACCCTCTCATAGACTAGATCGGCAAAAGCCGAAAAGCCGAAATGCCGAAAAGTTGGTATTTTGGGAATTTGTGAGTGTGCGAATGCTCGTAAGATAGTTGGGTTTGCATGTTTGGTATTCTGAAGGTAATAAACTGCAGTACGTGCGATTTCGTGCATTTTGATAACTTGGGCTTAATGGGCCAAAAATTGGGTTCATGGGCCAACGGGCTCAATTTGGTAAGTATGCGCGGTAAGTATTCTGATAGTACGTAAATGGATAGGATATGCATGAAAGCCCTAAAAGTAGCTAAATTACTACAATACCCTTAGGTATGGAAAATTACCATGATACCACTAGGTGTAAATGACCAATATGCCCCTAGGGTTAATTTTGTCTGAAAAGCATGTTGATTTAAATCTGTATGATGTATGCCATGAAAGAATATTTGTTGCATGGGGACATGGGTTATATTATGAAGGAAGCGTCTTGGTGGCTATGCCACAATTATCTGATCTGGTGGCTCTGCCACATATATCTGTTCTGGTGGTTCTGCCACGATTATCTGTATCTGGTGACTCTGTCACATTATCTGTTCTGGCAGCCATGCTGCATAATTCTGTGGCGTGTAGCGGTTGGGTGGGTCGAGTAGTCTCCCTACATGGTGAAAGGTTGGTAATGGGGTGTATGTGGTTGGTTATGGGTTGGGTTCTGCATATACATGAAATATCTGATCTGATCTGTTATGGGCCTGTGGGCTTAATTCTGTATTCTGTTCTGGGCTAAGGCCAATTTATTCTGTTTCTGTGGTTTGAGCTGATATGGGCTATGGTTGGGTTAATTTTACACACTGAGTTTCCCCAAACTCATCCTCTTTTTTCATCCATGCAGGTAATCCCCAACCATAGTGGGCTTGGAGCTGCGAGGGATTCGGAGTGGCCACTCGTTCCGCAATATGGATTTCTTCTGGTGATTTGGACTTCAATTTTCTTTACTTTGATGATTTGGGTTTTGTTATGTAATAAGGCCGCTTTATTATTTTTCTTTGGGTTTTTGATTTATATTTTATTATGATGAACTTATTTTATATTAACTATCAAAATGGGCTAGATCTAGGGTTCATTTTCAAAAACATAAATTGATTTCAAAGTAACACCATTACAAACAAGGCTTCTGCTATGATAACGTTTTACAAACTTAAATACGTTTTATTCTAAAATAGACATAATTTCAATGGTAACCTAAAAATATACGCGATGTTAGAGTGTGGCAATGGCGTTGTGCATGTCTAGGATTGGATCTAAAAGAACTTGGTACTTAAGCAGTCCGATGGACTCACCTCCTTTTCCAGTTTCCTGCCTGGTGCACAGCTTCCATTCACTTTAACCCTTAATGAATTAATCCTTTGAACATCAAGTATGATTTTCTGAACTTAGAACGGAAAAATGTTTTTAACGTTTTTGATGTGGCACGTCGGATCCGGTCATAACGTCTAGGCCGGGTTTGGGGTGTTACAGCTATGAAATTTTAATCTAAGGGACTTGGATGGTAAATAGACCAATTGAGCTGATAGTGTATGTTTATGGACATGGTTTTGTTGAAATTATTAAAGTTTTAAAGGTTAATTTGGTAATTGGAAAATTAAGCATAAATTAAATAAAACAAAGGTTATTTCATCTTCTTCAATATTTGTTTCACAAAAATTGAAGGAAGAAAACATTTCTAGGGTTTCAACATTTGGTTGGCTTTCTCTCTTGCATGTAAGCGTTTTTGAGCCCTGTTTTTAATGATTTTTATGTTTTTGAGGTCGTTTTAGCTTAATCTAGCTAGCCCGAGGGTAAATTTGTAAAACTATTAAAGATTGAGGGTTACGCCATGAATGTTTTTGTATGATTCTTGATGTTTAATGATAGATTCTGAGTCCTTTTTTTATATAAATAAACAAGTTTTGTAAAGTGATTTTTGATGAAAATTGCATTTAGGGACTTGTTTATAAAAACAGTAAAATTTTATGTTAAATTTATGAAATGATGATTGGTATGGTTTGGTTTAAATCCCTAAAGAATTCAGTTAGCTTGAGAAGAGGATTAAAATGATTAAATTTCAATTTATGAGCGTAAGGACTAAATTGTAAAAAGTAGAAACGTTAGGGGCAAAATAGTAATTTTTAATAAATATGAAATGTGGAATAAATAAAATGCTAATGGTATTAAATGTATTTAATTTAGATCAAGATAGACCACGTACAGATTTATATTGGGGAAAAGCTAAAGCCTAAGATTAGTTCGACTTCGTTTCTATGCCCTAGTCGTTGAGGTAAGTTCGTATGAATAGTTATCATTTTAATGCTACTTCAAATAGTATGTTTAAATGTTATTTATTATGTGAATTGATCAATATATATATAAATCAATGCCATGATGGTTATCGAGTCCCGGTTGAACCTTAGGAATTCGTAGGATACAAATGACATGTCATTTTGGGTGATTGTCTTAAATATCCTACTGATGGTTGAGGTTTTGTATTTGTAGTAGATACTCCACAACTCATTTGAGCAGCATCGTGTAGCTTACATTCCAACCCAGAACTCGTGTGAGTAGACCCATTTCACAGCTCGTGTTAGCTATGATGTAAAAGAAAGGTTACAGTTATATGTTAAAGCACACTTCATGTGAGCTTTCCTGAGTATCTGATGATATTCTAGTTGGTTCAACGTGCAAGAAAATGTATTGAAATGGTAAGTTCAAAATGGCATTATTGTAATAGCCCATTTTCAGTGAAATTAGAACAGTGGTTTCGAGACCTCAAATGTAACAACTCTTTTTTAGTTAAATCGAAACAGTGGTTTTAGAACCACAAATCCGAAGTCAAAATATTTATTTTATTATTTTATTAAAATTTACAGAATGATAGAATTATTGTGTGAAAGTTTCGTAAAAAAAATTTACTGTTTGAATGGCTAATTTGATAAAAAGGACTAAATCGTGTAAAATTCAAAAGTGTTAATCAATTAGCTGAGGTGTCAAATAGCTTTGGATTTTAAATATGATGGCCTTAAATGGTAATTAAACCATTTGAAACATTAGTGGACATATATGGACACGTTTTAGCTGTTTTAAATGATTTATATTAAAGGTTAAATTAGTAATTTAGTTAATTAAATAAGTAAAATAACAAAACCACAAACTGGTCATCTTTTTTTAAGCATTCATCAACTGCGAATTAAATCGAAGAAGAAGCCATTGGAATGAGCTAGGGTTCGGCCATTTCAAGCTTTAATTGGTGAGTAAATTTTGCTCGATTTTTAATAATTTTTATGTTTTTGAGATCGTTGCTTCGTATTCTAGCTAGCCCATACCCTAGATTTTGAAATTGTTAAAGATTTATCATGTTTCCATTGTTGAATGCTTGAGTAATTTAGTGGTTGATGATGGATTTTGAATAATTGTTGATTGTTGAACTATTATTGTAAATTGATTTTTGACAAAAATGTCAAAAAGGGGTTAATTTGTAAAAATGTAAAATTTTGTGGGTAAAAGTGTGAAAAAATTGAAAATATGGGCTTCTAGTAACATGGATAATATTCGGTCAGCATGAATTTGTATTAAATTGAATGAATTGTGATTTTATGTGATAATGATTAAATTGCAAAAATGTGAAATAATAGGGGAAAAAGTATAATTTTTCCAAATGTGTAAATTGTGCTAAATTGAATGAAATGATGATTAAATAAGTAAATTTTAATATTATATAGACTGAGATAAACGAGATTTGGATTTAAAACGGGGGAAAACAAAGTATTGGATTAGTCGACCAAATTCGTCGTTACAGCGAACGAGGTAAGTTCGTATAATTAGAATCGAACTTTTATATATTTGTAAATATTTGAAATGAATGTATGTAAATGAGTAAATGATCTACTTGAAATTCAAATGCTTTATTGATATAGTCTGATGGTTACCGTGTAACAGCCCGATTTAGACCCTTGTCGAAACGGGGGTTTCAGTACCACGAATTAGAGTTTGAAAAATATTTAAATATTATTTTTCGTGTTTATTATATGTGAGAGGTCTTAAGTTCAAGCCTTGCCTTTGGAAAATTTTGAGATTTTTCTGAATAAAGCCTTAACCTTGCTCAGTAGGCTTATGTTTAATTATTGTTAGGTTTATATTAGAATGGGCCTGCTGGTCTGGTGGTTAAGTGGAGTGCTAGTATGCTGAAGGTTTTGACTTCGAATCCTTGCACGAGCAAGGGAGTTTATTTTTGCTTGATTTTTGGGGAGAGTTTTGCTGGGGTCAAAACTCTGAGAGTGAGTTAGTGGATGAGTAAATTAAGAGATTTAGTGGTTAAAGTTTTTCCCTCTTTCAAAATCTCAAAATATGGACTAGTATGAACACTAGGAACATTTGGCCAAACATGGATATCTTGAGATTTTGCATATTTTATGTTTTGTGCATTAGGGACTAAATTGTAAAAAGTGTAAATGTCAGGGGTAAAATGGTAATTGGCCCATTTATGTGTATTTGGATTAAATTGAATGAAAATATGTTTGAATGAGCTTAATTTGAATATGTTTTGATCAAGAACCAAAGAAATCAGATTTGGATTGGGGGAAAACGAAAGTTGTGGACTAGCTGTCTCGTTTCGATTTTTCATCGTCTGAGGTAAGTTTATAAGCAAGTAAATGTTTTTAACTTTGAATAAATACTAGATTTATATGCTGAATTGAATTGTGGAAAAATATATACATGAAAGCCGAATTTGAATATACTTGGAAGTTATATGTAAAAGCTCGATTCGATTAAGTTACAACGTTTGAAAGCCTGTTTGAACCATAGGATTGATATGTCTTTCTGAGTAAGACTTTGTCTGGGACGTTGGCATCGATATATGTGTTTTTGTGTAGGAGCACGTCTGAGACATTGGCATCGATATATGTGGTTACGTGTAAGACCATGTTTGAGACATTGGCATCGTATTAGATTCGAGTAAGACCCTGTCTAGGACAGTGGCATCGATATGAGATAGCATGTAAGACCACGTATGGGACGTTGGCATTGTATGACATATGTGATTATCCGAGTATCTTATTCAAATCCGAATGGTTCAACGGGAAATGATATATTACGTATGAATGTGAAATCAGGTTAAAGTGAACAGGTATGTAAACATTATTTGCCTACTTGAAAGTGAGGTAAGTTGGTTATTGATATGTGATATAAGTTATAAGGATGATAATAGTGATGTTTGTGTATATAAGAAGCTATATGTGATTTAATGAATAAGTATGTGATATTGAAATTTTATTTATATATATATAATCGGTTATGTAATGATATTGTGGCTTTGAATTAAATGATTTTTGATGATGGATATATGTCTTTATATTCGATCAAGGTAATGTTATATATATGAAAGTATATATAATGTTTATGAAATTGCAAGTTTGATACTAAATGGAATTAAGAATTATGTATTAATTTAGTTACATTGATTTCATAATGCTTTTGAGTTGTTTATTTGCTTAAGGCTTACTAAGCTAAGTTAGCTTACTTTGTGTGTATATATTTGTCTTTGTTTTATAGATTTTAGAGATCATTACATGCTTGGGGATCGTCAATAAAGTCAATCGCACTATCGTTTATTCTCAGTACTTTTAAAGGTTTTATTATGGCATGTATAGGCTATATTATCTTATGGACATATATGATTTTGATATGTATATATGTTTAAAAGCCGTGCAAAAATGGTTTGTTCATTTGTAAATATGGATTTATGGTTTGATTAAATGATGTGGTTGAAATTTTGGATGTGTTTGGCATATTCGGTTATGATATATATATGTGTGTATTGTTAGATGTGATTATTTATTGTAGTGGTTGGTGAAAGATGAATGGCTTTTGAATTTGATTATGAGATGTGGTATAAATATTGTTTGTCTTGAGTGATGTTTATATATATATATTTGATATTTGAGATGTGAATTGGACTTATAAATGTATATGATTTGATATGTTTGGAAAGGTGTATCACTTATTGTGGTTAACACTTGTATATAGATTGGTGATTCAGTTTGCTTATTGAAATGGAATAAATTTTGATAAATAATTGGTTAACTTGTGTCAATGAATTATACATTTAAAAGTTGATTTGGTCAAGTTATGTGCAATGTTATAAATATATATATAATAAATGTTGGTCTTTCGCAATTAGTGTGGAAATTCGATTATTATTTTTTCAGGTGATATTTGCTAATTGAATAATGGAAATTTGTTTAGTAAAGAAATGGCCATTTAATGAAACACACGTATTAGACATGACCATATTTGGTTAATGCTTATAAAAGTGACCAAATGAATAGTGATTTTAGTATTATAAGATGTTAATGGTTTGCATGCTAATATGGTTTTTGTGCTCTTTGATATTTCATGCTTATAATAATTGGTACAAATTATTTTATAAGGATTTTGATATGCGCATATATTTTGTGTCAAAAAGGTTATAGTCGACATTATTTGTTTACGATTTAATTTTAGATACAAGTTGATTAATATTTTATAAATTGTTTCTTAAAAAGCTTAAATTGATTGTTTAAGTTTATTAATGTTTGAATTTGAATTACGTGTTTGATTATGTTTGTGATTGCCTAAAAGCTATGTCTCTTCTAGTAATATCTTGTAACCCATTCTGGTGACAGATACGGGTTAGGGTGTTACATACCGAGCCCCGTTTGAACCGTAGGAATTTGTAGGATACGAGTGACATGTCATTAGGGTTATCGTTTAGGTTGAGATCCTGCATGTGTTGTGGACTCACCGCAGCTCGTATGAGCTTTTCGATGTATCAGCTCGTAAGAGCTTACTGTTCTTAGCTCATCAGAGCTTTTTGTTTCCAACTCAATAAAGCTTACTGTTCATCAGCTTAGGAGGAGCTTACTGATCATAGCTCGAAAGAGTGAATACAATGATGAATTGATGGATTATCGATTAATACACTTAGTGTGTATCACCCGTGTACCTATTGATATTCTAATAGGTTAAACAAGCATAAATTCTGTTATTTGTTATGTGAAAAAGCTATGTGTTACATGGATGAATTACTGTTATATGGATAAAGTACTATTTATATGGATGAGATACTGTTATCAAATGAATTACTGTTTATATGATTGAGAGTGAAATGTTACAAATAATGTACATGATATATGTGAATTTGATATGATACAATGTATTGAGTATTAAACTGAGATAATGGATGATTACATGCACTTATGTGACTAACTTATTGATAAATGCTTGTGTATAGGCATTTGGCAAGTGAATTCAATATACTTTATTTAATTGTTTGATTATGTATAAATGCTAATTAAAATTCTGAATTATACGGGCTTACTAAGCTATAAAGCTTACTCTATTTTTTTCATGTTTTATAGAGGTTCGATAGCTCGATCATCTCGGATAAAGTCAAAGATACGCATCACACTATCCAGTTACCAATTGGTATCTTTGAACTTATGGATATATGTAAATATGGCATGTATAGGCTAGTTATAAAGATGATAGTTATGGTTACTTGAGATAATGATTTTGGTAAATGTTGTGGTATAAGATAAAGCCATGTGATTTGGCTTAACTTGGTATAATGTTTTGGTTGTGTATAAGTATTCAAATATGGTATGTTTTGGCAAGTAGTAGAGGGAATGAAAATATGCAAATGTTGTAACGCCTCAAAATTTAAATTTTTTTGTTTTTGCGAATGTGGGACATAATTGAGTATCTGCTTCAGTGGTTATGTGTTTTGGGTATGTGTGAGAGGTCTTAAGTTCAAGCCTTGCCTTTTGAAAATTTTGAGATTTTTCTGAATAAAGCCTTAACCTTGCTCAGTAGGCTTATGTTTAATTATTGTTAGGTTTATATTAGAATGGGCCTGCTGGTCTGGTGGTTAAGTGGAGTACTAGTATGCTGAAGGTTTTGACTTCGAATCCTTGCGCGAGCAAGGGAGTTTATTTTTGCTTGATTTTTAGGGAGAGTTTTGCTGGGGTTAAAACTCTGAGAGTGAGTTAGTGGATGAGTAAATTAAGAGATTTAGTGGTTAAAGTTTTTCCCTCTTTCAAAAATTCTCTTTCGTTTCTTCATCTTTTTCTCCTTTCTTGCTGCCAAATTCTGCTTCTTCCTTCCCTACCCTTGTCGTTTCTTTTTTTTTTGTCTTCCCTGCTGGAATCGTTCCTCTGTTGTGCAACCTTCATTTCTGTCTTTTCGGTAAGTGGAATAAGGTGGATTTGGTTCTCATGTATTAACTCCTTATTTATAATGCTATTAACGCTGTTTCTTTGTTGAAGGTAAAGTTTTCTAGTTTTAGGTCTAATGTCTCGATTTGGTTTCGTTTAAGTTTCATTTTAACACTGAAATTGGGCATTGGAATATCAATTTTTAGGTTTTGGAGTGCTCGGGGTTACTTTAGGATCATTTTGATACAACGTGTGTACCCAAAATGCAAAAAACAGGATACGATGAAAACCCGAAAAAGCATTCTGCCGACGCCACACGTGCATGTTGTCGCTCGTGTGGTAGGCCGTGTGTTGGACATGGGCGTGTGATCGACGAGGCTAGGCCGTGTGCTGAGGACATGGCCGTGTGATGGCCAGACAACCCGTGTGCGACACACAGGCTAGACTGATTTGGGTCGTGTGGGCTACACGGGCATGTGAGCCCGCATGGGTAGCCCACATGGGCGTGTTGGCCCACATGGACAGGCCACATGGGCGTGTGAGCCCATTTTATCGGAATGACTTCCAAGGTTGCACAGGTCACCCAAGTCGACTGTGAACCCACTGTAGGGTCGGTAAGCGTTATCTAGACCCCTAAATGTATGATCTGAATGTATGTGATGCATGAATAATAATACATGATTACTGGTTTATATATGTATACGTTTGATTGATGGTTGCATAAAAGCATGGCGTAATGTATGTTTGCATTGCATCGGGTTGGGATGATGATAACTGGAAGAAGTGTACTGAAAGGCTCATAATCCTAATATACTGGCAGCTCAGCTGCAAATTACTGTTTTGTGCTACATACGGTACTATTTGGAGTGTAGGGTTGGATGGAGATGGTGTGTAGAGGCTGGTTGGGTAGGATTTTGTGCATATCTGTACTAATACTGTGATGGGCTAAGGCCCATCCGCCACTGATACTGAAAAGGGCTAAGGCCCAGAATGAGTATGATTGTATACTGATTGCTTGTTTTCTGTGGGATTACATACTGAGTTTACGTAAACTCATCATTTTGTTTAATGTGAATAGGTAATCCCCAGACTTGACGGATCGGTGCAGCGGAGGACTCGACGGTGGGCACACGAATTTTAAACTGTTTTGAATTTTGAATTTGGTATCTATTTCTTAATTATTTTTTCTGGGTTATTTTTTATGTAAATTGGACTTCTGGGACTGTTTGCTTAAATTTGGTTTTATTTATTTTTATGGATTATAATTGCCAGCAATAGGGAAAATTCAGTTTCAAAACGAACAAATGATTTCTCTTAAACCACGATTACTTAAATTGTTTTTAAAAAGCTTTCACAACGAGTAACATTTTGAAACAATCAATTAAATAAGTAAAACATTTTTGAAACTAAAGTGATATAAAGAGAAGTAATTAAGCGGAAATGGTTTCGTCGCGACAACACGGTTTTCTTAAACACCCTATCATGTGACATCGCCAGATTCAGCCATAATATCTAGGCTGGGTTTGGGGTGTTACATTTAGTGGTATTAGAGTCAGGTTGCAAAACTCGACTGTGGATTATGGGTTTTTAATTGGTTTTTGAAGAATTGATTCTTAAAATTATTTAAAATGTTCTTACCGAGTATGTGGTACACCGAGTCTCCGGCGCCAATCCTGTAAGTACTCTGAAACTGATATATGCTTTAATTGAAAATGCTGTGATATTTTGAAACTGCTATAGGTAGTACACCGTACTAAAAACACTTTAGTTAGTGTATACTAAGACTGTAGCAAAACTGATAGAGACTGCGATTTACGAAAATCACTCTGAATTACTGAAACTGTTTACATAAAACATTTGCTAATAATTATTGAATTGTAATTGATTCCTAAAACTCTTAAAACAGATAAATCTGATTAGACAATGAGTGCACGAGGTATCTGTGGATGAGGTACTAAAGGCCGAGGTAGATGCCGCAGAGGGGCTCGAGCTGAGTCCTCTTCCATGGGTAATATACAGAATTTGGACATGAGTGAGACGCCGATGGTCCAAATACTAGATCTGGGGGCTGATGGTCGGTTACGAAACGACTCCAGTCGAATGGAACTGGGTTTTTTAGTGGTGTCACTAGAGTTGCCCTAACGTTACCGAGTACTGGATAGAGGCTACAGAACGGATTATGGATGACTTATATTGCACCCCTGAGCAGAGATTAAAGGGTGCAGTCTCTCTGTTATGAGATGAGGCTTATCAGTGGTGGCTTACTATTAAAGAGGGCACTAAGCCCGAACATCTGACCTAGGATTTCCTTAAGATCGCCTTCAAGGGGAAGTATGTGGAAGCTAGTTATATGGACGCTCGTAGGAGGGAGTTCCTGAATCTGACATAGGGAGAACAATCAATGGCCAAGTATGAAGCCAAATTTCTACAACTGAGCCGCTATGCACGAGGTATGGTGGCGACTGAGTATGAGCAATGTGTTCACTTTGAGGATGGTCCCAGAGATAACCTGAGAGTCCTAATAGCTCTGCAGAGGGAGCGTGATTTCTCTGCATTGGTGGAAAAGGTGAAGATCACCAAGAAGTTAAGCGCGATGAGCGCCAAAACCGTGATAGAGAGAGAGGTAGAAACAAGAGGGGTTCAAAGCCCTAGAGTTCTATACTGAGGCCTAAGAAAAAGGCTAGACTTGATGGGCCAGTTCGAGCTGAGCCCCTTGTTATTGCTACTGGACCGCAGCCATGTGTCGACTGTGGTAGACGCCATCAGAGCGAGTGTTGGAGGAGGACTAGGCTTGCTTGAGATGTAGGTCATTGGATCACCGTATTAGGGAGTTCCCTTTGAGGACCGAGCAGATGCAAGCTCAGAGTACTGGTACTGTGCAGCCACAGAGGGTAGCACAACAGCCACCGAGAGACTGTAGTCAGGCCAAGGGTGGAAATGGTATGGTTTGTGGGCAGAGAGCACCGGGTAGAGGTGCTGGACAGACTCTAGTATATATTGCACATCCCTAGAGGACAGAGATGCTCTAGACATCATCACGGGTACATTTCTTATTTATTATGTGCCTTACACTGCATTGATAGAATTCAGATTTACTCATTCCTACATAGCCTGTTCTGTTTTTGAAAATTTAGGATTATCGGATGAAAGCACCACGAGTGAGGTCACTATATTGAGTCCATTAGGGAAATCGGTTCGGGTTAACAAAAAGTTTAGAGATGTTCCACTAGAGTTTCAAGGGACAGTATTTGTGGCTGATCTGATAGAGCTTCCGTTTAGGGAGTTTGATATGATACTAGGGATAGACTAGTTAGTCAAGCACCGCGTCAGTTTGGATTGTGTGACTAAGAAGGTCGTATTGAGGATTGAGGAGGATAATGAGGTAGTTTTGATTGGAGAATGCTGGAATAATTTGTCTAATGTGATTTCTGCGCTGGTGGTGGAAAAGTTGGTTCGTAAGGGATGTGAGGCATTTTTGGCCTATATAAGTGTTTCTAATTCTGGGGACTCTACTGTTAAGGACATCAAAACAATAAAGGATTTTTTGGTTGTCTTCCCTGAAGAGCTACCGAGGTTACCTCTGAATAGTGAAGTGGAATTTGGGATTGAATTTATTCCAGGTATAGCTTCGGTGTCTATCTCCCTTTACCGAATGGCACCGAAGGAGCTTACGAAGCTTAAGGCTCAAATTTAAGAGTTGTTGGATCGTGGGTTCATTTGTCCCAGCGGGTCTCTGTGGGGAACACTTGTATTAGTTGTGAAAAGAGAAAGATGGGACAATGAGGATGTGTATCGACTACCAACAGCTGAACAAGCTAATGATTAAGAATAAGTACCCACTTTCGAGGTTTGATGATTTATTCGACCAGTTTAGAGGGGCTTCGGTGTTTTCCAAGATTGATCTGCGTTCAAGTTATCATCAATTGAGGGTTAAGGAGGCGGATGTGCATAAGACGGCATTTAGGACTCAATATGGACATTACAAGTTCTTAGTTATGCCCTTTGGTTTGACTAATGCAACAGCGACATTTATGGACTTGATGAATCGAGTGTTCTAGCCCTAACTGGATCAGTTTGTTGTAGCGGTCATCAATGATATCTTGGTGAATTACAAGACTGAAGACGAGCACGATGAGCATCTTAGGGTGGTGCTACAGATTCTTCATGAGAAATAGCTATATGCGAAATTCAGTAAGTGTGAGTTCTAGCTCCGAGAAGTGACCTTTTTAGGACATGTAGTTTCTGCTGAGGGTATTCAAGTCGATCTTTGTAAGATTGAGGCAGTGTTGGATTGGAAACGGCCGAAGAATGTGTCTGAGATCCACAGTTTTCAAGGGTTGGTGAGTTACTATCGGCGCTTTGTAGAAGGGTTCTCCTTGATCGCAGCTCCGTAACTAAGCTTCTGCATAAGGGAGTTCCTTTTGTGTGGACGGATGCATAGCAAGAGAGCTTCAAGAAGCTGAAGACTGTTTTGACTCAAGCTCCAATTCTGATACAACCTGAGCCTGGTAAAGACTTCATGCTGTACAGTGATGCATCACATGTCGGTTTAGGTTGTGTGTTGATGCAGGATGGTAAGGTAGTGACATATGCATCTCGTCAGCTCAAAACTCATGAAGCGAACTATCTGATGCATGATTTGGAATTGGCTGTCGTAAGCTTTGGAAATCTAAAGGCACTAGCTACAAGGTAAGAAGTGAATTATCTACACCGATTGTAACACCCCTTGCCTGAGTCTGAGGCCAGTACTGGGCACGAGTTAATACTTGACTTAAACACATGCATACAATCATTTCGGGTTATAAAAACATGATCGAATTTGAAGCTTTTCAATCTAAATCTTGAAATTCTTAATAGGGTACTACAAGGCCCAAATCATACATTGGAAACGATTTAGGATTAATCCGAACATCATTGAAAACTTTGAAAAAAATGTCACTTGAAACAAAGGTACATGCCCGTGTGAAAGGCAACACGCCCGTGTATTCATTTTGACATGGCCGTCCTAGAGACCTGTGTGGTTTACATAGCCTAAGCAGAAGGGGACACGACCGTGCCCCGAGCCCATGTGAATCAAATTCCAAATTCTAACCTACAAGGGTTTTCACATTGCCAAGCACACTCCAGTGACTACAACCCGTGTTCCCCACACGGCCATGACACGCCCGTGTTGTAGCCCTTGTGTAAAAACCTTGACATTCTATTTCTGATGTCAGCAACAATTTAGAGGCACACACTCGTGGCCAAAGGCCATGTCCTCCACATGGCTGAGACACACGGCCGTGTCTTTGCTAGTGTGTTTACTACCATACATACTGACTTGCAAATTCGAGGTGCAGGGGACACACGACCGGACAACCCGTCCATGGGGCCAAACGTGTGTCACACACACCCTAGGCACACGTCCGTGTGTCTAGCTGTGTGGACACAAATAGGCTATCTACCAAGCCTTTTTGCCACCCTTACTTACACCTGCCTACAAACAATACATACCACCAATTCACACGGTAACACAAAGCCAATTCAACCACAACAAGATATCTAATACAACCATATTACACTTTAACAATCTAACAAGAACTTGATTAGTCATGCGAATTACTCATCTATGAAATCATCATCATTTGCACTTATCAATAACCAATATTATCCACCATCCATGGCATTATACAAAATGAATAAAGAGCTATGACAAGCCACTCGTTTGGCCCAAAATAATGTGACCATTACAAAAAAACTAGTTGCTATAAATGCCATAATGAAATGATAAAACGAGCTATACCAATTACTTCAGGGATAGTGTGACTGGCTTCTCCAACATAAGGCGATGATCCACGAGCTACTTTGGCGACACTATAAGCAAAAGGAAAGGAAATGAGGTAAGCATAAAGCTTTGTAAGTCGCATGCAAATAATGAGTAACTATAAGCAACCATAAAGGGTCATACTCCCAACATATCTCGATTTGCACATGAAAGTAAGGATTCATAAACACTACTTGCTCATATTTGTTTCTCACCAATCATACAAAATTGGTTTGAATTCATATTTCATAATTCATGTAAAATAGACAAGTAGTCATATGCATAACTTACTCACTTTCCTCCTTTATTAAACATACAACGTAAATGAAGCTTATATATCGTAATTCTCATTTAGGTACCTGTACCAGTCACCATATGGTCATAAGTTCTCTCATTTCAATATAACCCATAAATCTCCTGTTGAACTATTTTGAATACTACAAGATATTCAATAGCCTCAAACATGGGATAAGATGCCAACGCAATGTCCCAGACATGGTCTTACACTGGCTTTCATATCTCGAGGCCAATGTTATGTCATAGACAGGTCTTACACTGGCTCTCATCTATCAGTGTTGATGCCATGTCCCAGATAGGTCTTACACTGACACACAACAAGCTGACTCCATGTCCCAGATAAGTCTTACACTAGCTTGTATATCCTGAGGTTGATGCATGTCCGAGACATGTCTTACACTAGCTCTCGTCTCAAAGCCGATACATGTCCCAGGCATGTCTTACACTGGCTGGTATATCTCGAGGCCGATGCATGTCCCAGACATGTCTTACACTAGCTCTCGTAATGTGGTCAATGCATGTCCTAGACATGTCTTACACTAACACACGTATCACCCAATGTTATGGCATGAATACCCAATTCTATTCCTAATGTTCAACCGGGAGTCTTTATTACATTAATTTCTCAACATGCATACTCATATTCAGAAACAAAACAATTTATACAATATCAATTCAATCACACATCATAACAATATAGTTACTTTATCAACATACAACTTACCTCGGATCACAAAACGTAGGCGACTAGACGATTTAATATACCTAGTTCGTTTTCCCCAAGTCTAGGTTTGGATTTTTGTATTTCTTGATCTAAATAAAAATTCACTCATTTAGTCACTAAATAAATTTAGAAATTCAAAAATTCACATTTTGGCAAAATATCCATTTTGCCCCTAGACTTTCACAAAATGACCATTTACCCCTAGACTCAAAAATTGATTTTTATCGAATGTCTTTCTGTCTTAAGCCTAGCTGAACCCTTTTGACTCTTATAGCAACCCAAAATTTCCATTATTTCACCACATTACTATCTATTTTGCAATTACTACAAACTAGTCCTTTTTAGGTGTTTTTCATGAACACTTCTTCACAAAAGTTGTTTATTAACCAAGTAAGATTCATTTCCTTCCATAAAAACTCAAAAAACATTACAAATCCTTTCATGGCAAATCCTTATACTATAACCATTTCAAAAAATAGTCCCCCCATTAGCTAGCTCATGCTACAAGTGTTCCAAATGTACAAAGATTATCAAAAATAGGCACCTAAATCACTTACTTGCAAGGAGATAGCTTGGCTGAAATTTTAAAGCTTCAAAACCCTTACTAATGCTGAAAATTTCGGAGAAGAAGAAGATGAAAAAGAGATGATATCGTCCTTTGTTTATTCTATTTTATATTTAGTCAAATAAGCCACCAAATTTCACCTAACATTGAAAATTGTCTCATCTTTGTCTCTATTGCAAGCCAACCTATATTTAAGGGCTTAATTGCACTTTAAAGACCCCCAATTTTGGTTCTCTAGCTATTTTACACCTTTGGCTATTAAAACAAAACTTTCGCCCTTTATGCAATTTAGTCCTTTTTCGCAATTAGGCTCCCAATCGCTAAAATTAATTCACCAAAATTTTCATGCACTCACATAATCATACTATAAAGCTAAAATAATAATAAAAATTATTTCTCAGCGTCAGATTTGTGGTCCTAAAACCAGTGTTCCGACTTAACCCAAAATCAGGCTGTTACAATTCTCCCCTCTTAGGGATTTTCGTCCCCAAAAATCTTACCGGTGAATAGGTTCGAGTATTGATCTCTCATGGTCTCCTCGGGTTCCCATGTGGCTTCCTCGACTCCATGTCTATGCCACAAAACTTTAACAAGTGCTATACTCTTATTCCTCAATTGTTTAACCTCCCAAGCTAAAATCTTAACTGACTCTTCACCATAAGTCATATACGGCTGAATCTCAACCTCAGTTGGCGCGATCACATGCGAAGGATCCGATCTATATCAACGTAACATAGACATATGAAACACGTCATGAATCTTTTCCAACTCTGAGGGCAAAGCCAATTGGTAGGCAATAGGGCCCTACTCTCTCGATAATCTCATAAGCTCCTATGAAACAAGGACTCAGCTTGCCATTTTTACCGAATCTGAGGACTTTCCCCCACGGGGATACTTTCAAAAACACCCAATCACCGACTTGAAACTCAACTTCCTTTCGTTTCAAATTCGCGTAGGATTTATGTCTATCCGAAGCGGCCTTCAAATGGTCACGAATCACCTTAACATTCTCTTCGATTTGTTTGACTAAATCAACCCTGTGAATCCAATTTTCTTTAAGTTCGGTCAAATATAAGGGCATTCAACACTTACGTCCATATAAAGCCTCATAAGGTGCTATTTTCAGACTTCACTGATAACTATTATTGTAGGCAAACTCTACCAACGGTAAGTACTTTTCCCAACTACCTTGAAACTTGAGAACACAACACCACAACATGTCTTTTAAGTTTTGAATCACTCTTTCTGACTGACCGTCGGTTTGCGGATGGAATACCTTGCTAAAATTCAGTTTTGTTCCCAATGCGTCTTGCAACTTTTTCCAAAACCGTGAGGTAAATCTTGGATCTCTATCTAAAATAATCGACGAGGGTACTCCATGAAGTCTTACGATCTCGAAAACATACAATTGAGCCAATATCTCTAGGAAATAGTCGGTACGCACTGGTATAAAATGTGCCGACTTGGTAAGCCTATCAACAACAACCCAAACAGAATTCTTTTTCCTTGGAATCAACGGTAACCTCGACATGAAATCCATGGTTACACGGTCCCATTTCCACTTAGGAACCATTACGAGTTGAAGTAAACCTAAAGGTACTTGGTGATTGGCCTTCATTTGTCAACCAATTAGACACTTAGAAAGAAACTCTGAAATGTCTCTTTTCATTCCCGACCACTAATACATTTTCTTCAAGTCGTTATACATTTTCACACTACTCAGATGGATAGACAAGCAACCACTATGTGCTTCTCGTAGAATCCTCTGAATAAGTTCATCGTCCTTGGGTACAGAAACCCTATCTTTGAACATTATACATCCATCAGTACCAATACAAAATTCTAATTCATTACCCGTCTCGTACTGAGCCATCTTAACTTGCAAATCCGTATCATCTTTCTGAGCTTCACAAATTTCTTGAAGGAACATAGGTCTAGCTCTCATTTCTGCTAGAATCGAGCCATCATTGGCCACAAACAATTGAGTGTTCATGGCCCTCAAGGCAAATAATGACTTTCTACTCAGTGCGTTGGTGATTGCCTTTGCTTTTTCTGGGTGGTAGTCAATTATCAACTTGTAGTCTTTTATCAAATCTAACCATCTCTGCTGTCGTAGGTTCAACTCCTTCTGAGTCATCAAATACTTGAGAGTTTTATGGTCGGTAAATACTCGGCATTTCTCGCCATACAAATGGTGTCTCTAGATTTTCAATGTAAACACGATGGTAGCCAACTCGAAATCGTGCGTCGGGTAGTTTTTCTCATGTGGCTTCAACTGTCTCAAAGTGTAAGTTATGACCTTACCTTCTTGCATGAGTACGCACCCTAATCCATTCAAGAAAGCGTTGCTATATATCACAAACTCTTTTCCTAATTTCGGTTGCACTAAAACTAGGGCTTCGGTCAATAAAACCTTTAATGTCTCTATAACGCCCCAAATTTGGGCCTAGAAGTATTAGGTCTTGAGCGTGGGAGCAGTTGGGAAGCTGCTCATAAATATTTAATTATGCAAGGAAGTGGCACAATTGAGTGTTTGGCTTAGTGGTTATGTGCTCTGTAAGTGTGTGGGAAGTCATGGGTCAAGCCTTGGCTTCCACAAAATTTTGGTTTTTTGAGGATAAAACTCCAATTTTTGGCCAGTAGGGTTATAAGTTTATTTTGGTAAAGTATGATATAAAAAGCCTACTGGTCTAGTGGATAGTGGTGTGTGGAGTGTGTTAGTGTTCCGAGGTTCGAATCCCTGCTTGTGCAAATAGAGGTTATTTTTGCTGTCGGTCATGGGAGGAAGTTGTGTTTGATTGAAACACCGAAAGTTTGAACAAATTTGAATAGATTTTTTGTTAGCCAAATCTGAAGAGAGAATTATGGGAGATTTTTAGTTGTTGAAGAGTGGATATTGGAAGGATTTTAGGAGTGAGAGAAGGTTGTGCTGAATGGGGGGTTTGGACGCCTTTGAGTTTTGGTTTTGGAGAGTTTGGCACATCATTTTGGTTGTTTCTCTTCTTTGGAAATCTATTTGTGATTATTCTACCGGTGTTTCTCTCTTTCTTGGGGTGATTTCGGGTTTTCTTTTTGGGATCTTTCCTCGCTGACTGCTCCCTTTGCCTCTCTCAAGTGGTTCGGTTTTTTGCTCCAGGGTTTAACCGATTCTCTCATTTTCTCTATTTTTCCAAACCTTGGCCGAATACTATAGTGGTCATTTTTGTGTTGCATTCCTTCAAGCCTTATTCTCTTCTATCTTTTTGGGTTTACTGTTTGCCGAATACTGCTTCTTCTATCTCTCTTATTTCGGTTTGGGGAATCTAGTTTACTTCCCTACCGATTTCCCCTCCTCTATTCTCCCTCTTAATGTTTCTTCATCTTAATACTTTAATCATTTTCTGCATCTCCTCCCCCCTTAATTTATTTGGTGAGTACTTACTCTCCTCTGCCTTTCTTTTCCTCGTAGTGGTTTTCTGTCTGACATACTCCTTGCTGTCGTTTATGGCTAGGGGCTCGTATGGATTCTCATTTTGAGAGTGTAGGCCGATTGTTCCCTTCCCTTGGAATCGACCTTGCACTTTTTGGTAAGTGCTTTATGTGTTGGTTTACTGTTATACAAACATTTTTGGTAAAGGTTAATAGGTTTCGGTTTGAGTACAGATGGTTTGTAAAAACCTGTGATCAATCTGCGGCAACGATTGGAGGGTGAGTAGCCTTAACTGTTCGAACAAGGCAAGTGTTGAATTATGGTTTGGTCAAGTGTTAGTTAAGGGATTATTAACCCTGTTAATTAAAGGACTGACTTTGGGTTATGATTGAATCTAGATTTGGGGTTCTTGGAGACTGCACTCTTTTCGTAAACAGGTGTGTAATCACACTACCTCTAATTGTAGAACGGGAAAAGCCGAAATAACTGATTGTTGATTCTACACGAGCGTGCGCTCGCTTGTGTGACATCTTGAATGCGTAAATCATGGGTGTTAGAATGTAGAGGCCGCCATGAGTGATTTCTTGGGCTTAGGCCATTTTGGGTCACGTCGGGTCGAAATGGGCCATGTGGGCCCCACGAGCTTGTGGGCCCCACATGGGTAAACCACATGGACGCGTGGAGATTTTTGGGCCAGATTGTGTAGTTTGAACAGTCAAGGCCATTTTTGGGCTTCGTGGGCCACACGGGCGTATGGGCCCACATGGGCCTACATTATGGGCTTTGGGCCCATTTTTACTATTTGTTTGCTAAGGTTGAACGGGTCACCCGAGATGACTGTGACCTCCTGTGGTAAGCGTACTTGAACCCTTATGTGATAAAATGACGATTTTTCCCTTATGTGATAAAATGACGATTTTGCCCTTTTGTGATAAAATAATGATATTGCCTTTATGTGATAAAATGATGATATTGCCCTTATGTGATAAAATGATGATATTGCCCTTATGTGATAAAACGACAATATTTCCCTTATGTGATAAAATGATGATATTGCCCTTATGTGATAAAATGATGATATTGCCCTTATGTGATAAAATGATGATATTGCCCTTATGTGATAAAATGACGATATTGCCCTTATGAGATAAAATGATGATATTGTCCTTATGAGATAAAATGACGATATTACCCTTATGTGATAAAATGACGATATTGCCCTTATGTGATAAAATGACGATATTGCCCTTATGTGATAAAATGACGATATTTCCCTTATATGATAAAATGACGATTTTACCCTCACAGGGTAAAATGACCAAAATACCTCCATTGGGTAAAATGAATGTAATACCCTTGTAAGGTAAAATGACTGATTTGCTCTACAATTTGTATGACTATATTTGAATATGCCATTTAAATGTATGTTGCATCCATCTAAGATATTATGACACGATGCATGATGCATTGCATGGGGATGGGATATATATATTTTGGAGGAAGTGTACTGTACTGATATGGTCGCACGGTTGGCACAAGACGACTGTGGACCTACTGATGGCTTTAAGCTGTTCATATTACTGGCAGCTTTGTTGCAATACTGATTACTGCCGCAACTGGTGCTATATTTGGAGCGTAGGGATAGGTGGGTTGATTTTATCCCCACATGTAGTGTAGAGCTGGAAGGAGTGGAGTGTAGAGGATGGTGGGTAGGATTTTCTGTTTGCGTTCAGCACTGATTACTATTATTGCATTGATTATGGTTACTACACTGATTACACCATTGCTACTGTTACTGAAATTCACCAAGGTCCTAACTAATATTGAATTGATACTGATGTGGGCTTAGGCCCAGACTGTGTTGTTCACTGTTTGCTTATTATTGGGATTACACACTGAGTTTCCGTAAACTCACCTAACTATTTTAACTGTACAGGTAATCCTTAGGCGGATCGGTGTTGCGAGGGACTCAGAGGTGGACACACAACAGCTTACGCTTCCAAATTTATCTTTTAAATTATAAGTAGTTTTATTTGGGTATTTTTATGTAAAAGGCCTCTTTAAGTTTTATTCTTTAATTTGGGCTTTTATTATTTTATTACAATTTATACCTACTAGTGTTAGGATGCGAGTTTTCAAAAGATATGCATGATTTACCAAAATACCACGAATACGCAAAACCGTTTTAGAAGCTTCCGCGATAAACGAGATTTTGGAATTAATAAATGTTTTAAAGTAAATAATTTATGATAGTGACGCAAGTTTTAAGATTATTTTCTAGATCTCACAAAGAGGCTAAATAAACATTGGGCTTTTCAAACGTTATCACGTTTTACAAAAAATACTTCAATGTGACATTGCCAGATTCGGCCATAACATCTAGGACAGGTTTGGGGTGTTACAATCTCAAAACTCTGTTGGCACTTACCATTCCACTCGAACTTGACCTCTTTTTGCAGCAGTCTAGTCATCAGAATAGCTATCATCGAGAACCCTTTAACAAACCGTCTGTAGTACCCAGCTAAGCCCAGAAAGCTTCTAACCTCCGACACATTCCTTGGTGGTTTCAACTCAACAATAGTTGAGATCTTACTCGGATCAACTCTAATTCCGTCACCCAATACTATGTGTTCTAAGAATCCGACCTCTTGAAGCCAAAATTCACTTTTTTTAAGCTTGGTATACAACTGTTTATCCCTCAAGGTCTGCAAAACAGTTCTCATAAGCTCTGCATGCTCACTTACATCACGAGAATAAATCAATATATCATCGATAAAGACCACCACGAACTTATCCAAAAATTGCCGAAAAATATGGTTCATTAAGTCCGTAAACACCGCAGGGGCATTCGTTAAACCAAATGGCATAACAAGGAATTCATAGTGCCCATACCTCATCTTAAACGTGATTTTCAGTACATCTTGCTCCTTTACTCTGAGCTGGTAATAACTAGACCTCAAGTCTATCTTGGAAAACACGTTGGCTCCTTTCAATTGGTCAAACAAATCGTCTATCCTTGGCAAGGGATACTTGTTTTTTATGGTCACCTTGTTAGGCTGTCTGTAGTCTATACATAACCTCATCGGCTAGTCTTTCTTTTTCACAAAAAGTACTGGAGCACCCCACGGAGAATAGCTCGGTCTCGCAAAGCCCTTATCCGTTAGTTGTTGTAGTTGTACTTTCAACTCTTTTAACTTTGTCGGAGCTATCCTATACGAAATAATCGAGATGGGTGCCATATCAGGGACTAAATCAATTCCAAATTCAATTTCCCTTATTGGAGGTAATCAGGTTAATTCCTCTGAAAACATATTTGTGAACTCACATACCACTGCTACTGAATCGATCTTCAATTCAGATGTTTTAGTATTCAATACAAAAGGGAGGTAAGCTTTATACCCTTTTTCCAAATATCTCACTGCCAACATGGACGATACCACTACATACGAATTATCTAATTCATCCGTTTCAACCCGAAGAACATCCTCGCTCCCACATTTCAACTCGATAACTTTCACCCACAGTCCACTACAACACCATGAGAAGTTAACCGATCCATCCCAAAGATTACATCAAATTCATTAAATGAAAATAACATTAAGTTAGCCGGAAAACAATGACCTCTAATCATCAAGGGACAATTTCTACACACTTGGTCAACCAACACATGTTTGCCTAAAGGGTTGGACACTTTTACCACAAATTCAGTGGACTGGACTAGCAAGTTCATATAGGGTATCAATTCTATACACATATAAGAATGGGTAGACCCCGGGTCAATCAAAGCAATGACAGATATATCATGGATAGAAGAGGTACCCGTAATCATATTGTGAGACTCTGCCTCTTCACGGGCACGTATAGCATAAGTCCTTCCAGGCGTTCTACCCTCGGACCTCACACCAGGATCTTTGGGTGCACCTCTACTGCTAGCCCCACTTCCCGGGTTCTTATGTGGTCTACCCCTTGAAGGTTTACTACCCGATCTCACACTTTGATCCTTATCTTTCTCAACCATCTCAGACATCTACAAATAAAATGGTCCAATGACCCACATTTAAAACAGCCTCTTTCATTACCTTGGCACTCACCGAAATGACGTCTACCATACTGAGGACATTCTGGTCGATTCGGACGAGCACTACCAATACTCATGATAGAAGTGGTTTGGGCTTTAGTCACTGTATACTACTTATTTTTACTCATGCTCGAGAACCCCACTGAAGCATTTGATCGAGTAGGAAACTCTCTCGATCTCTTGGATAAGGTCTGATGTGATTTCCCCATCTGTTTCCTCTTTGAGTCATAGGACTCAATGCCTGCTCTTTTCTTTTCCTTGGCCAATTCTTTGGCCTTGCAATCTATCTCAACAAGTACTAAAAACTCCCTCAACTCTAAAATGCCAACTAATAGATGGATGTCTTCATTCAATCCATCTTCAAACCTTTTTACACATTGTAGCTTTTGTGGATACGCACTCCCGCGCATACTTGCTGAGTCTCACAAACTCACACTCATACTCTGTCACTGTCATACGGCCTTGCTTCAGTTCGAGGAATTCTTTCCTCTTTTGGTTGATGAACCTTTCGCTAAGATACTTCTTTCGAAACACTTCCTAAAAGAATTCCAATGTTATCCGCTCTGCGGATACAACTGACACGAGATTTATGTTTGACCAAAATTCCTCGACCCCGTGCTTTCTAATTCTATCCACTGGAGGTTTCTCTCTTCTAGCCATTTTTGCTCTTTGAGGAGCTATCTGGATGGGTTAAAGAAGTGGGGAAGGTGGGGGAGGTGGAGTATTCAGATTTGCATGAATAAACTACAAGTACCATGCATCCATCATGTAGAGGTAAGCTTTTTTAGCCCCTCCGCCCGAACTCATTGTCACAGGCCTACTGTCTATTGGCGCGCTCCCTTCAGTGGGAGTCGGTGCATTACTTTTCACATCATCTACCGTAGACATGTCAAAATCCATTTACTATATATAAAAACACAATTTATTTCATCAGGAGTCGTCACACTATCAATATACAATTATAGCATGTATAGCTAGACTCATACTCACGCTAGGTTAGTTCTAAAATCGACTAAATCATAGCTCCGATACCACTAAATGTAACACCCCTTGCCCGAGTCTGAGGCTGGGACTGGGTACGAGGCATTACTTGTCTTAAACACACGCATACAATCATTTCAGGTTATAAAAACACGATCTAATTTGAAAATTTTCAATCTAAATCTTGAAATTCTTAATATGGGCCTATAAGGCCTAAATCATACTTTGGAAACAATTTGGGGTTAATCCTAACGTCATTGAAAACTTTGAAAAAAATATCACTTGAAACAAGGGTACACGCCCGTGTATCCATTTTGAAATGGCCGTGCTAGAGGTTCGTGTGGTTCACATGGCCTAAACACAAAGGGACACGCCCGTGCTCCAAGCCCGTGTGAATTAAATTCCAAATTTGAACCTACAGGGGTTTTCAAATGGCTGAGCACACGCCCGTGTCTACAGCCCGTGTTCCCCACACGGTCGTGACACGCTCGTGTTGTATCCCCTGTGTAAAAACCATAACATTCTATTTCTAACGTCAGCAAAAAATTAGAGGCAGACGACCAAGGCACACGCTCGTGGCCAAAGGCCGTGTTCTCTACACGACTGAGACACGTGGTCGTGTCTCTGCCCGTGTGTTTACTACCATGCATACTGACTTGCAAATTTGAGGTGCAAGGGACACACGATCGGACAACCTGTCCATGAGGCCGATCGTGTGTCACTCACGGCATAGGCACATGCCCGTGTGTCTAGCTGTGTGGACAAAAATAGGCTATCTACCAAGGCTTTTTGCCACCCTTACTTACACCTGCCTACAAACAATACATACACCAATTCCAACAATAAGATATCTAATACAACCACATTACACTATAACAATCTAACAAGAACTTGATTAGTTATGCGAATTACTCATCTATGAAATCATCATCATTTGCACATATCAATAACCAATATTAGCCACCATCCATGGCATTATACAAAAGGTGAAAAAGTCGAAACTATTCTATATAATTATTTTTATAGATAGTTTTCATGAATAAAAAAAATCAAATCCTATGGTTTTTAAAATTGGTCGTTGTAAGCTTTTGTAGATGTGTTTCCGGGTATTCTTTTATCATTTTGTCCAACAGGAAGAGTTCCTCTACTTCTATGAATTGTTCTAGAATACTCTTTTCTTGAATATCATTCAAAAAAGTTTCGGATTGCCTAGAGTCCCACCAATTAGTAATCCGATTCGAACCCATAGCTGATGATAGAACTAGAATAGATATTTTCTGTTTCCTACTTACACGAGCCCATATCTTTGCTTTTCTATCAATCTCTAATTCTAACCTCCCTCCCCAATCTGATATTATGGTACCAGTATAGACCGAAATTCCGTTATGATCCAATTTTGATCGATAATAGATACCGGGGCCGGTCGCTTGCTTTCTGTTCATAATGCATACGGCTCAAAATGACTAAAGAGCTATGACAAGCCACTCGTTTGGCCTAAAACAATGTGACCATTACAAAAAGACTAGATGCTATACATGCCATAATCAAAATGATAAAACTAGCTATACCAATTGCTTCAGGGATAGTGTGACCGGCTTCTCTAACATAAGGCAATGATCCATGAGCTACTTTGGCGGCACTATAAGAAAATGGAAAGGAAAAGAGGTAAGCATAAAGCTTAGTAAGTCACATGCAAATAATGAGTAACTATAAGCTACCATAAAGGATCATACTCCCAACATATCTCGATTTGTACATGAAAGTAAGGATTCATAAACACTACTTGCACATATTTGTGCCTCACCAATCATACAACATTGATTTGAATTCATATTTCATAATTCGTGTAAAATACACAAGTAGTCATATGCATAACTTACTCACTTTCCTCCTTTACTAAACATACAATGTAAATAAAGCTCGTATGTCGTAATTCTCATTTAGGTGCATGTACCACTCACCACATGGTCATAAGTTCTCTCATTTTGATATAACCCATAAATCTCCCGTTGAGCCATTTGGAATGCTACAAGATATTCAATAGCCTTAAACATGGGATAAGATGTCGATGCCATGTCCCAAACATGGTCTTACACTGGCTTTCATATATCGAGGCCGATGCCGTGTCACAGACAGGTCTTACACTGGCTTTCATCTATTGGTGCCGATGCCATGTCCCAAACAGGTCTTACACTGACACATAAGAAGCTGACGCCATGTCCCAGACAGGTCTTACACTAGCTTGTATATCCGGAGGCTAATGCATGTCCCAAACATGTCTTACATTAGCTCTCGTCTTAAAGCCGATGCATGTCCCGAACATGTCTTACACTGGCTGGTATATCTCGGGGCCAATGCATGTCCCAGACAAGTCTTACACTAGCTCTTGTAATGTGGCTGATACATGTCCCAAACATGCCTTCCATTGGTACATGTATCACCCAATGTCGTGGCATGAATACCCAATTTTATTCCTAATGTTCAACCGGGAGTCTTTATTACATTAATTTCTCAACATGCATACTCATATTCACAAACAAAAAAATTTATACAATATCAATTCAGTCACACATCATAACAATATGGTTACTTTATCAACATACAACTTACCTCGGATCACAAAACGTAGACGACTAGCCGATTTAATCTACTTGCTTGGCTTTCTCCGGGTCTAGGTTTAGGTTTTGTATTTCTTGATCTAAATAAAAATTCACTCATTTAGTCACTAAATAAATTTAGAAAATAAAAAATTCACATTTTTGGCAAAATGACCATTTTATCCCTAGGCTCAAAAATTGATTTTTATCGAATTTCTTCATGTATTAAGCTTAGCCGAACCCTTTTTACTCTTATAGCAACCCAAAATTTCCATTATTTCACCATATTACTATCTATTTTACAAGTACTACAAACTAGTCCTTTTTAGGAGTTTTTCATGAACATCTCTTCACAAAAGTTGTTTATTAACCAACTAAGATTCATTTCCTTCCATAAAAACTCGGTAAACATTACAAATTCTTTCATGGCAAATCCTTAGACTATTAACCTGTAACACCCCGAACCCGAGACCGACACCGGAGTCGGACACGAGATGTTAACAAACTTTGAAAAATTTTTCCAGACACTGCCCAGTCTGAGTACTAGTCGCTTCAAAAATCATATCTTGCGTTTCACAACTCAAAAATCAGTTTTGTGATTTTTCCCTGAAACTAGACTCATGTCCCCACCTATGGATTTTTTTCTAGAATTTTTGGTCTGGCCAATTAGTACAGTTTATTAGTCAAAGTCTCCCATGTTACAGGGGTCGACTACACTGACCTTTTCCCATTACGACTGGGATATCTCTCTGCACAGAGCTTCAATACTGATGCCGTTTATTTCTATGGAAACTAGACTCAGAGAGGAATCCATACATATATGGTATGACCCCTAATTATCTCTGGTCAATTTATAGTGAATTTCCAAAGGCGGAACAGTGAATCCAGAAACTGTTCTGGCCCTGTTACACAAGAACCCGAATATCTCTTTCTGTACTGTTCCTATAATTGTTTCGTTACTTCCATATGAAAGTAGATTCATCAAGGTTCGATTACATAATTTATTCACTATTTAATTCCACTCCTACGAATTCTTGTGATTTTTCCAATCCACACCACTGCTGCTATCAGCTTCTGTTTTCAAAGTGAACCTTACCTAATTTGGGGTTTCATGGACCAACTAGGGCCTTGTCATACATAAGCCCACATATGATCATACTTAGCCATTCTAGTGGCTGATCATTTGCTCAACACTTCCATTCCAACATAGTTACATCATGAAACCATCTATACATTCATAAATACGAATGGTCTAATGCCATACTCCACTTCTACAAGCCATTTTCGCATGGCTGTACACTTATACATTTCATAAAGTACTCGAAAGACAACAATGGGTAGTCCTATACATGCCATATCAAAATTCAACCAAAATAGTACCCAAAAGAGCCTTTGATAGTGTGGGCGACTTCGACTTCAAGATCCCGAGTCCGATAGCTGGAGAACCAAAAATCTATAAAACAGAGGAGCAATGTAACGAGTAAGCAATTTATGCTTAGTAAGTTTGAGCAAGGAATTCCAGCATGCACAAAGAATAGCACACATTTAGCTAAACGGAATATTTCATAATACGCAATTTACCGATATCAAACTTGCTTCACAACATTAATAACCCTTATGTACATACACAATAAACTAACTTGGCCGAAGGCCGGTAGCTCGTTTATCAACTGAGCGAACATTTATTGTAAGGGCTCGATTAAATTCAACACATACGTAACATATCCCATATTGGGATGTTTTTCGAGTATTCGCTGGAATTTTACAGCAAGCTCATTCATTACCAAATCACGTACCTTCGGGATTTAACCGGATATAGCTCCTCGTTCAAATGCCTTCGGGACATAGCCCGGTTTTAGTAACTCACACAATGCCTTCGGGACATAACCCGGATTTAACAACTCGCACGAATGCCTTCGGGACTTAACCCGGATTTAACAACTCGCACGAATGCCTTCGGGACTTAACCCGGATTTAATAACTCGCACGAATGCCTTCGGGACTTAACCCGGATTTAATAACTCGCACGAATGCCTTCGGGACTTAACCCGGATTTAGTATCTCGCACAAAGGCCTTCGGATCTTAATCCGGATATATTCACTTAGCACAAAGCCTTCGGGACTTAGCCCGGACAGCATTCAATTAATCATGCACATCTAACAATAATTCATAGCACATTCATATTTCATTTTCGTTTACGAAACTCAAACACAAGGCACATATTGTCCTTGCACATTCGGCTCAATAGCCACACATAGAGCATGATTTAATCACATCGAAATTTAAGATCTCTTACTCAAGAACTTACCTCGGGTGTTGTCGAACGATTCCGCTAGCTATTCAACCACTTTTTCCTTCCCTTTATCGGTTTTATTTCCCCTTTGCTCTTGAGCTTAATCAAACAAATAAATTGATTTCATCATTTTAGGCATCAAAAGATGAACACAAGGCACTTAGCCCATATTTATACATTAGACATTAAAGTCTCATACATGCAAAAATCATGCATCAACACAACATATTAGCTAATTTCTTTCCCCTTGGCCGAATATGCATGTCCATTTTTGGGGTCGATTTCAACACTTAATACACACATATACACACTAGTAAAGCATCCTCCCCCTTTTCATCGATTTAACACATGCATTGCTCATCAACATGCAAAGTTACATTCGGCCTTAGCACACATCTTGCTAGCCGATTCTTCTCCCTTTAGCAACCAATGCACATATGTGCTCACACAAAAATGCTAAAAAGGAGGTTCAAGAATCATCAAGCCATCATCACATGCATCATTAACAAGCTTCATATTTTGCATGCAATGGCATTAACACAACCTCCACCTAGGCCGAATCTTAACTTATCCTCATGCCTCATCACCACAACATCAAACACCAACCAAGAATGATGCATCCATGGTCAAGTGCCATTTCCATCACATAGCAAGATTTAGACCATGGGCTAGGTAGAACTCAAGCTAACAACTAAAACATGCATGCATCTCATGGAACATCATTAAACATACCTTGGCCTAGCTACATGCATGGCCGAATCTCTTCACCTTTCTTCTTCTTTCCTCCTTAAAATTTTTGGCCAAGGATGAACCAAAGGATGAGAAATTTTTTTCTTTGTTTTTCTTTCTAATTTAGGCTAAAATGGAGGTGAGAAAGGATGAACACAAACTTTTCTCCTTTCTTCTCTTGAGCTCACGGCAATGGGGGGAACAAACACCACACACACATTTTTTTTTTCTTTTGTTTTCCATTTCTTTATTACCCATACTCCTTATTTTATTCTTCCACTAACAAAACATGTTTCATGACATGTTTTGCCCATCCTTCCTTGTCATGGCCGGCCACTACTCATTAGGGGGGAAATTTGACATGCAAGTCCCCCCCTTTGTCCACATGCACTAGTAGGTCCTCACACATTGACCTATCACATTTTAGAATTTTCTCACATAAGTCCTATTGACTAAATTCACATGAAATCAACCCAATTGAAGCTTGAAATTTTCACACATTCATAATTACATATTCTACACAATAAGTATCACATTCAAACATTTCGGTGACTCGGTTTAGCGGTCCCGAAACCACTTCCCGACTAGGGTCAACTTTGGGCTGTCACAACTCTCCCCCACTTAAGAAATTTTCGTCCCCGAAAATCTTACCGGTAAATAGGTTTGGGTATCGTTCTTTCATCGAGCTCTCGGTCTCCCAAGTAGCTTCCTCGATCCCGAGTTTGAGCCATAACACCTTTACTAGCGGAACTCTTTTGTTTCGCAACTCCTTCACTTCACTAGCTAGGATACGCATCGGTTCTTCTTCATAGCTCATGTCGACTTGAATTTCAACCTCTGATGGGCTAATTATATGCGATGGATCAGATCGATAGCGTCGAAGCATCGAAACATGAAAGACATCATGAATCTTTTCAAGCTCCGGGGGCAAAATCAATCTATACGCAACCGGACCAACTCGTTCAGAGATTTCGTACGGCCCAATGAATCTTGGGCTCAACTTGCCCTTACGGCCGAACCTGAGTATCTTTTTCCAAGGTGAAACCTTAAGGAACACTTTGTCTCCCACCTGATACTCGATGTCTTTTCGTTTCAAATCTGCGTACGATTTCTGACGATCCGTGGATACCTTCAGACTTTCACGGATTACCTTTACTTTCTGTTCAGCATCTCTAATCAAATCAACTCCGAAAATTTTGCTTTCACCGAGCTCGGTCCAAAACAATGGTGTACGGCATTTACGACCGTACAAAGCCTCATAAGGTGCCATCTTAATACTTGATTGAAAACTATTGTTGTAAGCGAATTCAATCAAAGGTAAATACCGTTCCCATGAACTACTGAACTCGAGGATGCAACATCTCAACATATCCTCAAGTATCTGAATTATCCGCTCGGATTGACCATCGGTTTGGGGGTGAAAAGCAGTGCTAAAATGCAACTTGGTACCCAGAGCTTCTTGCAATTTCTTCCAAAATCGTGAGGTGAATCTCGGATCTCTATCCGACACGATAGAAACAGGTACCCCGTGTAATCTCACAATTTGATAAACGTACAATTCAGCTAGTTTATCCAATGAAAAATCCGTACGTACGGGGATGAAATGAGCCGACTTAGTCAGTCTATCAACAATAACCCATATCGCATCCTTCTTACTTGCTGACAAAGGCAGTCCGGACAGAAAGTCCATTGTGACTCGATCCAATTTCCACTCGGGTATCATGATCGGCTGGAGTAATCCTGAAGACACTTGATGTTCCGCGTTCACTTGTTGACATATTAAACATCTCGAAACAAAGTCAGAGATGTCCCGTTTCATACCATGCCACCAAAATTGACGTTTCAAATCGTTGTACATTTTCGTACTCCCCGGGTGAATTGACATTCGGCTACAATGGGCTTCGTTCAGAATCATCGAAATGAGTTCTGAATTCCTTGGAACACACAAATGATTTCTGAACCTCAAACAATCATCATCATCAATTTGAAACTCCGATTCCTCGTTCGGAAAACACTTAGACCGTTTTGCAACCAATTCATCATCGACTTTCTGAGCTTCACGAATTTGGTGAGTCAATAATGGTTTAGCTTTTAATTCAGCTACTAACACACTGTCTGGTAAAACAGACAAATGCACGTTCATCGCTCGTAAAGCAAACAATGACTTCCGGCTTAAGGCGTCCGCAACCACGTTAGTTTTTCCCGGGTGGTAATCAATGACAAGCTCATAATCTTTCAACAACTCAAGCCAACGTCTTTGTCGCAGATTCAAGTCTAGTTGAGTCATCAAATATTTGAGACTTTTGTGATCCGAAAATACATGGCACTTCTCACCAAACAGATAATGTCGCCATATTTTTAAAGCAAACACGATGGCAGCTAGTTCGAGATCATGGGTCGGATAATTCCTCTCGTGTGGCTTCAATTGTCTCGACGCATAGGCCACGACTCGACCTTCTTGCATCAATACGTGACCCAACCCAAGTAGGGATGCGTCACTATAAATGACAAACTCTTTACCTGATTCGGGTTGCACCAAAATTGGAGCTTCAGTCAAATGAGTTTTCAGTTGGTTGAAACTTTTCTGACATTTCTCCGTCCACTCGAACTTAACATCCTTTTGAAGTAGCTTCGTCATTGGTGTGGCTATCATCGAGAAACCTTTCACAAATCGTTGGTAATAACCGGCGAGCCCCAAAAAGCTCCGAACTTCAGTAATATTTCTCGGAGGTTTCCAGTCAAGTATGGCTGAAATTTTGTTCGGGTCAACTCGAATACCCGACGCGGATACCACATGACCCAAGAAGCTAACCTCTCTTAACCAGAACTCACACTTACTGAACTTAGCATATAACTGCTTATCCCGCAAAATTTGCAGCACTAGCCTCAGATGCTCAGCATGTTCGGTCTCATCTCTTGAATAGACCAAAATGTCATCAATGAACACAACTACGAACTGATCCGAATACGGTCTGAAGATCCGATTCATCAAATCCATAAATACCGCAGGGGCATTAGTGAGCCCAAACGGCATCACTAAGAATTCGTAGTGACCATATCTCGTTCTGAAGGCAGTTTTGGGAATATCTGGATCTCGAATTCGCAACTGATAATAGCCCGATCTCAAATCTATTTTTGAGAACACTGAGGCTCCCTTCAGTTGGTCGAACAAATCATCGATGCGCGGCAACGGATATTTGTTCTTTATCGTCACTTTATTCAGCTGACGATAGTCAATGCACAACCTCATGGTTCCGTCCTTCTTTTTCACGAACAATACTGGTGCACCCCAAGGTGAGAAACTTGGTCGAGCGAAACCTCTCTCCGTCAGTTCTTGCAACTGAGCTTTCAACTCCTTTAACTCGGTTGGTGCCATACGATACGGAGCTATCGAAATCGGCATAGTCCCAGGTACAAGCTCAATACCAAACTCTACCTCCCGAACATGTGGTAAACCCGGTAATTCTTCCGGAAAAACATCCGGGTATTCACAAACCACCGGCACAGATTCGGGTTTCTTTTCTAATTCTTTGTCATCAAGCACATATGCAAGGTATGCTTCGCACCCTTTTCTTACATATTTCTGTGCCAACATTGCTGATATTACAGCTGGCATCCCCTCCAAGTCCTCAGACTCAATTCGGACTACTTCGTTATTTGCGCACCTCAAATCAATAGTCTTGCTCTTGCAATTCACAATCGCATCATGCGCAGTCAACCAATCCAACCCAAGGATAACATCAAATTCATCAAACGGCAAAAGCGTCAAGTCCGCTGGAAAATAGGAACCTCGAATTTTCCAGGGGACATTTCTTACACACTTTGTCGACAAGCACGTAACGACCCAAGGGATTTGACACCCGAATTACAAACTCAGTAGACTCAATAGATAAAGTCTTACTGGATGCTAAGGTTTCACATATGTAAGAATGGGTAGAACCGGGGTCAATCAAAGCAATTACATTAGTATCAAAGAGGGTGAATGTACCGGTAATAACATCAGGCGAAGAAGCATCCTCGCGGGCACGTATAGCATAAGCTCTAGCAGGCGCACGGGCTTCGGATCTGGTTATATCATCTCTAGATCCTCTCTGACCACCACCAGCATTGCCCATATTTCCAGATGGTCTACCTCGAGCAGTGGTAGCACCCGGTCTCCCACTCTGATTTGCATTCTGTCCCGACAACCTCGGGCAATCTTTAATGAAGTGGTCCACTGATCCGCATTTGTAACAGGAGCGGTCAGGAAATCTACAACTCCCCGAATGCCATTTACCGCAATATCGGCATTTCGTCCTGTCTCGACGTTCATTCCCAACACTGGCGACCGAAGTGCCTCGTGTACCCACAGGGGGTCGATCACGATCTCGTCCAAAAAGGCCCGAAGTGCCTCTAAACTGGCCTGCATCATCTCGAAATCTCTTCGATGTCTGTTGAAGAGACCTCCCCGAGGATGTTTTACGAAACTCTCCAGTTCCCTCATCAACTCTTTGCTTTTCTTTTCTAAGCTCTTCGGCTTTACAAGCTCGTTCAACAAGTACCACGAACTCTTGTATTTCAAGAACGCCAACGAACATTTTTATATCTTCATTCAGCCCATCCTCGAAGCGTTTACACATAACAGCTTCGGACGAAACACATTCCCGAGCGTATTTGCTAAGTCTAACAAATTTTCGCTCGTAATCAGTAACCGACATGGAGCCTTGCTTAAGCTCAAGAAATTCCTTCCGTTTTTGATCAACAAATCTCTGACTGATATACTTTTTCCGAAACTCAGTTTGGAAAAACTCCCAAGTTACTTGCTCTCGGGGCACAATAGAAGTCAGAGTACTCCACCAATAGTAGGCAGAATCACGTAGCAAGGAGATAGCACACTTTAGGCATTCATCGGGTGTACAAGATAGCTCATCGAGTACCCGGATAGTGTTGTCCAGCCAAAATTCAGCTTGCTCGGCATCATCGCTATCCATAGCCTTAAATTCAGTAGCCCCATGTTTTCGGATTCTGTCAACTGGGGCTTATGTGACCTTATTTGGTCCGTTACCGGCGGTATTGTAGGTGCGGGGGTAGTATTTGTTCGGGAATGGAGGTTGTGGAACAGCCATATTAGTTCGAATGTATTGGTTAAACCAATCATTCATCACGCTATAGAATGCTTGTCTAGCTTCATCATTCTGATTACTAGCATTAGGTTGAGAGTTTGCCGGCACTGTCCCTTGTACGGGAGCAGGCGCTACACTCTCAAGATCATCAGCTACCTCTCGGTCACGATCGGGATCCATTACTATAAATAAACACATTTACAATTGTCGGAAATCACCACACTATCAAGTAATCACATAAAATTGCATGTATAGCTAGACCCAAAACATTACGGTAGTCCTAGAATCGACTAAACCGTAGCTCTGATACCAATAAAATGTAACACCCCGAACCCGAGACCGACACCGGAGTCGGACACGAGATGTTAACAAACTTTGAAAAATTTTTCCAGACACTGCCCAGTCTGAGTACTAGTCGCTTCAAAAATCATATCTTGAGTTTCACAACTCAAAAATCAGTTTTGTGATTTTTCCCTGAAACTAGACTCATGTCCCCACCTATGGATTTTTTTCTAGAATTTTTGGTCTGGCCAATTAGTACAGTTTATTAGTCAAAGTCTCCCATGTTACAGGGGTCGACTACACTGACCTTTTCCCATTACGACTGGGATATCTCTCTGCACAGAGCTTCAATACTGATGCCGTTTGTTTCTATGGAAACTAGACTCAGAGAGGAATCCATACATATATGGTATGACCCCTAATTATCTCTGGTCAATTTATAGTGAATTTCCAAAGGCGGAACAGTGAATCCAGAAACTGTTCTGGCCCTGTTACACAAGAACCCGAATATCTCTTTCTGTACTGTTCCTATAATTGTTTCGTTACTTCCATATGAAAGTAGATTCATCAAGGTTCGATTACATAATTTATTCACTATTTAATTCCACTCCTACGAATTCTTGTGATTTTTCCAATCCACACCACTGCTGCTATCAGCTTCTGTTTTCAAAGTGAACCTTACCTAATTTGGGGTTTCATGGACCAACTAGGGCCTTGTCATACATAAGCCCACATATGATCATACTTAGCCATTCTAGTGGCTGATCATTTGCTCAACACTTCCATTCCAACATAGTTACATCATGAAACCATCTATACATTCATAAATACGAATGGTCTAATGCCATACTCCACTTCTACAAGCCATTTTCGCATGGCTGTACACTTATACATTTCATAAAGTACTCGAAAGACAACAATGGGTAGTCCTATACATGCCATATCAAAATTCAACCAAAATAGTACCCAAAAGAGCCTTTGATAGTGTGGGCGACTTCGACTTCAAGATCCCGAGTCCGATAGCTGGAGAACCAAAAATCTATAAAACAAAGGAGCAATGTAACGAGTAAGCAATTTATGCTTAGTAAGTTTGAGCAAGGAATTCCAGCATGCACAAAGAATAGCAAACATTTAGCTAAACGGAATATTTCATAATACGCAATTTACCGATATCAAACTTGCTTCACAACATTAATAACCCTTATGTACATACACAATAAACTAACTTGGCCGAAGGCCAGTAGCTCGTTTATCAACTGAGCGAACATTTATTGTAAGGGCTCGATTAAATTCAACACATACGTAACATATCCCCATATTGGGATGTTTTTCGAGTATTCGCTGGAATTTTACAGCAAGCTCATTCATTACCAAATCACGTACCTTCGGGATTTAACCGGATATAGCTCCTCGTTCAAATGCCTTCGGGACATAGCCCGGTTTTAGTAACTCACACAATGCCTTCGGGACATAACCCGGATTTAACAACTCGCACGAATGCCTTCGGGACTTAACCCGGATTTAACAACTCGCACGAATGCCTTCGGGACTTAACCCGGATTTAATAACTCGCACGAATGCCTTCGGGACTTAACCCGGATTTAATAACTCGCACGAATGCCTTCGGGACTTAACCCGGATTTAGTATCTCGCACAAAGGCCTTCGGATCTTAATCCGGATATATTCACTTAGCACAAAGCCTTCGGGACTTAGCCCGGACAGCATTCAATTAATCATGCACATCTAACAATAATTCATAGCACATTCATATTTTATTTTCGTTTACGAAACTCAAACACAAGGCACATATTGTCCTTGCACATTCGGCTCAATAGCCACACATAGAGCATGATTTAATCACATCGAAATTTAAGATCTCTTACTCAAGAACTTACCTCGGGTGTTGTCGAACGATTCCGCTAGCTATTCAACCACTTTTTCCTTCCCTTTATCGGTTTTATTTCCCCTTTGCTCTTGAGCTTAATCAAACAAATAAATTGATTTCATCATTTTAGGCATCAAAAGATGAACACAAGGCACTTAGCCCATATTTATACATTAGACATTAAAGTCTCATACATGCAAAAATCATGCATCAACACAACATATTAGCTAATTTCTTTCCCCTTGGCCGAATATGCATGTCCATTTTTGGGGTCGATTTCAACACTTAATACACACATATACACACTAGTAAAGCATCCTCCCCCTTTTCATCGATTTAACACATGCATTGCTCATCAACATGCAAAGTTACATTCGGCCTTAGCACACATCTTGCTAGCCGATTCTTCTCCCTTTAGCAACCAATGCACATATGTGCTCACACAAAAATGCTAAAAAGGAGGTTCAAGAATCATCAAGCCATCATCACATGCATCATTAACAAGCTTCATATTTTGCATGCAATGGCATTAACACAACCTCCACCTAGGCCGAATCTTAACTTATCCTCATGCCTCATCACCACAACATCAAACACCAACCAAGAATGATGCATCCATGGTCAAGTGCCATTTCCATCACATAGCAAGATTTAGACCATGGGCTAGGTAGAACTCAAGCTAACAACTAAAACATGCATGCATCTCATGGAACATCATTAAACATACCTTGGCCTAGCTACATGCATGGCCGAATCTCTTCACCTTTCTTCTTCTTTCCTCCTTAAAATTTTTGGCCAAGGATGAACCAAAGGATGAGAAATTTTTTTCTTTGTTTTTCTTTCTAATTTAGGCTAAAATGGAGGTGAGAAAGGATGAACACAAACTTTTCTCCTTTCTTCTCTTGAGCTCACGGCAATGGGGGAACAAACACCACACACACTTTTTTTTCTTTTGTTTTCCATTTCTTTATTACCCATACTCCTTATTTTATTCTTCCACTAACAAAACATGTTTCATGACATGTTTTGCCCATCCTTCCTTGTCATGGCCGGCCACTACTCATTAGGGGGGAAATTTGACATGCAAGTCCCCCCCTTTGTCCACATGCACTAGTAGGTCCTCACACATTGACCTATCACATTTTAGAATTTTCTCACATAAGTCCTATTGACTAAATTCACATGAAATCAACCCAATTGAAGCTTGAAATTTTCACACATTCATAATTACATATTCTACACAATAAGTATCACATTCAAACATTTCGGTGACTCGGTTTAGCGGTCCCGAAACCACTTCCCGACTAGGGTCAACTTTGGGCTGTCACATAACCATTTCACAAAATAGTCCCCCCATTAGCTACCTCATGCTATAAGGGTTCCAAAAGTACAAAGATTATAAAAAATAGGCATCTAAATCACTTACTTTCAAGGAGATAGCTTCCATGAAATTTTAAAGCTTCAAAACCCTTACTAATGCTGAAAATTTCAGTGAAGAAGAAGATGAAAAAGAGATGATATCATCCTTTGTTTATTATATTTTATCTTTAGCCAAATAAGCCACCAAATTTCACCTAACATTGGAAATTGTCTCATCTTTGTCTCTATGGCAGGTCAGCCTATATTTAAGGGGTTAATTGCACTTTAAAGTCACCCAATTTTGGTTCTCTACCTATTTTACACCTTTGGCTATTAAAACAAAACATTCGTCTTTTATGCGATTTAGTCCATTTTTGCAATTACGCTCCCAATCGCTAAAATTAATTCACCAAAATTTTCATGCACTCACATTGTCATACTATGACACTAAAATAATAATAAAAATAATTTCTCAGCCTCAGATTTGTGGTCCCTAAACCACTGTTCTAACTAGGCCCAAAATTGAGCTGTTACACCGATCAAAAAAGCCTCTAGTATCTCCCACTCAGAAGGAGTTGAATCTTAGGCAGCGTAGATAGGTAGAGCTGCTTAAAGATTTTGGTTGTACCATTGAGTACCATCTCGACAAGGTAAATGTGGTGGCTGATGCGTTGAGCCGTAGAGCCATGACTGATCTGAGAGCGATGTTCACTCGACTTAGCCTATTCGACGATGGAAGTCTATTGGTAGAACTCTGAGTTAAATCGACATCGATTGAATAGATTTGAGGTGAACAATTGGGGGATAAGTCTCTTGAGTTACGTTTTCGTTAGGTTGAAAATGGTTGCACTATTGATTTTTGGGTAAACAATGATGGGGTACTTTCTTTCTGTGGTTGGATTTGTGTACCGAATGATTAGGATTTAAGATAGTCAATTCTAAGGGAGGCGCATAGTAGCCCCTACGCTATTCATCTTGGTAAAATGAGATGTACTGAGATCTTCGAGAGTTATACTGGTGGCCAGGGTTAAAGCGTGAGGTTACCTACTTCGTTGCTTGCTGTTTAACTTGTCATCAAGTTAAGGCTAAGCATTAGTTACCTTTTGATTTGTTGCAGCCGGTTAAGATACCGCTATGGAAATAGGAGTGTATGACAATAGACTTCGTTAGTGGGTTACCCTTGACACCCACTAAGAAGGATTCTTTTTGGGTCATCATGGATCGATTGACCAAGTCAGCGCACTTCATACCAGTTCGTACTGATTATTCTCTTTAGAAGTTGGTGAAGCTCTAAATTTCTGAGATAGTGATACTGCATGGGGTACCAGTTTCTACCATATCTGATAGGGATCCTCGCTTCATGTCTTAGTTTTGGAAAAATTTGCATGAGGCTCTAGGTTCAAGGTTAGACTTCATTACTGTGTTCCATCCTCAGACCAATGGTCAATCTGAGAGGGTGATTCAGATATTGAAGGATATGTTGAGGAGTTGTGTTATTGATTTATAAGGCAGTTAGAAGGATTATCTACCATTAGCGGAGTTTACCTATAATTATATCTGTCATTCTAGCATCCAAATGTCACCTTACGAGGCTCTGTATGGTCATAAGTGTCGTACTCCCTTGTGTTAGACTGAGTTGGTTTTTGAGACTGAGGACAAGGCCAGGTTGATTCTAGATCGACTAAAAGCGGCATCGGACAGACAGAAATCTTATGCAGATCTGAAGAGACGCGAGATGGAGTATTCTGTGGGGGAATTCGTATTTCTCAAGGTCTCGCCATGGAAAAATATTTTGAGGTTCGGTCATAAGGGAAAGCTGAGCCCTAGGTTTATTGGGTCGTACCTATTCCGAAGCGAGTGGGGCCAGTCGCTTATTAGTTGGAGCTACCTCCAGAGTTAGACAGTATTCACGATGTTATCCATGTCTTGATGTTGAAATGCTACTGCTTTGATCCCACGCATATTGTTCCGGTTGAGAAGATTGAGGTTAGGCTAGATTTGACCTTTGAGGAGGAGCCGATTTAGATTCTAGATCACGATGTTAAGGTCCTGCGAAGGAAACCTATCCCTTTAGTGAAGGTGCTGTTGTGGAATCATAGCACTGATGAGGCTATGTAGGAACCTGAGGATTCAATGCGTCAGTAGTATCCTCATCTGTTCTGATTAGGTAAATTTCGACGATGAAATTTTCTTTTAGGGGGTAGAGTTGTAAAGCCCCAAAATTTAAATTTTTTGTTTTTGTGAATGTGGGACACAATTGAGTATCTACTTCAGTGGTTATGTGTTCGGGTATGTGTGAGAGGTCCTAAGTTCAAGCCCTGCCTTTGAAAAATTTTGAGATTTTTCTGAATAAAGCCTTAACCTTTCTCAGTAGGCCTCTATTTAATTATTGTTAAGTTTATATTAGAATGGGCCTGCTGGTCTAGTGGTTAAATGGGGTGCTAGTATGTTAAAGGTCTTGAGTTCGAATCCCTGCGCAAGCAAGGGAGTTTATTTTTGCTTGATTTTTTGGAAGAGTTTTGGTGGGGTTAAAACTTTGAGAGTGGGTTAGTGGATGAGTAAATTAAGAGATTTAGTGGTTGTTTCAAAAGTTTTTACCTCTTTCTAAAATTCTCTTTCATTTCTTCATCTTTTTCTCCTTTCTTGCTGCCGAATTCTGCTTCTTCCTCCCCTACCCTTGTCGTTTCTTTTTTTTGGGTTCCCCTGCTGCAATCGTTCCTCTGTTGTCCAACCTTTATTTCCGTGTGGTAACCCGTGTGTTGGACACGAGTGTATAATCTATGAGGCCAAGTCATGCGCTGAGTACACGGCCATGTGATGGCCAGACAGGCCATGTGCAAGACACGGGCTGGATTGATTTGGGTTGTGTAGGCCACACGGGCAAGTGAGTGTACACGAGTAGTCCACACAGGCATGTGGGATTCTGGGCCAGGTCATATGATCCACACAACCAAGGCCAAATTGGGCCGTGTGGGCCACAAGGGTAAGGAACATGGGCCTATGAGCCCATTTTACTGGAATGACTTCTAGGGTTGCACAGGTCACCCAAGTCCACTATGAACCCTCTGTAGGGTTGATAAGCATTATCTAGACCCCTAAATGTATGATCTGAATGTATGTGATGCATGAACTATAATGCTCGATTACTGGTTTATGTATGTATACGTTTGACTGATGGTGGCATAAAAGCATGGCATAATTTATGTTTGTATTGCATCGGGTTGGGATGATGATATCTGGAGAAAGTGTACTAAAAGGCTCATAAGCCTAATATACTGGCAGCTCAGCAACAAATTACTGTTTTGTGCCAAATACGGTACCATCTAGAGTGTAGGGATGGGTGGGTTGATTTAATCCCTATATGGAGTGTAGGGTTGGACGGAGATGGTGTGTAGAGGCTAGTTTGGTAGGATTTTGTGCATATCTATACTGATACTGTGAGAGGCTAAGGCCCATCTACCACTGATATTGAAAAGAGCTAAGGCCTAGACTGAGTATGATTCTATACTGATTTTTGTTTTCTTTAGGATTACACACTGAGTTTACGTAAACTCATTCTTTTGTTTAATGTGCTCAGGTAACCCCCAGACTTGACGGATCAATGCAGCGGAGGACTCGACGATGGCCACACAAATTTTAAACTATTTAATTTTGGATTTGGTATCTATTTCTTAATTATTTTTTTGGGTTATTTTTGATGTAAATTGGACTTCTTGAACTGTTAGCTTAAATTTGGTTTTATTATTTTTATGGATTATAATTGCTAGCAATAGGGAAAATTCAGTTTTCAAAATGAACAAATGATTTATCTTAAACCACGTTTACTTAAACTAGTTTTAAAAAGCTTCTGCAACGAGTAACATTTTGAAACAATCAATTAAATAAGTAAAACGTTTATGAAACTAAAGTGAGATAAAGAGAAGTAATTAAGCGGAAATGGTTTCACCGCGACAACACGGTTTTCTTAAACACCCTATCATGTGACATCGCCAGATTCGACCATAACGTCTAGGCCGGGATTGAGGTGTTATAATTATTACCTTTAAATGTAATAGGCATATGAATGAAGAATGCATGGCATTAATTAGGTATTTGAATACTATGTTAAGTTGGTATAATATGTGTATGAAATGTTATGGATTGGCTACCTATTGGGTTATAAAATGTTGCAATTTCTGCTTATGCAAGTATGTAAAAATAGGGTGGCAAAATGGCTTTGCAAATAGCCTATTTTTGTCCACACGGGCAGAGACACGGGTGTGTGCGACACATAGTCATGTTACACAGCCGTGTGTCTCTTGGTGTTGAAATTAAAATGAATTCAGTATGCTGCACACGGTCTCACACACAGGCATGTGACCGGTCGTATGGTACAAGTCAGTATACCCCCTATAGGCACACAGCCTAGTACACGGGCGTGTGTCTTGGCTGTGTTGCATAAGTCAGTATACCTTATAGGATCAGCACATCCTAGCACATAGCCTGGCACACAAGCGTGTGTGGCTACTTCGAATGGCCCACGGGCTAGACACACGGGCGTGTGGTTGGCCATGTGACCTAAGTCAGTATGAACCTCCTATTTTCACATGGTTGGTGACATGGGCGTGTTTGATATTAGCTAAGTTAAAAGATAAATTGATGTTTATTTCATGATTTTGTGAAGCTCTGAAATGTATCAATAAATTGCAAGTTATTAGAGTTCAACATGAATTGACTTCTGATTTAAAGCTTCAGATTGGAACCGATGATTATTTGTTGTTTCGAGACAGAGTTCGTGTACCAAGAAATCCAAAGATTATACAAAAATTGTTAAATCTAGCTCACAGTGGTAATTATCTGTTCATTCAGGGAATATTAAGATTTATAATAATCTGAGTCAGTTTTACTAGTGAATGAGTATGAAACATGATATTTTTGACTTGTATCCTAATGTATAATTTATCAACAAGTTAAAACTGATTATCAAGTACGTTCGAGACTGTTACAGTCTGTGTTATTATCTAAGTGGAGATGAAATAGAATTTCGTTGGATGTTGTAAAAGGAAGATGTTATCTGAACTATTGTTGATTGTTGAAGAAGTCTGTACATTTTATCTCAGTACGTATAATTTCTCTATTGATAGACTAGATAAGTTATACATTTCTAAAATTTTCAGTTTTTACAAAGTACTAGTCTCCATTATTTCCGATAGAGATCTGAGATTCAGGTCGCAATTTTGGAAGAAATTGCAAGAAGCTTTGCATACGAAGTTGAATTTCAATACAGGTTTTCATCCTCGGACTGACGGTCAGACTGAGAGAGTTATTTAGATTCTCGAAGACATGTTGAGATGTTGTATTTTAGTGTTTGAGCGCAGTTGGGAAAAATACTTGCCATTGATTGAGTTCGCGTATAATAAAAAGTTTTGAACGAGTATAAAGATGGCACCGTATAAAGATTTATATGGCCGTAAATGTTGAACTCCACTATACTAGACTAAATTGAATGGGAAAAAAATTCATGGGGTTTAATTGATTAGAAAACCTGAAAAAAAAAGTGAGAACAATTCGCGACAGTTTTAAAGCCGCTTCAGATCGATAGAAATCATACGCTGATTTGAAACGTAAAGAAATTAAATTTCAAGTTAGGGACTGAGGTTTTTAGAGGTGTCACCGTGGAAAAAGGATATTCCATTCGGCTGTAAAGGAAAGCTGAGTCCATGATTTATCGGACAGTATGAGATCATTGAAAGAATAGGGCTTGTAGCGTATCGATTAGCTTTACCGTCAGAACTTGAAAAGATTCATAATGTCTGATCGTGATTTTTGGGTGACAGGTTTTAAATATTTATAAAGAATCGTTCTTGAAACTAACTATTATCACGATGTAGGCAAGTGTACCTATCGAATAGTAGTACAGTTTTAGCAAGACCGGATTGTCGAACCCAAAGGAACTAAAAGTACTAGTAATGACTGTCTTTTTATTATCTAGCCTAAGAATAAGAGGGTTTGTTTTACTAACTAATTAACTAAACTAAGAATTCACAAAAAATAGAATTGGGGGACTACTTTTGGAAAATGATTGAATTAAGACAATACCTAAGAAAGAATCCACCTAGACTTCACTTGTTATTCTGACTCCGAATCAGACGATTTATTCATTTAACTTGTTCCGTAGAAATCCCTAAGTTATGTTATTATCCCTATTCAAGACTAATAATGTCTAATCCCTAGATTGAATAATGGAGATTTTTCTCTAATTAACACCCTAGGGTTGCATTAACTCGATCTATGGATCTCCTTATTAGGTTTCACCCTAATCCGAAAAAATCTTGTCACCCTATCTCTAGGTACGCAATCAAATCCGCTTAATTATGACAAATGTACTCTTAGACAGGGTCTATTCCTCCTCTGAGTAAAAGCTTAACTTGAATCAATATCCTGGAATATCAAAACAAGAATTACGAACACATAGTTAAGAGCAAGCCAAATATTTATCATACAATTAAGAAAATAATAACAAGATTCATCTTAGGTTTCATTCCCCTTAGGTATTTAGGGGATTTAGTTCATAAATAAAAAGGAAAACATCTCAGAAGAATAATGAATACAAAACATAAAGAAAACCCAAAACTCCTAGAGGGAAATTGAGGGGAGATCTTCAGTCTTGATGGTGAATCCGACTTCTGATATGGATCAATCGGCTTCCCTTGAGCAATTCCCTGCCTCCTTCTCTCTGTGTGTCCCTTTCTTCCTCCTCTAGGGTGTATTTATAGGGTTTTGAATGCCTAAGAACCCTCGAAATTAGCCTTTTCTGAATTGGACTCAACTTGGGCTCGGCAGGGATACGCCGTATGACACGCCCGTGTGCAATTACTTCAGGCCGTGCTTGAACCTGTTAGAATTGTACAGGCTTGTGTTCTACCCGTGTGAGTCGTGCTTCAGTTCTGCCAAATTGACACAGCCATGTGGTCTACCCGTGTGAGGAAGTCCAAGCCGTGTTGATTTCGTACTTTGGCCCATTTTCTCCTTTTTTGGCCCGTTTCTTGTTCCTTTCGCTCTCCTATGATCTCTTAAGTATAAAACATGAAATTTAGGCATTAGGAGCATTGAATTCACCAATTCTAAGGAAAAACCACCCATAAAATGTGTTAAGCATGGGGTAAAAATATGTATAAATTATGGTTTATCAAATACCCCCACCCTTAAGCATTTGCTTGTCCTCAGACAAAATTCTCAACTCATAATCAAAATAAATTCTTCTTAACTTATAATCTCTATCGCAAATATCTCAAACTAATTCATGAGTAGTCGTACATTGAGAATTCAACTAAAAGAACATTAGAGCTTCAAACATTCCAAGTTGAGTATTTAATCATGCAAAACTTAGGCATCTCCCCTTATATAAGTGGTTACCTCGTTTCGAAACCTCACAGAGTTTAATATCCTCACTAAAGATTCACTCAAATCACTCAAAGTGTTTAAGGACAATGAAAGTAGCACTCATCAGTCAATATGAAAAGTTATTACCATAGGCTTGCATGAAAATTACATCTCCACCACTATAAATTGAGATGATACATCAATCAAAAGGTCTTAAGAGGGTTGTAACGTGGCTTTGGTTAGGGGGTGTGGTCACAAGCTGAAAGAAACTGTTAGAATCGAGATTGAATTGAAAAATCACTTAACTAGAAAAAGATTTAATCATCACTTGCGTACAATAGAGCTTTTTCTCAAAATATGGAATTTAAATACTTAAACTCAAAAACAAAAGATTACTACTAATCTGTATACACAGTTTTTTTTTTTTGAAGAACAAGTTAAATAACATAAACTAACTATTAAGAACCAAACATAGGTCAGCAACTATTTCAATTCAAATCTCGACAAAAATAGGGATAAAATTAATTTAGGGGATTTCAACAATAATGGGTTAAGGGTTGCTATTAAGGGTGATACAAGAAATGTCTTGTTAGGCTCAATGGGGTTCACTAAGGTTTAATCGTGGAGGTAGGCTGTTCATGGCATGAGTGGGTTAATCCTAAGTGCCTTAATCATTTTGACATATCAAATCAAATGGTGTGGTCTTGACATGCATAATCAAGCAAGTTCTAGAATAACAGTTCAATACTGATGCACTCAAAGCAATAATAAAAGTGAGCATGAAAGAATTAATAGATGCTCAAAAGGCTAAAAAATCTCACAAAAATTATGGCTTTTTGATGTTTAAAACTTGTGAATTCCAACTCAAAGTAATACCTAAACTTTGGGAAAAACAACCTAAAATTTTTAATTCTTAAAGGTCAACTTATCATGGTTGATTCCCTAATGTCTTAAAGTTTAAACAATCAATGCATAAATGCCTATGTTTTAATTCAGGATATATCAATCAAAATCATAAATCAATCAAAATTTATCCTAAATATGATATGAGAGCTTTTCAAGAGAACAAGGCAGTCATTCAGGTATTTTCCTAATAGTGAAATGAATACCCCCCCCACACTTAGGATGTACATTGCCTCAATGTACAAAGATAGATATAAGAATATAAAAATAAGATAGGGAGAGAAGTGAAACTTCCTGAGTGATGAATGAGTTTCCTTGAACTGGAGTTTCAGAGAATAATCGGCATGAGGGTGGAAGAAGATACTCTGGTGGTGGTAGAGGTTCATTAGTCCATAAGTCTTGCGCCAAAAGAATATTATATCTAGTGGTAGCTATGGTCGTGGGCGAGTAGGACATGGCAGTCATGGAGAACCGTTCCCAGTGGAGTTTCGAGTCCCTGAGTAATAGTGAGCTTTGGAACTTTTTATAACTGTGATAGCATCAGGAACTCTTTTAGAAAGTATATAAGGAAGAATGATTACTTGGTAGGAAATAGCCATAATTCAAAATTGTTAAATAAAAATTATAAATCCGAATAAAAATAAAATGAAAGAAAAATAAAAATTAGTCTTAAAATAAAATAAAAATAAAAACATAAAATAGTAAATAAAAGTTTTTAAACATCTTCATCGCTAGATAGTTCGCGAGGTGGTACTGGAGATGAGATGTGGAGGTACTGACAAATCTACTGTAGAGTAGCATCAATGTTGTCAAACTGTTGAAAATAATGTTGCTCGAATTGAGTGAGGCACTCAGAAATGTCAGCATATGAAGCCGCCGCATGAACTGGACGAGAAGGTGGTCGTGGCTGAGACGGTGGGTCCTCGTGCTATGGGGGGACATCATCAGTAATGTCCTCAGGGGCTTCCTCCTCGATAGATTGGGCGAGACGATATTGAGGAGGGTAGGTTCCTCGAAGCTTGTCGATCATCCTCATGCTTAGCATGCTCGAGATGCCTTGTAGAGACATCTGGCCAATGAGAGTCAATGATGATTCCTGGGCCACGGTGTTGAGGAGCCCGAAGTGTCGAGCTCCGTACATAGGGGCCAATGGAGATACCCCCATCCTATGCCGCTCCGTCTGGTGTTGAATGGCGAGGGCAATGAAATAGGCAAGGTCGATGACGTGCTCGTGCAACATACACCATAAAAAGTAGGCGTCGTGAGTGTTGATGATGCCAGTGCTCTCTCGCCTTCCTGTTAATGTGTGAGCCAAAATGGAGTGTAGGTACCTTAGAGATGGAGGGGGAGCTGATGCCTTGGAGCGGCTAGGAGTGTAGGTGGCTGAACCTGGTATTAGTGCGTCCTAGCACCGTGAAGGAGAACGATGGATATGGCGGTTGAGAGTATCTAAGTCATTCTCCTCCTTGAACTTCTCCGTAAATAGGCCCAATACAGTTTCGAATTCTGGGACACTGAGCTGGCGGACTAATCTGCCTAGGTGAAATTGCATCGTGCCGGGATCATTGTAGTTCGTCATTACGGTCTGAAGATGAAACGTTGAGCATAGTTCCATCGTGAGCTCGAGATACGTTGGCTCGATGATCCCAAAAAAAATCTCCCAAGGATCGGTGGTTAGGAGGGCTCGAATTGCGTCAACCAACTGAACTTGTTCTACTGCAGCCCAGTCGATGCAGCGGCCCGCAATTAAAGGTCGAGCCCGGAGTATTTGGAAAAGTTGTTCTTGGGGCCTGATGGGGAATTGTAGGAAAGGGTGGCGAATTTCCATGGCAGGACCTGAGGAAGATTACGCTTCCTTCCTTTTCTTTGAAACAGGGACAGCGGTCTTCTTTTCTCGTGAAGACGACATTGTATACCTGCAATATAAAGAATAATAATAGTACGTAAAAGAATTTGAAAAGGGAAAAAAAAGCCATGAATTTTAACTAACAATTTAAGCCAAAACTACTAATACTAACCAAACACAACCAAAATAATCAATTTGATAGCCTAATTTCGTGACATTGGCATGGTAATAGCATGAGAATGAGCATAGTAATGTCATGGGTATGACAATAGAATGCGGTTTTCCTAATAACTCGATTTAACATGAAATGTATGGTAAATAACCTAAGAATGCAAATTAAATGATGGAATAATGAGCAAAATGAAAAATAGTATGAGAAAAATGAAGATTATTTTGATAATAAGCATTAGAAATAAGTAAAATAGAAGTGAAAGGAGTAACCAAACGCTAAGGGAGAGAAATTGAGCGTCAAAAATAGAGTGGGAAATGAAGCATGGGCGTGGCAGGGAGGGCGTGTGGACTTGCAGCGGCTAGGATTAGGGTTTTTTGGGTGAAGAAGCCAATGAATAGTGCAGCCTATTTATAGATTTTGGGGCACACGACCAGGTAACACGCTCGTGTTCCCCAATTTCAGCCCGTGTGATTCACGAATTTTGAATTTGGGCGCGTTTGACAATTGTCCCACGCCCGTATTCCTTGGGCGTGTTCGTGCGCACGACCGTGTTGGGCATTGTTTGCTTCCCCCACGCCTGTGTATGTAGTCCCATGCCCATGGTAATTTAACAAGTTCGACCACGATTGTAACACCTCTCACCCGTATCCAACATCGGGACTGGATTCGAGGCGTTAATGGACTTAAACATTCACAACAACACATAACATATTACCAACCATGCATGGCAAACAAGCATATGCACATCACTAATATCAAACATAACATAAATAGCTAGATTTATAAGTCAGAATCATTAGCTCACTAAAGACCAATATATTTGGCCAAATTATAATAACACATGTTATAAAACTAGGTCCCTATACATGCCACTCACTTGATAATTCTAGCATATGTGTTTATACTGTCAAGGTGTTGGCTTGATAGTGTGATGCTGCCTCCGACGATCTCCAACCCTGAGCTAACCTGACAACACTAAAAGAAATGGAAAGGAGGGGGTAAGCTTTATGCTTAGTAAGCTCGCATGAAATAATAATAAGCAATTTACTAACATGCTTTCTATAGTAAAACTAACCCAATTGTACATTTACACATGTTCTGGTTAAGCTACTTTCTTGAGTCACAGTCACTAAATCATTTATTTCTAGTGTTAAAAAACTTCGAATTAAGATATGTGACTTTTCCCAGAAACTAGACCCATATATCTTTCCACCATAAAATTATCAGAATTTTTGATCCATCCAATAAGTACATTTTATTATTCAAATTCTCCCATGTTTTTCTGTTTGACAGCTTTGACCGTTCTTCACTAAAATTTATTTATCTCATAGTACAAGACTCAGATGATGTTCCTGTTTGTTTCTATTAAAAGTAGACTCATCAAAGATTATAAGAATATAAATTATAACCCATAATTAGTTTTTTTAAAATTTTTAAAAATTTTTCCAAGTCAGAATAGGGGATCTCGAATTCATTCTGACATTGTCTCACAAAAATTAGAATATCACATAATATACAACTCTTTTTCTCCCCCTATTTCTTTTATATGAAAATAGACTCATTAGGATTTAATTCCATAATTTATTTGAAATTTAATTCAACTTGCACAATTTTTGGTTAATTTTCAAATTCAAAAAACTGCTGGTGTCCAACGCTATTTTACTACTAAAATTCACTCTTACATAATTTCACTTAATCTATTTTGTAATATCAAAGTTCACTCAAATATCGAGCATATTGCTCAAAATTTTCTTAAACATGTACCTGCACTTATTCATTATATAATCATGTTCACATGTATTTTTACTTAATCTATTTTCCCGTTGAACTCTTCGGAATAATAACTGATACTCAGTTGCCTGCACATATTTTCACACTTGTAGCCAAAGCTATCTGGTATGCATAGTAGCCTGCACTTAGTAATACACATGCGACCAATTATCCGGTACACATAGTAGCCTGCACTTAGTACTACACACGTGACCTAACCATCTGATACACTGCACTGAGTCCCACACACGTGATCGAAGTTATCAAGTACGCATAGTAGCCTGCACTTAGTACTACACATGCGACCGATTATCCGGTACACGTAATAGCCTGCACTTAGTACTACACACGTGACCTCACAATAGATCATTCGTATCGTTTCTATTCCGAAGGCTCAACTGGGAAATTCCTCACTTTCCATCATGTTACAATTTATTCATAGTCCTTTTTCAATTTGCAATTTACAACAAATAATCATTCTATAGGTAGCCACATTTCATATGATAAAAAATATAATAAAATAAAAATAACCGATAAATTATTTACGTACAAACTTACCTCGGATCCAGAAATGGCATTTTACCATTCTAGTCCATAACCTTGTATTTTCCCGATATAAGCCCCAATCTTGATTTCCTTGATCTATAATATCACATTTAGCCTACTAATTAGTCACACTATTCATATGGGTCTAAAAATCAAATTTTTACAAATTTACATTTTGACCCCTAAACTTTTGCATATTTGCACTTTTTCCCCAAGGTTCAAAAATTAAACTTCTTCCTATTTTCTTATGTTTTATGACATGCTGATCATTTTTCCCTTCTATGGCAACATCAAATTCTCACTTTAACATGTACTTATGAACATTAGGCATTTTTCCAATTATATCGTTTTACTCGTTTTCACGTAAAGTCGCTTAGCAAAAGTTGTTTAACACAATTTCAAGATTCATATTCTACCATTAAACATCAAAATACATACATATCATTCATGGGTAAATTTTTAAACATATACCCTAGCTCAAAATAATGGTAGAAATGAGCTGATCAAGTTACCGGGATTTCAAAAATACATAGAACATTAAAAACGAAGCTCGGAATCACTTACTATTAAGCTTGGAAGCTTGGCCAAACCCTAACCATGGATGCTCTTGGTACATTTTTCTGTAGCAAGAAGAAAGGGACACATTTGGAGTTTAAAATTTGTCTTTTAATTCATTTTACCCCTAAATGACCAAAATGCCCTTTTTTCTATTCTTTCAAAATTTACCCAATTAAGGCCATTTTTGTCCAACAAGTTATACAATGGTTTAATTATTATTTAAAGACTTCCCATTTAAAATTTCATAACAATTTGATACCTCTAACATGTAGAACTCAACTTTTTTTACTTTTTACAATTTAGTCCTTTTTACTAAATTGAGTGCTCAAACGTCGAAATTTTCGAACGAAATTTTCACAAAATCATTTTGTGAAATTTTAAACCATAAAAATATAGTAAAAATAAAATTTTTCTCATCGTAATTGTGGTCTTGAAACCACTGTTTCAACTAAGCCCAAAATCAGGATGTTACAACGGTTGCTTGGCACGGGTGTGTCGCATGCCCGTGTTGTTTTGGCAGGTTTGCCCATGACCATGTCGTACGGCCATGGCAATTTATCGTAGCCCATGCTGGAAAAAATCTTTGCCTTGTTTCCACACGGCCTAAGGCACGCCCGTGGGATAGGCCGTGTTTGTGTTGGAAACATGTATTCAAGAGCTCTGTTAGTAAGTTAGGTGTTAAACACTAAAATTTAAAGAAGTTAATACAGTTAGTGCTTGAGTTGCCTCCTGAGAAGCGCTTATTTATAGTCTAAGCTCGACTTACCTCTCCATTGAAAGGTCATGGTGGTTCGAGGAGTTTATACTCCTCATTCCTGCTATCATTCTCATCAAAATAAGGTTTTAGACGAGTGTTGTTTACCTTAAAAGTATCGAACTTGGGATGACTTACCTCGACTGTTCCGAATGGGAAAATGCTAAGTATCGTAAGAGGGATTTCTTCATTCGGTTTGGAAGTGACAATGTGAGGATCTGCGGCATCTAATAATATTTTATCTCCAACCTTAAGTTGATTTGGGAAGGTATTAAGCTCGTCTTGGCGTAGTTTTGGTTTATCGTGTGTCCTCAGTTTATGTGTCTACCATTCATCTAGCTCCTCGATTTGTAGCCTTCAATCTTCATGAATAGGTCCTCTGCTACTGCTTGAGAATGGCTCTTGTACTTCCTTCAGACCCATTTCCTGCAAAGTAGGTTGCACCATATTGTCAGTTTTAGTAGAATGGTTTAGACGATCACCTTCAATTTCTGATGTGTTTCCAAAATTGCGAGCTTGAAGGGTAATTGTTTCGTCTCCCACACAGAGTGTGAACTTACTTGTGCCAACATCAATAACCGTTTTAGCAGTTGCTAAAAAGGGTCGTCCAAAAATCAAAGGAGTGTTGTTATCCTCCCCAATGTCTAAAACAATGAAGTCAATGGGAAATATAAATTTATCTATTTTAACTAGCACATCTTCAGTAATACCCCTAGGAAATCTTATAGTTTTATCTGCTAATTGAATGCTCATCCTAGTCTGTTTGCGTTTCCCAAGACCTAATTGTTTGAATATCTTGTAGGGCATGACGTTAATACTAGCCTCTAAATCAGCTAATGCATTATTAATATCTAAATTACCAATTAAGCAAGGAATCGTAAAACTCCCTGGATCTTTTAGTTTGTTGGGTAGTTTATTCTGTAGAATAGCTGAGCAAACTTCGTTTAGCTTCACATGCGACACCTCGTCCAACTTCCGCTTATTTGCTAAAAGTTCCTTTAAAAATTTCATTGCGTTTGGCATCTGCGATAGAGCTTCAATAAATGGTAAGTTAATATGTAATTTTTTTAAGAGTTTAAGGAATTTACCAAATTGTTCATCTGAGCGGTCTTTCCTTGTCGCGTTGGGGCATGACACACGAGGTTTATATTCGACATTCACTGATTTGTTTTTATTATGACCTACCTCACCTTGACCTCTGCTCACCACAGTTTCTTACCTCGGTTCTGGCTCAGGCTCAACGAATCCTTCTTCATCTTGAGCATTAATCGCGTTGAGCTATTCCCTTAGGTTGGGTTCAGTATTACTTGGCAAGCTACCTTGTGGTCGTTCAGAGATTAGTTTGGAAAGCCGGCCTATCTGAGTTTCAAGCCCTTCGATTGACGCTTGTTGATTTTTAAGTGCTTTCTTGCTGTTCTAGAAATGGGTTTCTGTCACCGAGATAAATTTAGATAGCATCTCTTCAAGGTTCGATTTCTTTTCCTGTTGATAGGGTGGTTGTTGAAAACCCGGAAGATGTTGTGGTCTTTGATTTCCTTGACCGCCCCACGAGAAATTGGGATGGTTCCTCCAACCTGCATTATAAGTGTTACTATATAGGTTATTTTGGGATCTAGAGTTATTGTTACCCATATATTGGACTTGTTCCTCCTCGATGTTAGGGTTGAAGTGTTGATACTCTGTGCATGCTCCTCCTCCATTCGTCTCGCACCTCATTACTGGATGTACCGGAGTAGAACCAAGTAAACCATGAATCTTTTTATTTAGAAGTTCTACCTGGTTTGACAACATAGTAACCAAATCAACGTTATAAAAACCTGTTGTTTTAGTTGGCTTAGTCCTCATGACTTGCCACTAATAGTTATTCAGTGACATCTCTTCAATAAATTCGTAAGCCTTTTCAGGTGTTTTGTTGTTGATGGTTCCCTCGGCTGCTGCATCAATCATTTGCCTTGTCGAGGGGTTCACACCATTGTAGAATGTTTGAACTTGCAACCATAGAGGTAATCTATGGTGAGGACACCTTTGCAATAGGTCCTTGTATCTCTCCCATGCATTGTAAAGAGTTTCTAAGTCCATCTGCACAAATGAAGAGATATCATTACGTAATTTGGCTGTTTTAGCTGGCAGAAAATATTTTAATAAAAAATTTCGGTCATTTGTTCCCAAGTAGTAATTGTTCCTCGTGGTAACAAGTTCAACCGCTGTTTAGCTTTGCTCCTCAATGAAAAAGGGAATAACCGAAGACGAATGGCATTGTCAGAAACACCATTAATTTTAAATGTATCGCAGAATTCAAGGAAATTTGCCAAGTGAGTGTTTGGATCGTCATCCTGCAAACCATCAAACTGAACAAATTGCTATATCATTTGAATAGTGTTAGGTTTTAGTTCAAAATTATTTGTAGCAATAGCAGGCCTAACTATACTTGACTCAATTCCTGTTAAAGTAGGTTTAGCATAATCATACATAGTACGAGGAGCAGGATTTTGATTTGCTAGTTCAACGGGTATCACAGGAGGTAGCTGATTGTCTTAGTTTTCAGCCATGTCCTCGGTCGGGGTTTGAATATCATCCTCTTGCTCGTTCTCTGTGTATTTTAAGCTTCACCTTATTTCTCTTTGGTTTTTTTGAACTGTGTGATCGATTTCTTTGTCAAAAAGAAGTGGTCCTGACGGGTTTCTTCTAGCCACAAACTATAAAACCCTGCCAAGAGAAAGAAAAATTAAATTAATAAATAAAAATAAAAATAAAATAAAATTAACTTGCAAGAAAAATTGAGCGTTCCTAATATCTTAGTTCACCGGTAACGACGCCAAAAACTTGATCGTGATTTTTGTGTGACAGGTTTTAATATTTATAAAGAATCATTCTTGAAACTAACTATTATCACGATGTAGGAAAGTGTACCTATCGAACAGTAATATAGTTTTAGCAAGACCGGATTGTCGAACCCAAAGGAACTAAAAGTGTGACAACCCGAATTAGGGCCTAATCGAAATAGTGGTTTCGTGACCACAAATCCGAGATAGAAATAATTGTTTTATAATTATTTTGGGGTTTATGATATGATTTCATGATTTCGTGAAAATTTCGTGATGAAATTCTATGCATTGAGCGCTTAAGTTCAGATTAGGGACTAAACCGAATAAATTGTAAAACTCGTGTTTTAGAAGTTTTTAGTATGAAATTACTTTGGGATATTAACTAGGAGGTCTTAAATAGCAATTTTATCCATTCCTAAGTTATGGACAAAAGTTGGACATGGAGGGATTTTTGGAAAGTCTAGTAGTAAGGGCATTTTGGTCATTTGTATATTAAATGAAATAAAATGGGAAAAATAACACAAAATTGGTCATCATCTTCACTAGTTCCTGCCGAAATTTGCTCTCCTCCATAGCTAGGGTTTCTTCAACTTTCAAGCTTCATAGTAAGTGATTTCAAGCCCCGTTTTTAATGTTCTTCACATTTTTGAAATCCTCGTAGCTCGGTTTACCTATTTCTACCATTATTTCGAGTTAGGGTTTATGTTTAAAAATTTACCCATGAATGATAGGCATGTATTGTGTTGTTTGATGGTAGAATATGAATGTTTGAAGTTAGGAGAACGATCTTTTCTAAGCGATTTTTAACGAAAACGGGCAAAACAGCATAATCGATAAAAATACCTATTGTTCATAACTATGTGTTAGAGTGAGAATTTGATGTTGCCATAGAAGAGAAAAATGATCAGTAGGTCATTAAACATAAGAATAAGGGCTGAAATTAAATTTCCGAGCCTTGGGGAAAATCATAATTTTGTAAAAGTTAGGGGGCAAAAATGTAATTTTTGTATAATGTGATTTTTGGATTAAAATAAATAGTTCGAGTGTTAAATGAGCTAAATATGTTGTTATAGATCAAGAAAGGCATGGAATCGACCTCGAACGGGGGAAGGAGAAAGTTTTCGACTAAATTACAAAATTCTCATATTTTGCACCGAGGTAAGTTTGTATGTAAATAATACATTAATTTCATTTACATTCTTATATTTCAGCCTATTATATATATACTAGTTGATGTTGAAGTATAAATCGACTATTGGAAGAATAGAAATAAGTAATAGAGAGAGAGATCCTGGTTGAACATTCGGAAAGATCGAATAAAATAGAGGGAGCGTAGCTAGGTCACATGTATGGTGCTGAGTGGACATCATGTGTACAAGAAAGCTACGAGATACTATGTAGTAGCTAGGTCACATGTGTGATACAGTATGTATCCCATGTAGACAAGAGAGCTACGTGAGAGATAAATGTAGCTAGGTCGCATGCGTAATTCCAAGTGAAGGACACCATGTAGACAAGAGAGCTACGAGACAAATGGGCTAGGTCGCATGAGTGGTACTAAGTGTTCACCATGTGTACAAGAGAGCCGAATTAAATGAAATATGATGGTGGGGCTGTGTGCTGAAACCATCAAGTATCGAGGATTAATCCGAATTGTTCAACGGGATGGCTTTGTGGTGACATTGTAGTCATGGGCCTATACTTGTGATGTATGAAATGTGGTGAAAATGATTTGTGATATATATATAAGTTAAAATGAGGTTAGTACAAAAAATGTGTGAAAGAGTGAAATTAGCATTAAAACTGTTTTGGACAGTAGCAGTGACGTGATTTTTAAAAATCACCAAAAATATAAGGAATTTAATTAGAGGTTGAATGAGATGTGAAATTAAATCTTAATGAGTCTATTTTCATATAAAAGAAACAGAGCAAGAAAAGGAATTCTATATTTTGAGATATTTACAATTGTGTGTGACTTGCTCAGGATGACTATGTGATCCCCTATTCCAACTTTGAAAAATCATTAACAATCGTACAAAACAAATTAAGAAATATAGTTTATATTCATAAATTAGTTATTGAGTCTAGTTTTAAATGAAACAGGTTTCATGGTCATTTGAATTGTGTATTGAGAGAAATTCAATTCGTAGTGAACAGAGGTCAGATCAGTTGAGCTGTGTAACAGGGGAAACTTTAACTAATAAACTGTACTAATTAGCTGAACCAAAAATTCTAGAAAAAAATTAGTAAGAATTTTTATGATTCTAGATTGAGGGAAATTTTACGGATTTGAATTTTGAGTTTCGTAACTCGAGTTATGATTTATTTAGTGATCATGACGCAGGAGGGACAGCTTGATCAAATCGGAGTAAATAGTAAAATTAAAATATGATATAATTGAGTTATGTTGTAAACATATTAGATTCCTTATTTGTTATTTATATACTTACTTACTAAGCTATAAGCTTACTTTCTTTTCTCTCCTTTGTCTTATAGTGTCATCCAACTAGCACAAGAGTTAGAGATCGTTGAAGATCCGCCCACACTATCAATACTCTTGGTATTCGAACTCAACATTTTGAAATATGGCATGTATAGCAGACTTAGTTATTTTGTTACGTGTCATAATTGTCTAGGTTTAAAATACTAATTATAGTATCAAACTAATCATTTTGTACAAAGCCTTTGAAATTGGTTTGTATTGTTAATGGCATATGTTATAATGATTCATTATCAAATTGCACGCCATATTTTTGTTGGGTTTTATTTAATAGTATATACTATAATTTGTTAATATCTCGTACCCTATTCCGGCGACGGATACGGGTGAGGGGTGTTACAAAAAGTACTTGTAATGACTGTCTTTTTATTATCTAGCCTAAGAACAAGGGGGTTCGTTTTAACTAACTAATTAACTAAACTAAGAATTCACAAAAAATAGAATTGGGGAATTACTTTTGGAAAACGATTGAATTCAGACAATACCTAAGGAAGAATTCACCTAGACTTCATTTGTTATTCTGACTCCGAATCGGACGATTTATACATTTAACTTGTTCCGTAGAGATCCCTAAGTTATGTTATTATCCCTATTCAAGACTAATAACGTCTAATTAACACCCCTAAGGTTGCATTAACTCGATCTATGGATCCCCTTATTAGGTTTCACCCTAATCCGGCAAAATCTTGTCACCCTATCTCTAGGCACGCAATTAAATCCGCTTAATTATGACAATTGTACTCTTAGACAGGGTCTATTCCTCCTCTGAATAAATGCTTAACTTGAATCAATATCTTGGAATGTCAAAACAAGAATTAAGAACACATAATTAAGAACAAGCCAAATATTTATCATACAATTCAGAAAATAATAACAAGATTCGTCTTAGGTTTCATTCCCCTTAGGTATTTAAGGGATTTAGTTCATAACTAAAAAGGAAAACATCTCAGAAGAATAATGAATACAAAACATAAAGAAAACCCAAAACTCCTGGAGGGAAATTGAGGGGAGATCTTCAGTCTTGATGTTGAATCCAGCATCTGAGATGGATCAATCGGCTTCACTTGAGCAGTTCCCTACCTCCTTCTCTCTGTGTGTCCCTTTCTTCCTCCTCTAGGGTGTATTTATAAGCTTTCAAATGCCTAAGAACCCTTAAAATTAGCCTTTTCTGAATTGGACTCAACTTGGGCTCGGCAGGGATACGCCCGTGTGACACGCCTGTGTGCGATTACTTCAGGCTGTGCTTGAACCTGTTAGAATGGCACTGGCGTGTGTTCTACCTGTGTGAGTCGTGCTTTGATTCTGCCAAATTGACACGACTGTGTGGTCTGCCCGTGTAAGGAAGTCTAGGCCGTGTTGATTTCGTACTTTGGCCCATTTTCTCTGTTTTTGGCCCGTTTCTCGTTCCTTTTGCTCTTTAATGCTCTCCTAAGTATAAAATATGAAATTAAGGCATTAGGAGAATCGAATTCACCAATTATAAGGAAAAATCATCCATAAAATATGTTAAGCATGGGGTAATAAATTACGGTTTATCAATGTCTTTTACGTTTCTATGCTATGTCAATATAGATCCGATCCGTCACATGTGATTTGTCCTATAAATGTTGAGATACAGACTGATTTGACGTATAGTGAAGAACCGATTACGATTTTAGCTTGTGAAATCAAAGAATTAAGAAATAGATGCATAGCCTTAGTGTAGGTTCTTGGCATAAACACGTGTTAGAGGCAGCTACGTGGGAACCCGAGGAAGCTATACGAAAAAAGTACCCTAACCTATTCACTGGTAAGATTTTCAGGGACGAAAATCCTTAAGGGTGAGAGTTGTAATAGCCCGTTTTTAGTTAAATCAGAACATTGGTTTCGGAACCACAAATACGAAGTCAAAATAATTATTTAATTAAAGTTTACAACATGATAGAATTATCGTGTGAAAGTTTCATAAAGAAATTTTACTGTTTGAATGGTTAATTTGATAAAAAGGACTAAATTGCGTAAAATGCAAAAGTGTTAATCTATTTGTTAAAGGTGTCAAATAGCTTTGGATTTTAAATGATGGCCTTAAATGGTAATTAAACCATTTGAAACATTAGTGGGCATATATGGACACATTTTAGGTGTTTTAAATGATTTATATTAAAGGTTAATTTAGTAATTTGGTTAATTAAATAAGTAAAATAACAAAACCACAAAGTGGTCATCTTTTTCTAAGCATTCATCCACCAAAAATTAAGTGGAAGAATAAGCCATGGGAATGAGCTAGGGTTCGGCCATTTCGCTTTAATTGATGAGTAAATTTTGCTTGATTTTTAATGTTTTTTTCGTTTTTAAGATTATTACTTCTATTCTAGCTAGACTGTACCCTACATTTTGATATTGTTAAAGATTTATCATGTTTTCATTGTTGAATGCTTGAGTAATTTGATGGTTGATGATGGATTTTGAATAATTGTTGATAGTTAAACTAGTTTTGCAAAGTGATTTTTGACAAAAATGCCAAAAAAGGGTTAATTTGTGAAAATGTAAAATTTTGTAGGTAAAAGTGTGAATAAATTGAAAATATGGGCAACTAGTAACATGTATGATATTTGGTCAGCATGAATTTGTAGTAAATTGAATGAATTGTGATTTTATGTGATAATGACTAAATTGCAAAAATGTGAACTAGTAGGGGCAAAAATGTAATTTTGCCAAAATGTGTAAATTGTGTTAAATTGAATGAAATGATGATTAAATAAGTAAATTTTGATATTATATAGATTGAGATAAATGAGATTTAGGTCTAGAATGGGGGAAAATAAAGTATTGGATTAGTCGACTTAATTGGTCGTTACAGCAAACGATGTATGTTCGTATAATTAGAATCGAACTTTTATATATTTGTAAATTTTTGAAATGAATTTATGTAAATTAGTAAATGATCTACTTGAAATTCAAATGCTTTATTGATATAGTCTGATGGTTATTGAGCCCCATTTGAACAGTAGAAATTCGTAGGATACGAGTGAGATGTCACTAGGGTTACCGTTTAAGTTGAGATCTTGCATGTGTTGCGGACTCACCGCAGCTCGTATGAGCTTACCGATATATCAACTCGTACGAGTTTATTATTCTCAGCTCATAAGAGGTTACTATTCTCAGCCCATCAGAGATTACTGTTTCCAGCTCGATGAGCTTACTGTTTATCAACTCAGGAGGAACTTACTGATCAGAGCTCGAAAGGGTGAATACAATGATGAATTGATGGAATACTGAATAATACACTTAGTTCGTATCACCTGTGTATCTATCGATATTCTAATAGGTTCAACAGGCATAAATTCTATTATTAGTTATGTGAAAAAGCTATGTGTTACACGGATGAATTACTGTTATATGGATGAAATACTGATTATACGGATAAGTTATTGTTATCAAATGAATTACTGTTTATATGATTGAGAGTGAAATGTTACAAATAATGTAAATGATATATGTGAATTTGAAATGATACAATGTATTGAGTATTAAATTGAGATAATGGATGATTACATGCACTTATGTGACTAACTTGTTGATAATGCTTTTGTATAGGCATTTGGCAAGTGAATTTGATATACTTTATTTAATTGTTTGATTATGTATAAATGGTAAGTTAAATTATGAATTATACGGGCTTACTAAGCTATAAAGCTTACTTTGTTTCTTTTCCATGTTTTATAGAGGTTCAATAGCTCGATCATTTCAAATAAAGTTAGAGATACGCATAACACTATCCAGTTACCAATTGGTATCTTTGAACTTATGGATATATGTAAATATGGCATGTATAGGCTAGTTATAAAGATGATAATGATTTTTGTACATGTTGTGGTATAAGATAAAGCCATGTGATTTGGCTTAACGTGATATAATGTTTTGGTTGTGTATAAGTATTCAAATGTGGCATGTTTTGGCAACTAGTAGAGGGAATGAAAATATGCAAATATTGCCTTGATATGTAGTAAGCATATGAATGGAAAATGCATGGTATTAATTAGGTATTTGAATACTATGTTAAGTTGGTATAATATGTGTATAAAATGTTATGGATTGGTTGTCTATTGGGTTAAAAATGTTGCAAATTTTTCTTGTGCAGGTATGTGAAAATAGGGTGGCAAAATGGCTTTGCAAATAGCCTATGTTGTCCACACCGGTAGAGACATGGGTGTGTGTCTCGGTCGTGTGCGGCACACGGTCATGTTACACATCTGTGTGTCCCCTGGTGTAGAGATTAATATGAAGTTAGTATGCTCCACACGGTCTCACACATAGGCGTGTGACCTACCGTGTGGTACAAGTCAGTATACCCCCTAATTGGACACGGCCTAGCCCTCGGACGTGTGTCTTGGCCGTGTTGGATAAGTCAGTATACCTTATAGGACTGGCACGATCTAGCACGTGGCTTGGCACACAGGTGTGTATGGCCACTTCGAAGGGCACACGGACTAGACACACGGGCGTGTGGTTGGTCGTGTGACCCAAGTCAGTATGAACCTCCTATTTTCATATGGTTGGTGACATGGACATGTTTGATGGCCGTGTGAGACATACGTCCTGGCCACACGGGCGTGTGTCCTCTGTTTTGAGAAAATTTTTCAAAGTTTCGTGAAAGTTTTATAAGTTATTGGTTTAGTCCCGAACATCTTCTTAAGCATGTTTAAGGCCTCGTAGGCTATTATAAGGGACAAATTGATTGAGATTGAATGATGATTGTATGAATTGATTGAATGCATGAGAAAAGTACGGTTATATGTGTTATAAGTCCAGTAATCGTAACCCTATTTTAGTGTTGAATATTGGTCTGGGATGTTACATTTTTTGGTATCAGAGCTATGGTTTAGTCGATTCTAGGACTAACATGGTGTATGTGAGTCTAGCTATACATACTATATAGAACCTATGATAGTTTGATATCTCCTGACTTTGACGAAAATTATTTTAATTTGATAGATATGCTATCCAATCAAGCTAATTCCGATAGTGCAAGAAATAGTACTCAAATATTTGAGTGAAAATGTGTTTATGATGAGTTGAAATTCATAAAGGTATGAATAAAAGTTCATAATATTATATTATTGATAAATGTTATGTTGTGTGCATGTTTATGTGAGAGTTAAATTTGAGGTTTTACGACCCTCACCCCCTTATTAGTATAGTGTTACAATGAAATCCGTAAGATTTAGATTGAATAAGCTCACAATTGTGGAATTATAGAGTTTCGTGATTGAAGGATTAATACTGTGGTGAAATAAGAGAATGAGTCAACAGTAAAGACAGTACTAGAGGAGATATTGGATTGTTTGAAGGCTATTTGGATTATGTAAAGTCACTATTAAAGAAGAAGTTGACTTCGATGAAACAAAGTATTCAAGTATGATATCTAAAGAATGTATTAAGTGGAAGTTCTATTTAATTGATTTCTGTTAATGATGGGATAAAAAGGAATCAATAATAACAAAATTAAACAGTGGAATAATGTTTGAATTGTAAAGGTATTTGAGTACAGCAGTATAGTCAAATAGCTTATAATGATCTCTTCTAGATATTCTATTTGATTAGTTATTCTTAGAGGTATATGTGGCTATTTATTGTCAAATGAAACTCTTATTGTATGAGAACACTAGCTAAACATATTGATAGATAAAAGTATTGTTGGTATGTTTGGGTTATGATCGGCATTGCTCTATCTTTCCCTTGTATTCTTTTCCATTGTGTTGATAGAAAAGTCGACGGTAAAATCGTATGATCCGAAAGCTTGATGCAAATAAACTAATTTTTTTCGACGTCTACTAGCTAGTATTCTGTTTTTAATGGTTATTATTTTATTGAATATACATGAAGATTATATTACTTCTGTCACAATTGATTTCAGTACTTATGAGTGATGTTTTCTTCTGGAATTTCTCTAGGATATCATCGAGATTTTTATCATTCTATATGGGTTGTAATTTTTTGAAATTTTGTATAGTTTCATACTTTGAGGTTTCACTACCTCGATTTTATTATGATTCTATGTGATTATCTACAAGAGATATTCTTTTGATGAAGATGAATATATCTATTATGACTATAATTTCTGGTTTGATCATGAGAGTACAGTGGTATTGTTATCAGATTCAGAGAGGTTATGTTTCTGCATTTATTTCTGTTGAAACCATATTTGATTTTCTTATGTGTTCAAAATGCACTATTAACAGTTGGGATATTATCTATTTATACGGTTGAATGTCGGTCTTATTGTGGAATTATGATTTTTATCTGACGGAGGTGGCTTCAATATAGTACAATGCTTCGATGATTAAGAGTTGAGATAGCATTATTATATAATCCTTTCTAGTTTTCTTGAAAGGGAATTAACATTGGCAAAAGCTTAGACGATAGAAGATCAAGTTCAAATCTATGTAATAATTATCACTTCCAGGTAAATCTTGGTATATGTCAATGAATAAAGATGACATGTTATGTCATATTCGATTTATGTAGTTTTTAAGAAGATCTTTGACTAGTACCTTGAAGAAGTTGCGAGAAGTTGCATGTTTGAGTTATCTTGACAACAAGAAAAAAGGTTTTCTTTGAAAAGTTATTGTTTGATAGCCAAGATCGATTCAGTTGTTTAGTTTGATTAGATTATTTGTTTAAAAGATTAATTGAGTTATATGTGTTTGAGTTTATCCTTGGGTTCGGAAATAAATTTTGTGCGTTCATGGGTAAATAGATAGATAGTCTGAATGAAGAATTCATATTTTAGAAGACATGATACAGAATTATATCTATCAGAACAGTTCTATTTGAAAAATATTACTGTAAATTAAAGTTGTTTTGATTGTGGAAGTTTTCATTTGTACGAAGTTTGATTTGGTTTAATATATGTTAATAAAGTTATAAACAGTTGAAAACACTGTTAACTGAACCATTAGTTTTGGTTCAGCCTGAATCGGGTAAAGAGTTTATGATTTTCAGTTATACGTCATTGAATGGAGTGTGTTTTAGTACAAGAATGTATAGTGATGGCTTATGCTTCCATATAGTTAAAGTTGCATGAAAAGAGTTATTCGAGGCTCCAATTAAAGATGGTTAACATTGCAATTGCATTGAACGGTTAACGACATTAATTGTTTGGTGAGTAATGTAATCTATTTGATGACAGTAGGAGTTTAAAATATTTGATGTTACAGAGAGATTTGAATTTGGGGCAGCAAAGATGGCTTGAATTGTCGAAAGACTTTGAGTTAGTTCTTGGTTATCATCCTGGACAAACGATTATAATCATGAATATTTTGAACTAGAAATCTTTGTGTGCTTTACAAGTGGTGAATACGCGACTGATCTTATTGGATGATGGATAGATATTAGCTGAGTTAAAAGCTAAAATGATGTTTATTCCATGATTTTTTGAAGCTTAGAAATGTATCAGTGAATTGTAAGTTGAAAGAGTTCAACGTGAATTGACTTTTGATTTAGAGCTTCAGATTGGAATTGATGATTATTTGTTGTTTCGAGACAGAGTTCGTGTATCGAGAAATCCAAAGATTATACAATAATTGTTATATCTAGCTTACAGTGGTAATTATCTGTTCATTCGGGGAATATTAAGATGTATAATAATCTGAGACAGTTTTATTGGTGAATGGGTATGAAACGTGATATTTCTTACTTCTATCCAAATGTCTGATTTATCAACAAGTTAAAGTTGATTATCAAGTACCTTCGGGACTGTTATAGTCTGTGTTATTATCTGAGTGGAGATGAAATAGAATTTTGTTGGATGTTGTAAAAGGAAGATGTTATCTGAACTATTGTTTATTGTTGAAGAAGTCTGTACATTTTATCTTAGTATGTATAATTTCTCTATTGTTGAAGAAGCTTTAGGTATGAAGTTGAATTTCAGTACAGCTTTTCATCCTCAGACTGACGGACAGACTAAGAGAGTTATTCAGATTCTCGAAGACATGTTGAGATGTTGTATTTTAGAGTTTGAGTGCAGTTGGGAAAAATACTTGCTGTTGATTGAGTTCGCATATAATAACAGTTTTCGAACGAGTATAAAGATGGCACCGTAAGACGCTTTATATGGTCGTAAATGTCGAACTCCGTTATACTGGACTAAATTGAGTGATGAAAAGATTCACGAGGTTGAATTGATTAGAGAAACTGAAAAAAAGTGAAAACGATTCGAGACAATTTAAAAGCCGCTTCAGATTGATAGAAATCAGACGTGAATTTGAAACATAAAGAAATTGAGTTTCAAGTCAGGGATCAAGTGTTTTTAAAAGTGTCACCGTGGAAAAAGGTTCTTCAATTCGACCGTAGAGGAAAGCTGAGTCCACAATTTATCAGACCGTATGAGATCATCGAAAGAATAGGCCTGTAGCATATTGATTAGCTTTACGGTCAGAACTTGAAAAGATTCATAATGTCTTTCACATTGTGATTTCTCCAGTAGATGTTGAGATACAGATTCATTTGATGTATAATGAAGAACAAATTAGGATTTTAGCTCGTGCAATCAAAGAATTAAGAAACAAAAGCATAGCCTTAGTAAAGGTTCTTTGGCATAAACACGGTACAGAGGAAACTACGTGGGAACCTGAGGAAGCTATACGAAAACAGTACCTTAACCTATTCACTGGTAAGATTTTCGGGGACGAAAATCCCTAAGGGGGAGAGTTGTAACGACCCATTTTTAGTTAAATCAGAATAGTGGTTTTGGAACTACAAATACGAAGTCAAAATATTTATTTTATTATTTTATTAAAGTTTACAGCATGATAGAATTATTATGTGAAAGTTTCATAAAGAAATTTTTCTGTTTGAATGGTTAATTTGTTTAAAAAGACTAAATTGCGTAAAATGCAAAAGTGTTAATCCATTAGTTAGAGGTGTCAAATAGATTTGGATTTTAAATATGATGGCCTTAAATGGTAATAAAACCATTTGAAACATTAGTGGACATATATGGACACATTTTAGGTGTTTTAAATGATTTATATTAAAGCTTAATTTAGTAATTTGGTTAATTAAATAAGCAAAATAACAAAACCACAAAGTGGTGATCTTTTTCTAAGGATTCATCCACCGAAAATTAAGTGGAAGAAGAAGCCATGGGAATGAGCTAGGGTTCAGCCATTTCAAGCTTTAATTGATGAGTAAATTTTGCTCGGTTTTTAATGATTTTTACGTTTTTGAGATCATTGCTTTGATTCTAACTAGACTGTACCCTAGATTTTGAAATTGTTAAAATTTATCATGTTGCCATTGTTGAATGCTTGAGTAATTTGATGGTTGATGATGAATTTTGAATAATTGTTGATAGTTAAACCAATTTTGTAAAGTGATTTTTGACAAAAATGTCAAAAAGGGGTTAATTTGTTAAAATGTAAAATTTTGTTGGTAAAAGTGTGAATAAATTAAAAATATGGGTTGTTAGTAACATGTATAATATTCGGTCAGCATGAATTTGTATTAAATTGAATGAATTGTGATTTTATGTGATAATGACTAAATTGCAAAAATGTGAAATAATAGGGGCAAAAATGTAATTTTGCCAAAATGTGTAAATTGTGCTAAATTGAATGAAATGATTATTAAATAAGTAAAATTTGATATTATATAGATTCAGATAAACGAGATTTGGATCTAAAACGGGGGAAAACAAAGTATTGGATTAGTTGACCTAATTCGTCATTACAGCGAACAAGGTAAGCTTGTATAATTAGAATCAAACTTTTATATATTTGTAAATATTTGAAATGGATGTGTGTAAATGAGTAAATGTAACGCCCCAAAAATCTCGAACTTTCTTTTTATCGGTTTTGATAAAAGGTGTGCTTAATATTCCTAGTCAAGTGTTATTTATGAGATAATAGGCCTTGGTTAAGTTATGAGTTCGAACTTTGGGGTGAAGGAAATTATAGTTTAATAATTAAAAGAACTTTGGTGGCAAGTAGTTTGGTTTTTAAATAAATGAAGGAGGAATTGGGCATAAGGAGCCTTGTGTTGGAGTGGCAAGTAGCGTCACATGTGGGGCTTAGTGGTGGCGTCACATGCATGGCAAGGAGGTTTGGGGTTTGAATCCCTCCTTGCTCAAAAGAAGGATTTATTTTTCGCTCAATAAATGACCAGTAGTGGCGTTGGATGTGAACTCTGAAGGGAGTGATCAGAGGAGAAATTTAAGGACGAGATTAAAGAGTTATTAGGGAGAAAGGTTAGGAGATGAGGGGTGTAAAGAAGTGGAGTCGAATTGGGAATTTGGGGATAGGTAAATTCAGCTATAGTATATATAGGTGCCGATTTTGGGAATTCAACGCTAATGCCAAATTCTTCCTTTTTTTAATCGAAAACACTTTTCTCTTCATATATCTAAAAGCTGAAATCCCTTAGTCTTTCTCTTTTAGTTTGTGTCGATTTCTTCCCTTCCTTTCTCATCAAACTCTTTTCTTTCTCGCTCCTAGTCACTTTTTCTAAAGCCGGATATCTTTTGGCCAAAATCCTGTTGTGCCGCCACTTTTTCTTCAATGTTGGCCGATCGATTCTTGTGTAAGCGCTTTAATTTCTTTTAATTGGACTTCCTAGTACTGATTTCTTCCCTCCCTCACTCTTTCTAAATTGATTTGGTAGGGGATTGGTATCGAATATCGGATTTCAGATCTCTGCCAAATTGCTCCTTAGGCATTTTGGGGTTTTGGGTAAGTATTCCTCTTTTATTGGTTAAGGTTGGTTGAATGGTCATGGATGATTTAAGAGTGACTTAAGATGATTGCGAGTCACTTGTTGTTTGGTTCTTAATGATTAAGATTGATGCAGATTTAAGAAATACTCGTGATTAGTGATCAATGAAAGGCAGTTAAGGCTTGTCGTTCAAGGTAAGGCAAAGGTGAGATTTTCGATTTTTGGTGATTGTATTTGATAAGTGTGTGATTAATCGTTGAGTGAAATCGTCTGTAGGTTTGTAGCTAAGGAGATCGCAGCACGTTTTAGTACCAGGTGTGTACATACACTGTACACACATAGTAGACCGGCAAATCCCGAAATGCCGAAAAGCTGGAAGTTTGGCTACAATAATCTTACGAGTGCGTGAAAACTCGTAAGGGGGAAACTGATAGGTTATCAGAGGCCCCATGAGTGATTCCATGGACTTGGGCGTGTATTGGCCAACGGGGCCAGATGGGCTAAATGGGCCCGATGGGCTGTAGGGCCCATAATAGGTAAAATTGGTAATTTGATACTATATGATGAAAAATTCTTATGATTGCATGACTATGAATGTGATTGGGCCTAACGGGCCATATGAAAGTGATTGGGCTTGATGGGCCATATGAATGTGATTGAGTCCGATTGGCCATATGAATGAGATTGGGCCTAAAGGGGCCAAATGAATAAGTATGGATCTATTAGTGTTTAGTAAGGGGTTGTGGATCTAGTTTTTGGTAACTACTCAATCAGGCGTAAAACATAAATAATTAATTAATTACGACTGTGGACGAGTCATAAGGTTAAGGTGTGGCAATGGGTATATGCATGTCTAGGATTGGATCTAGGGAGAGCTTGGTACTTAAGCGGTCTTGATGACTTACCTACTCTTCTCTGGAATCCTACGTGGTGCATAGTATCTGTTCACTTTAGCCAAGAAGGACTTCTTAACGGGCCAAGGTAAGAAATAAACCCATAATAAAGAGAAATTACCGAAAATACCCATAAGAGCGAAAATGACTAAAATACCCCTATGTGTGGAATGTAAGATTTATGGATGTTACATGTACACCTGATGCATTTATATGATATTCTGTTTAGGTTGCATATGGGTTGGGAATTATGAAACGGAGGAAGTATATGAGTATTGCATGGTTGCTTGACGACCGTGGATCCGCCGATGGCTATTAAGCCCTATATTTGATTAGCAGCTTGCTGCAATGAAGGTAGTACATCAACCGGGCTACCATTGGAGTGTATCGGATGGGTAGGTCAATATTTATATCCCCAGATGGTGTGTATCAGGGGATGGAGATAGTGTGTAGTGGCGGATGGGTGGGATCCGTGCATATTTGATTGCTTTACATCTGTTCTAATATTGAATCGGGCCTAGGCCCAAAAAGACTTGCTATTGCATGCTTTTCTATTTGCCGAGGGTTGTACACACTGAGTTTTCGAAAACTCACCTTCTATTTTATTTTTCTCAGGTGATCCTCAGTATGTGGTTCGACGGTTGGAGGGACTTCGAGGTGGCTAGCTAGCAAGACGGCTTGGACTTATCTTCTTAAGCCTATAATTTCTAGTATTTAAAGTTATTTCAGTCTGGAATGTAATAAGGCCTTTCCTCTGGTTATTATTCGAATTAGGATTATATTTATTATTATGCTTTATATTTGCTATAAGTATAACATGGTTTTCTTAAACCATAACTATTTTTAAATTCTACGTTTCCGCAACTCAATTTTTAAATGACAAGTTTTCATAGATCATTAGTTTTAAATAAAGCTTCCGCAACTGAAAAGAGGTTTTACAAAGTAATTATTATCATACAAGAAGGAATATTTTTTTTAATACACATCGTTTTGAAAGCAACAAATACAAGCTGGGATTTTAGTCTAGGTTTTTATTTTAAAGAAAGGTTTTCAATGAAAACAAGGTTTTCGATAAAACACTTCAATGTGAGACGCTGGATCTGGCCATAACGTCCTGGCCAGGTTTGGGGTGTTACACTAAATGATCTACTTGAAATTCAAATGCTTTATGGATATAGTCTGATGGTTACTGAGCCCCGTTTGAACCGTAGGAATTCGTAGGATACGAGTGACATGTCACTAGGGTTACCATTTAGGTTGAGATCCTGCATGTGTTGCAACTCACCGCATCTTGTATGAGCTTACCGATGTATCAGCTTGTAAGAGCTTATTGTTCTCAGCTCATAAAAGCTTACTGTTCTCAGCTTGTCAGAGCTTACTGTTTCCAGCTTGATACAACTTACTGTTCATCAGCTCAGGAGGAGCTTACCGATCATAGCTCTAAAGAGTGAATACAATGATGAATCGACAGATTGCCGATTAATACACTTAGTGTGTATCAGTCACGTATCTATTGATATTCTAATAGGTTCAACGGGCATACATTCTGTTATTGGTTATATGAAAAAGCTATGTGTTACAAAGATTACTGTTATATGGATGAAATACTGATTAAACAGATAAGTTACTGTTATCGAATGAATTACTGTTTATGTAACAGTCAATTTAGACCCTAATTGGAATTTCGGGACCATGAATTTGAGTCAGAAAATTTTTTTAAAAATTATTTTCTGTGTTTATTTTGTGTTAATTTATATCTGTGAAATTTTCATGATTTAATTTTGTCGTTTTGGTATCTGATTAAATAAAAGGACTTAATCGCGTAAAATGAAAATTCTGGGGTTATTTCTAAAAATGGTTGAATTGTTAGTGGCTTTCTAAATTGAATCCTTAAAGTGGTAATTATGCCATTATTAATGTATGTGGACAATAATGGGTAAGGAATATAATGATTTTTATTTAATTAGAAAGCACATAATAGTAATTAATTAAAATGTTAATATATATCATACTAAAACATAAGTTAAAATACATGTTACATGTTATATTCATTTGTTCACCAGCGAAACAACAAATAAGAAAGAAAAAAAGAAAAGAGCTAGGATCAGCCATCCTTTCAAGCTCAATCAAGGTTCTTTTTTGTTCAGTTTTTCATAATTTCTACTTTTTTGAGATCGTTGCTTCGATTACTACAAAACCCATACTTGAATTTTTTATTTTGATGAATATTCTAAGTTATGCCATTGATGAGAGCTTGTGATTTTTTTTGTTTGATGGTGAAATATGAAAGATATGTTTTAGATTAACATGTTTTGTATTGGAGTTTTTGATGATTTTGAGTAATTAGGAAAAAATTGCAAAAATAATAATTTGAAGGACTAAAATGTGAAATAAATGAATTATATGAGTTTGTATGGTTATGGGTAATATTCGGCCTAGCTTGGGTATGGAGAAATTTTGTGTACTTTGTGTTTTGTGCAATAGGGACTAAATTGTAAAAATTGTAAATGTTAGGGGTAAAATGGTAATTTTCCCATTTATGTGTTTTTGACTAAATTGAATGAAAATATGCTTGAATGAGCTTAATTTGAATATGTCTAGATCAAGAACCAAAGAAATTGGATTCGGATCGGGGAAAAACGAAAGTTGTGGACTAGCCGTTCTGTTCCGTTTTATATAGTCCGAGGTAAGTTTATAAGTAAAGAGACGTGTCTAATTGTAGTTAAATGCTAGATATATATGCTGTTATGAAATGTATGAATTTATATTTGTTATGGCCGAATATTAAAAGGCTTGACTACTACATTTCTGAATTCGTTTCGACCGAGTTACGACGTCTGAAAGCCCCATATGAACCTTAGAAATAGTTAGGATACATATGTCATAACATAGGATTCTGATTTATGTGTGCGATTAAGACCATGGCATCGATATGTGATTCTAATATATGTGTGCGAGCAAGACCCTATCTGGGACAGTGGCATCGATATATGATTACATGTAAGACCACGTCTAGGATGTTGGTAAGGTACGATATATGGGTGATTATCCGAGTGTCCTACCCAATTTTGAATGGTTCATCGAGCAAAGGTATATTGAGTTTGAATGTGTAAAACGAGCAATATGCCAGGTATGAATTAACTTGTTACCTACTTGAGGTAAGGTAAGTAAACACCTTGGCTATTTGTAACAAATCTTGTAAAATGCAAATAAAACAAATATGTATATGTGATATGTCTATTTGGCTTTGTGAATGAGTAGTAAGCATGTTATGAATAGTCCTTATATATGTGTATATATGATGAGATTATTTGGTTATATGATTAGTATGTGTATATGAAACTATATTGTGACACATGAGCTTATGTGTTTACGGTATGTGAACTAGGTTTGTGATGATTATTTGGTTGTGAAAGTAAAATGGTAAAATGATATTTTAGTTACATGAGCATTCGACCAAAGTGATATTTAAGAATGAATGTATATATATTATTATGAACTTTATATGTTTGGATTTAAATGTGTTATAATATTATAAGTTGTCTTGGTTTAATTCGATTTATAATGTTATCGAGTTGTTTATTTGCTTATGACTTACTAAGCTTCAAAAGCTTACTCTGTGTTTTTATGTGTGTTTTAATTTTATAGATTTTGGATTCAAAAGCAAAGTCTATCACACTATCTATAGCTTCGGTATTTAAATAATGAAACTTGAATTATGGCATATATAGGCTGGAATGTGTTTTGAAAAGTTGGAATTTGGTTTTCTATAATTTGAGCTATGTGAAAATGGCTTAATTTCCATGTTAATTTCGGTTTTGTTTGCTTATGTTTTGAGTTTATTTTGGTTTAGTATCTTATGCTATGGATGAGTAATATTTGTGATATGTGTTTTGTGGTGCATTGAAGTTGATTAGTAATTTGGATGTGTTTTAAAAGATTCGGCTATAGTATACCTATAAGTATGAACTATATTTGCTATGTTACTCCAGATTAAAATGATTTGGCTATGACTTGTAATAATAATAATTCCATTTGGTTGACAAGTACATTCGGTTAATTGTTGAAATGAGATAATAAATATATGTTTGGATATTAGTTCGATATATATATACTTGTGAAATGTGGTGGATTATAATACTAATGAATGATTGTACAATTGGTCATGTTAATTATGGTATTCAGTTATTATTTTTATGTGATATATGCTTTGGAGTTGGTTGATGATTACGGGCATATATATATTTGTGGATGAAAAATCGGCTATGATATACATATATGCATATTCATAGATGTATTTAATTGACTCAACCATGTTTCATGATAACATATAATATATATATGTGTGCTTATAATATGGATGATATGTTTACGGGTTTAGTTATATAAATTCATTGCTTACTTGTAAGATTTATGTTTTGAATATATGACAACTTGTGATTCGGTATTTGTTTATATAAATTTTATGCATGTGATGAATGGATTATATATAGATAACTCATCTTAAGATATATATTTATATAGGTAAAATTTGTTATCCGAATAAGCAAAAGATAAATATGGTTTTTTAATCGATCTCTAATAGTATGTTATTTTAAAATTCGGGTTAGTTTATTTGAGTAGTATAATTTGGTTGGTAAGTACATTCAATGGAATGTGAATTTAGGTAATGAAAATGTTGATTGGTGATTTGGCTTTTGCACTTATGTAATTAAGTATATAATGTTTTGGTTTGATATATGTAAGTGTATAAATATAATGATGAATATATGAATTTAGTTTAGTGAATAAATATGGTTGTTCGAGGTATTTTGGTTGAGGTTCATTACTGACTTATATTTTAATGTGATTTGTATATCGTATTATGATTAATAAAATCATGCTTATTATTTTAATTGAACTTATGTTATATATATATATGAATATGACTTGTATAAATGTGTGGTTGTTTGAAAATGTGTTTTTTTTCATTAATGCCTCATAATCCTAATCAGGCGACAGATATGGCTTAAAGGTGTTACAGTTTATATGATTGAGAGTGAAATGTTACAAATAATGTACATGATGTAACGCCCCAAAAATCCCGAAATCTTGAATTTTTCTTTTTGTGCTTAATAATTCCGATTAAGTGCTAATTACGCAAAGGTAGGTCTTGGTCAAGGTTTGAGTTCGAATTAAGGGGTAGAAGAAATTGTAAGTTAATTATTAAAAGAATTAGGGTTGGCAAGTAGTTGGGCTTTTAAGTAAAGATAGGGGAAAATAGCAGCAAAGAGCCTAGTAGAGGAGTGGCTATGTGACGCCACTTAGAGTGTAGGAAGGTGGCGTTAATAGCTAGCAAGGAGGTCCAAGGTTCGAATCCTAGCTTAGTGTTTTTAGAAGTTTAATTCTGACCTTCGAGAAGGATGGAAGTGGTGTGAAAGTGGACTCTAAGGGAAGTGTTCAGGAGAGAAAATTAAGGAAAGGATCAAGGGGTTATCAGGGAGAAAAAAGAGGAGATGAGAAAGGAGAAGTGATGGAGCCGAATGGGAATTGGGCATGGGAAAATTCGGCTATAAAGCTTATAAATAGGTGCCGAATGTGTAACACCCCAAACTCGGTCTAGAAGTTTGGCTCAAATCTGGCGTGTCACATTGAAGTGTTTTTCGGAAACCATGTTTCCATTAAAAACCCTTCTTAATAATTAAAAACTTGTACCCTTTTTAAACCTTGTTAGAAAACCTCTGCTGAATAACATTCTTAACAACTTTGTAAAAACCTTGGCAGTTGCGGAAGCTTAATTTAAAAACAATTGCGGATACGTTATGTTTTGAACAACAGTAGTTGCTTTGGAAAATCGTGTTCTAATACTAGCAATTATAGGAATAGTAAATAAAATTCCAAATTTGAAATCCAGAAAATTACAAAGGCTTTACTACAACCCATATAAAAACATTTAAAAGTAATAATCAAAACTGTAACATAAATAGTGTGTGTGGCTTCCTCCGAGCCCCTCGCAACTCCGATCTGTCTAAGGCTGGAAATTACCTGAAAGGTTAATAAGTGGGGTGAGTTTATCAAAACTCAATGTGAAATCCCCTACTATAAAAAGGAACAGTCAGTCATATAAAAGAATTAAAAGTCTGGCCCCAGCCTTACTTACAGTTTCAGTACCAATTGGGCCTTAGCCCATTATAACAGACAGTACCAGATGGGCTTTAACCCATTACAGAATAAGAAACATTATTAGAACTAGAATCAGAATCAGAATCAGAATCAGGTAACAGAATCAAAATCAAAATCAGTATCAGGTAACAGAATCAAAATCAGAATGTGAATACAATCCCAACCCAGCCTATAACCAACCGCTACACTCCACCCGTACCAGCCCTACATTCCATGTGGGGAATAGCTCAACCCACCCAGCCCTACACTCCACAGTTGCAGCACTGCTGCTCAGTTATCAGATATTGTGACAGAGTCACCAGATACAGATATTGTGGCAGAGCCACCAGAACAGATATTTGTGGCATAGCCACCAGAAACAGATAATGTGGCAAAGCCACTTAACAGAATACGTGGCACAAAGCCATCGATAACTGTATTATGTTAGGCACATAGCCATCAACTAGAGTAACATAACTGGTACACAGCCCTAGGTAAATGTGATCGACACAGAGTCGTCAATAACCATATATTGGCACATAGCCTTAGGCAAATACATTTGGCACATAGCCATAATCAGGTTGGCACAGAGCCATATGTAGGTTGACACAAAACCATAATTAGAAGGCTTTAAGCCATCAGTAGCTGTATCATGTTAGGCACATAGCCATCAGCGACGGTAATACAGTAAGCACACAGCCTCGGGTAAATATGATCGGCACTCAGCCATTGATCGGTCCACAGTCATCTTGGGTGACCCGTGCGACCTTATCAAATCAGTACGAATATACGGCTCTTAAGCCTTCAGTGGATCCACAGTCGTCAAGCAACCATGCGATCCTAACAGATCAGATCTTCCTCCTACAAAATCCCAGCCCATGCAACATGTCATGTATGCAGAATGTCATGCCCATATTTGAATCAAACAATCACAATCAAGTCATTCATATACTAACATATATTCACAATCAAATTCGTCAACCTCACAGTCCAAGTTAGTCACTTGGCCACAAGGGCAAAACAGTCATTTAACACCTTAGGGGCAAAATGGTAATTTTACCCCACAAGGTATCTCGGTAATTCCACCCTATAGGGGTATTTTAGTAATTCTACCCTACAGGGGTATTCCAGTAATTCTACCCTACAGGGGTATTTTGGTAATTCTACCCTACAGGGGTATTTCGATAATTCTACCCTACAGGGGTATTTCGGTAATTTTACCCTACAGGGTATTTTGGTAGTTCTGCCTTACAGGGGTATTTCAGTAATTCTACAAAGTAGGGGTATTTTGGTAATTTGGTAAACTAAAGTATTCTAAACAGGGATAACAATATGAATGGCCCTAAAGCCTATTCTCGGCCCAGATGGGCCCACACACTCGTGTGGCCCTTTTAGCCCAAATCTAGCCATAAATATGAGATTCTCCTAGCCTAGTCCAATATTTACTACACAATCAAACAACTTATCCAATTGGGCCTGTAGGCCCATTGGGCCCACATGGCTCCTTTCGGCCCATCGCGGCCTGAAGTAGCCATCATACAGCTAGAGTAGCGAGAAATACACACCTGATAGGAGACTGGAGTTAATCCACACTCCAAGCACTCTTAGCCGACGCCCACCTCAAATGAGCATGCCATAAAGCGAAAGAGATCAGCCAAGAAAGGTATCTTTACTCTCCTCATGGTTCTCTCTATTTAAAGCCAGCTTCGCATTCACTCTTATGTTAGCTTCCTGATGTGTGATCCCTCCATCATCAGAGTTTAAATTCAACACCAACTCTTCCCGCCCCCTGTTAGCAAAAGAAATGCTCTTTGATTGCCATGAGTTTTGAACCCTGGACCTCCTTGCCAACTCTATGACGCCACCTTCCTACCTCTTATGTGGCGCTACTTTGCCACTAGACCACAAGGTTTTTTGTGGCACAATTTCTCCAACAATATTCTTATGGCCTACCTACTACACCCAGGGTTTGATTCACCTTAAACCAAAATTTTTACTAGAGTCCAAGTTTGAACCCAGGACTTCTCCAACACTTCTCAGCACACTTAACCACTAAAACAAGCCTTCATTAACGAAATTTTCACGCACAACAGAATATTATAAGCTGCCTTCAACCGCTCCCATGCTCAAGGCCCAAAACTTCTAGGCCCAAATTCAGGGTGTTACAGAATGCTAGGGTATGAAGCTAATGATTGAATTTCCTTCACCCTGTTACCAGAAACTCTTTTCTCTAAAAGCCGAAAACCCTCTGCCTTTTTTTTCTTTTTCTCCTTCCTTGTGCCGAATTCTATTCTTCCTCTACCTCATTGCTGACTTTTCTTTCTTTTTCCTTGGAGCCAAATAACCCTCTTCTGCCATAAAAAATCGTAAAGGGCCGAACCTCTTTGGCCGAATACCCTTAGTGCAATCACTACTCCTTCTACTTCGGTCAAATCTAGTGTAAATGTTGTTCTCCCAATCGGTTTCTTTGCTAAGTATCAAATATTGTCCCTCACTCTTTCTAATCAACTGTGGTAGGGAATTAGTATCGGATCTCGAATCTTAGCTCATTGCCGAATTTCCCCTTAGGTGTTGCGATTTTGGTAAGTATTCCTCATCCATTGGCTAAGGTTGGCCAAATAGCCATAGTAAGGTAAGGGGACTTGTGTTGGATACGAGTCACCTATTATTCTGGTTTTAATAGTTACAATTGGTGCAAATCTAGGAGTTGATCGTGGTTAGTGAAGAGACTGTTATACTTATCGCGCAAGGTAAGGTTAAGGTGAGATTCTGGCTTTTGGTAAAGTATTCGATAAGTATGTGAGATTAATCTTTGAGTGATATCAATTGTAGGTTTGGGATAAGGAAATCGTAGCACGCTTGCCTACCAGGTGTGTACACTGCACACACACAATGAATCAGTAAAAGCCAAAATGCCTAAAAGCCGAAATGCCGAAATGCCGAAAAGCCAAAAGTTGGGCTACGGTAGTCAAACGAGTGCGCGAACACTCGTGGAGAGGAAACCAATAGGTTTCCTGAGTCCCACGGGTGATTCTGTGGACTTGGGTTGAGAATTGGCCAAATGGGCCGAAATAGGCTAAATGGGCCTGATGGGCTGTTGGGCCCATAATAGGCAAGGATTGATAAGTGATGCTATGTGATAGAAAATTTGCATGTGAGCATGAATATAATATGATTTGGGCCTAATGGGCCATATGAATTTGAATTAGGCCTAGTGGGCCATAAGAATATGAACTGGGCTAGTAGGCCATTTGAATAAGATTGGGCCTAGTGGGCCATATGCATGTATGTAGGGGTATTGAGCCTAGTATATGATGACTACATAAAACATAATTAATTAATTGAAACGGTGGTCAAGTCATAGGGTTAAGGTGTGGCAACGAGTATATACATGTCTAGGATTGGATCTAGGGAGAGCTTGGTACTTAAGCGGTCTTAATGACCCACCTCCTCTTCTCTGGAATCCTACTTGGTGCATAGTATTCATTCATCTTAGCTCGCGGGACTTGTTCATGGGCCAAGGTAAGTGAAAACTGTAATTAAAGGAAAATTATTGAAATTCCTCTAAGGGCAAGAATAACCAAAATACCCCTAGGTGTTGAATGTAAGTTTTATGGATGTGGCATGGATACATATGACATTCTGCTTAGGTTGCATATGAGGTAGGAATTATGGAACAGAGGAAGTATATGAGGATTCGCATGGTTGCTTGACAATCATGATCCACCGACGGCTTTTAAAGCCCACTATGTAAATGAAGGTAGTTCCGCAACCAGGCTACCATTGGTGTGTGGGCTGGGTGGGTCGATATTTATATCCCCATATGGTGTGATAGGGGACGGAGCTGGTGTGTAGCGGATGGATAATTTGGATGGGATTGCATTGCATGTTTGATGATTTGCCTTTGAATGCTTGTTTTTCATCGAGGGTTGTACACACTGAGTTTGCGAAAACTCACCCCCTTTTTTATTTTATTTTTAGGTGATTCTCATTAGACGGTTCGATGTTTGGAGGGACTTTGGGTGGCCAGCTAGCAAGACAAATTTGGACTTCTTTTTCTTAAGCTTATAAGTTTTATTTAATTAAGTATGTTTCAGACCGGATTGTAATAAGTTCATTATGCTATTATTACCTGAATTATTATTATTTTCATTATAATTACGAGAAGTTGAATGATCGCGATTTTCGTGTGACAGGTTTTAAATATTTATAATGAATCGTCCTTGAAACTAACTATTATCACGATGTAGGCAAGTGTACCTATCGAACAGTAGTATAGTTTTAGCAAGACTGGATTATCGAACCCAAGGGAACTAAAAGTACTAGTAATAACTGTCTTTTTATTATCTAGCCTAAAAATAAGGGGGTTTTGTTTTAAGTAACTAACTATCTAAACTAAGAATTCACAGAAAATAGAATTGGGAGATTACTTTTGGAAAACGATTGAATTAAGACAATACCTAGGGAAAAATCCACCTAGACTTTACTTGTTATTCTAGCTCCGAATCGGATGATTTTTTCATTTAACTTGCTCCGTAGAGATCCCTAAGTTATGTTATTATCCCTATTCAAGACTAATAATGTCTAATCCCTAGATTGAATAATTAGGACTTTTCTCTAATTAACACTCTAGGGTTGCATTAACTCAATCTTTGGATCCCTTTATTAGGTTTCACCCTAATCCGGTAAAATCTTGTCACCCTATCTCTAGGTGTGTAATCAACTCCGCTTAATTATGACAAATGTACTCTTAGGCAGGGTCTATTCCTCCTCTGAATAAGATCTTATATTGAATCAGTATCCTAGGATATCAAAACAAGAATTAATAACACATAATTAAGAACAAGTTAAATATTTATCATACAATTCAGAAAATAATAACAAGATTCGTCTTAGGTTTCCTTCCCCTTAGGTATTTGGGGGATTTAGTTCATAACTAAAAAGGAAAACATCTCAGAAGAATAACGAATACAAAACATAAAGAAAACCCAAAACTCCTGAAGGGAAATTAGGAGAGATCTTCAGTCTTGATGATGAGTCCAGCTTCTGAGATGGAACAATCGGCTTTCTTCGAGTAATTCCTTCCTCCTTCTCTATGCCTCCCTATTTCTTCCTCCTCTAGGGTGTATTTATAGGCTTTGGAATGCCTAAGAGCCCTCAAAATTAGCCTTTTCCGAATTGGACTCAACTTGGGCTCGGTAGGGACAAGCCCGTGTGACACGCCCGTGTGCGATTACTTCAGGCCGTGCTCGAGCCTGTTAAATAGGAATGGGCGTGTGGTCCACCCGTGTGAGTCTTGCTTCGATTCTGCCAAATTGACATGGCCGTGTGGGCTGCCCATGTGAGGAGGTCCAGGTCGTGTTGAATTCGTACTTTGGCCCATTTTCTCTATTTTTGGCCCGTTTCTCGTTCCTTTCGCTCTCCTATGCTCTCCTAAGTATAAAACATGAAATTAAGGCTTTAGGAGGATCGAATTCACCAATTCTAAGGAAAAATCATCCATAAAATGTGTTAAGCATGGGGTAAAAATATGTATAAATTACGGTTTATCAAATAACCCCACACTTAAGCATTTACTTGTCCTCAAGCAAAATTCTCAACTCATAAAATAAATCCTTTTCAACCTATAATTCCTATCGATAATATCCCAAAATAATCCATAGGTAATCATACATTGAAAATTCAACTGAAAGAACATCAAAGTTTCAATCATTCCAAGTTGAGGACTTTATCATGAAAATATAGGTGTCTCCCCTCGTCTAAATAATTACCTTTGATTCAAAATGTCACAGAGTTTCACATCCTCACTAAAGATTCACTAATAATGAAAAGTCAATAATGAAAAGTCTTTACCATAGGCTTGCATGAAAATCACATCTCTACCACTATAAATTATGATGATACATCAATCAAAAGGTCTTTAGATGGTTGTAATGAGGCTTGGTTAGAGGGTATGGTCACAAGCTGAAAGAAACGGTTAAAATCGAGATTGAACTGAAAAATCACTTAACTAGAAAAAAGATTTAATCATCACTTGCATACAACAGAGCTTCTTCTTAGAATATGGAATTTAAATACTTAAGCTAAGAAATAAAAAATTACTACTAATGTATATACACAGTTTTTTTTAAGAACAAGTTAAATAACATAAACTAACTATTAAGAACAAGACATAGCTCAGCAACTATTTCAATTCAAACCTCGACAAAAATAGTGATCAAATTAAATTAGGGTATTTCAACAATAATGGGTTAAGGGTTACTATTAAAGGTAATACAAGAAATGGCTTGTTAGGCTCAATGGGGTTCACTATGGGTTAATCGTGGAGGTAGGCTTTTCATGGCATGAGTGGGTTAATCCTAAGTGCCTTAATCATTTTGACATATCAAATCAAATGGTGTGGTCTTGACATGCATAATCAAGCAAGTTCTAGAATAACAGTTCAATACTAACGCACTCAAAGCAATAATAAAAGTGAGCATGAAAGAATTAATAGATGTTCAAAAGGCTCAAAAATCTCACAAAAATTATGGCTTTTTGATGTTTAAAACTATTGAATTCCAACTCAAAGTAATACCTAAACTTTGGGAAAAACAACATAAAATTTTAAATTCTTAAAGGTCAACTTATCATGCTTGATTCCCTAATGTCTTAAAGGTTAAACAATCAATTCATAAATGCCTATGTTTTAATTCAGGATATATCAATCAAAATCATAAATCAATCAAAATTTATTCATAAATCAATCAAAATTTATCCTAAATATGATATGAGAGCTTTTCAAGAGAGCAAGGCAGTCATTCAGGGATTTTCCTGATAGTGAATGAATACCCCCCACACTTAAGATGTACATTGCCCACAATGTACAAAGATAGATATAAGAATATAAAAATAAGATAGGGAGAGAAGTGAAACTTCCTGAGTGATGAACGAGTTTCCTTGAACTGGAGTTTCGGAGAATAATCGGCGTGAGGGTGGAGAAAGATACTCCGGCAGTGGTAGAGGTTCATTAGCACATAAGTCCTGCACCAAAAGAATATTATATCTAGTGGTAGCTATGGTCGTGGGCGAGCAGGACATGGCAGTCGTGGAGAACCATTCCCAGTAAAGTTTCGAGTCCCTGAGTAATAGTGAGCTTTGGAGCTTTTTATAACTGTGATAACATCAGGAAATCTTTTAGAAAGTATATAAGGAAGAATGATTACTTGGTAGGAAATAGCCGAAATTCAAAATTGTTAAATAAAAATTATAAATCCGAAAAAAATAAGATAAAATAAAAATAAAAATTAGTCTTAAAATAAAATAAAAATAAAAACATAAAATAGTAAATAAAAGTTTTTAAACATCTTTATCGCTAGATGGTTCACGAGGTGGGACTAGAGATGAGATGTGGAGGTGCTGACAAATCTACTGTAGAGTAGCATCAATGTTGTCAAATCGTTGAAAATATTGTTGCTCGAATCGAGTGAGGCACTCAAAAATGTCAGCATATGAAGCCGCCGCATGAACTAGACAAGAGAGTGGTGGCTGAGACAGTGGGTCCTCGTGCTGTAGAGGGACATCATCAACAATGTCCTCGGAGGCCTCCTCCTTAGTAGATTGGGCAAGACGATATTGAGAAGGGTAGGTTCCTCGGCGCTTTTTGATCATCCTCATGCTAAGCATGCTCGAGATACATTGTGGAGACATCTGGCCAATGAGGGTGAAGGATGATTCTTGGGCCGTGGTGCTGAGGAGCCTGAAGTGTCGAGCCAACCAAGTAACATAGGGGCCAATGGAGATGACCCACTTCCTATGCCGCTCCTTCTGGTGCTGAATCGCGAGAGCAATGAAATAGTCAAGGTCGATGACGTGCCCATGCGACATACACCATAGAAAGTAGGCGTTGTGAGTGTTGACGATGCCAGTGCTCTCTCGCCTTTCTGTAATCGTGTGAGCCAAAATGGCGTGTAGGTGGCCCCACTTGGTACTAGTGCGTCCCAGCATCATGAAGGAGAATAATGGATGTGGCAGTGGAGAGTATCTAAGTCATTCTCCTCCTTGAATTGCTCTGTATATATGCCCAGTGCAATATCGAATTATGGGACGCTGAGCTGGTGGACTAATCCACCTAGGCAAAATTAGACCGTGACGGGATCATCGTAGTTCATCATTACGGTCTGAAGATGGAACGTTGAGCATAGTTCCATCGTGATCTCGAGGTATGTTGGCTCGATGATCCCAAAGAACAGCTCCCAAGGGTTGGTGGTTAGGAGGGCCCGAATTACTTCAGCCAACTGGACTTGTTCTACCGCAGCCCAGTAGATGCAGCGGCCAGCAATTAAAGGTCAGCCCCAGAATATTTGGAATAGTTCTTCTTGGGGCCCGATGGGGAACCTCAAGAAAGGGTGATGAACTTTCGCAGTAGGACCCAAGGAAGATGACACTCCCTTCCTTTTCTTTGAAGCCGGGACAGCGGAAAATGACATGGTACCTGCAATTAGAATCATCAAGTCGTCTTGATGAGTGGTCAAAGTAAAACGAAGAAAAATTTTAAATAAAAATCATAATTTCAGTCACAACTACTAAAACTAACTAAATCAATAAGTTCAATGGCATACTTTTGTGGCAGAAGCATGGTGATATGATTAAAAATGGAAAAGAATTTAATGGAAATATAAAGAGCATAAATTTAGCACATGGCATGAGTTGTAATGGTAAATAACAAGAACCAATTGAAAACTATGAATATTGATTTAGAATAAGTGAATAAGGCATGAGAGTTTCATAAAAATATGTCATATGGAATGAATGATAACTAATCTAAAAGAAATGACACTTGAATGATAGCATAGTGTGAGATACATGAAGATTATAGCATTAAAAATGAGTGGATTTAAAGGGAAAAGAGTGAACAAACACTAAAAATGGAAGAATAAGCATCAGGAATGAAGTTGGAAGCGGTACACGAGCGTGGCGGGGAGGGCGTGTGACTTGCAGTGGCTAAGGTTAGGGTTTTTGGGTGAAGAAGACAATGAGTATTGCAGCCTATTTATAGATTTTGGGGCACACGACCATGGAGCACACCGTGTTTCCCAATTTTTACCGTTGTGAGTCTCGGATTTTGAATTTGGGCGCATCTGAACTGTTAGTCCACGCCCATGTTTCTTGGGCATGTGGGTACACACAGCCGTGTCGCACGACCGTGCCTGGCTTTGTTCGCTTCCCCCACGCCCGTGTATGTAGGCCCACGCCCGTGTTAGTTTAACAGGTTCGACCATGGTTGCTTGGCACGGGTGTGTCGCACGCCCGTGTTGGTTTGGCAGGTTCGCCCACGGCCATGTCGCATGGCCGTGGCGATTTATCGTAGCCCGTGTTGGGTAAATCTTTGCCCTGTTTTCACATGGCCCTAAGCATGCCCATGTGCTTGGCCGTGTCTCTATGGAAAACCTATATTCAAGAGCTCCGTTAGTAAGGTAAGGTTGAAGACTAAATTTTAAAGAAGTTAATACAGTTAGTGCCCAGGTTGCCTCTCGAGAAGCGCTTATTTATAGTCTAAGTTCGACTTACCTCTCCATTGAATGGTCATGGTGGTTCGAGGAGTTTATCCTCCTCATTCCTGCTATCATTCTTATCAAAATAAGGTTTTAGACGGGTGTTGTTTACCTTAAAAGTGTCGAACTTGGGATGACTCACCTTGACTATACCGAATGGGAAAATGCTAAGTACTGTAAGAGGGATTTCTTCATTCGGTTTGGTAGTGACAATGTGATGATCTGCGGCACATAATAAAAATTTATCTCCAACCCTCACTTGATTTGGAAAGGTATTGAGTTCGTTCTGTCGTAGTTTCGGTTTATCAGGCATTCTCGGTTTATGTGTCCGCCATTCATCTAGCTCCTCGATTTGTAGCCTTCGTTCTTCATGAATAGGTCCTCTACTATTGTTTGAGAATGGCTCATGTACTTCCTTCAGACTTATCTCCTGCAAAGTAGGTTGTATCATATGGTCAGTTTTAGTAGAATGGTTTAGATGATCACCTTCAATTTCCGATGTGTTGCTAAAAAGGGTCTTTCTAAAATTAAAGGAGTGTTACTATCCTCTTCTATGTCTAGAACAATGAAGTCAACGGGAAATATAAATTTATCAATTTTAACTAGCACATCTTCAATAATACTCCTAGGAAATCTTATAGTTTTATCTGCTAATTGAACACTCATCCTAGTCTGTTTGGATTTCCCAAGACCTAATTGTTTAAACATTTTGTAGGGTATGACATTAATACGAGCCCCTAAATCAGCTAATGCATTATTAACATCTAAACTACCAATTAAGCAAGGAATCGTAAAACTCACTGGATCTTTTAGTTTGTTGGGTAGTTTATTCTGTAGAACAGCTGAGCAAACTGTGTTTAGCTCCACATGCGACACCTCGTCCAACTTTAGTTTATTTGCTAAAAGCCCCTTTAAAAATTTCATTATGTTTGGCGTCTGTGATAGGGCTTCAATAAACGGTATGTTAATATGTATTTTTTTAAAGAGTTTAAGGAATTTACCAAATTTTTCATCTGAGTGGTCTTTCCTTGTCTCGTTGGGGTATAGCACATGAGGTTTATATTCGACATTCACTAATTTGTTTTTATTATGACCTACCTCACCTTGACCTCTGCCTACCACAGTTTCTTGTCTCGGTTCTGGCTCAGGCTCAACGACTCTTTCATCATCTTGAATATTAATTGCATTAAGCTGTTCCCGTGGGTTGGGTTCAGTATTACTTTGCAAGCTACCTTGTGGTCATTTATAGATTAGTTTGGACAGCTGGCCTATCTGAGTTTCGAGCCCTTGAATCGAGGCTTGTTGATTTTTAAGTGCTATCTCGGTGTTCTAGAAGTGAGTTTCTGACATTGAGATAAATTTAGACAGCATCTCTTCAAGGTTCGGCTTCTTCTCTTATTGGTAGGGTGGTTGTTGGTAGCTTGGAGGTGATCTCTGATTTCCTTGACCTCCCCATGAGAAATTTGGGTGGTTTCTCCAACCTGTATTATAAGTGTTACTATATGGATTGTTTTGAGATCGAGGATTATTACCCTTGTAATTTAACTGCTCATTATCCATGTTGTGGCCATAAGGTTGGTGTTCCGAATTGCTTGATCCACCTCCATTTGCTTCGTACTGCATTACTGGGTGAACCTGTGAAGAACTAAGAAAGCCATCAATTTTTTTATTCAAGAGTTCTACTTAATTAGAGAGCATGGTGACCGAATCGACATTTTAAACACCGACTTTTTCGTTGGTTTTTGTGACAGCCCTAATTTGACTCTAGTCGAGAAGTGGTTTCGGGACCACAAAATCGAGTCACAAGAATAATTAAATGTTATATTTTATGCCTATTATAAGTGAAAGTGTGTGTGTAAAAATTTCATGTTTTGATTTTGTCTTCTAAATGTGAAATTAATTAGAAAGGACTTATGTGTGAAACTTCGGAAATGTGATAGGTTAAATGGTAGTGGGCAAATAATGCATGGTGGAAAAAAATGTAGACTTGCATGTCAAATTCCCCACTTTAGAGGAAGTGGCTGGCCATGATGGTATGGGATACAAAATATATGCATTTTGTATTAATATTATAATGACTACATGGTTTTATAATAGGAAATAAGTATTAGAAAAAAAAGAAGGCCATACATCCTTGCCTTGTTCATGTGAATGTTTGAGAAAGAACGGAGAAAAATGCTTTGAGGATTTCGGCAATGGAGCAAGCTCAAAATCTAAGGTAGAACAAAAGGGCTCTTTGATATTTGGCCTTGGTGATTCTAATTGGAGGTATGTTTAATTTTATTTCTTGATAATTTATGTGAAATTGAGTTAATTGCTAAGCTCCTTTCATAGCCCATGACTCAATTTTTGTTATTGGTTTGAAGTGATGCATTCGGTTATGGGTTGTAGAGTGTCTTGGTGGGTGTTTTGATGTTTTTGTGATGAGGCATGAAGATGGTTGATTTTAAGTGTTTAATAAAAAGGATTGGATGTGAGTGTGTGTGAAATGGCAAATGATGAGTCTCGGTAACTTCATGAAGAGTTCGACTATTGTGTTTATGTGAATATATATATGCTGAATGTAGTCTTGGATAAGTAAATTTTGATGTATTAGATTGGTAACATGGTTATGCCGATTGTGAAAATGTGATAAAGGTGCCAAGAAATATTTGTAAACATGCATAGTACATGAATAAGTTATGTGGGTTGTTTAAATGAAAGAAATGGATAAGTTAAGGTATAATTGAGTGTTCGAATACGAATTTAAGAAGAATGATACATTCGACTATGCTTTGATGTGCTTGGATTGTTGTTCATTGAGTAAGTGATTGAGGAATGGTTAGAAGAATTTGAATGCTAAACTAGTTGATTTGTTTATAATGTCCGATTATGATCATTTATAGAGATGTGAATGAATTGTTGTTATGTGAATAAATATTTGTTTGATGATATATATATGAATTCGGCAATGGGATAAAATGTGTATTAAGGTAAGTTTCATGGTGATTATGCTTGTGATGTTGGGTTAATATTCGGCATTGAGTAATGGGGGTAAGGTGATTAATCGGCTATGAAATCAGCTAAATTGAATAGGTATGTTTAATGATATGCTTAGTGTAATGTATAATCTTGTAACTCGGTTTAGTATTGAGATAAAGGTTAGATGTATGATTGGATTTTGGTATGTGTTAAATTGGTTAATCAAAGATTTAATATGATGAAATGTTAATGAATAACATAATTGGTTTGCACCTTAAATAGTTGAAATAAAGCTTGCCGATTATGATTAAATGTTTAAATTGTAATGGTCATATATAGGTATATATATATGCCTTATGTATGTACCATGTACACATAAGGACATTCGGCAATATGATTAAATTCATGTATAAGGAAGCATGATAAATTAAGTGACTCCTTGCTTGTGAATGTGAATTAGATATAAATTAAATAAGCATGAAATCGAGTCATGGCATGTTTTATTAAATATGATACATATTGAAATCTATTGTTTTAGATATAGATTAAATGATATGTGATTGCCAAATGTGATTGTTAAGTGAATAATATTAGTTAAGTACTTAAGCAAATCTATTGTTTTACTTAAGCTTAAGAGCAAAGAGGATCAAAGTCGGATAGGGGAAAAGAGAAAGTAAACGAATAGCCGTGGATATCTAGTCGTCAACCACTTCCGAGGTAAGTTTTAAGTGATTAAACGTTGAGTAAATTCAATCATAATAGGACATAATGAGTTGATTTAATAAGATATGATGTGGCCATGATATGTCTTAAACTCAAATGGTAAGTTCATAAGTGTTTGGACTTGGAAATTTAAGAGCAAATTGTAATAATTTGCTTAGGACAGCAGCAGTAACGTGATTTTAGAAAATCACTATAAATTGTTGGTGTGGAATTATAGGCTGAATAAAATATGTAATCAAAGCTTAATTAGTCTAGTTTCTTATAAAAGAGACCGTGTAAGCAAAGAAATTTCCTATAAAGAGATATTTAAAGTTGTGTGAGACAGTGTCAGAATGACTCCGAAATCCCCTGTTCTGTTTTTAGAAAATCATTATAATTTGTAAAAAAATGGTTATAAGATAAAATTTATATGCTTAGACTCCTTAATGAGTCTAGTTTCAAATGAAATCAAATAGAACATATTTTGAATTCTGTACAATGAGAAATTTTATTCGTAGTGAAGAGTGGTCAGATTAGTCAAACAGTGAAACAGGGGAAACTTTAAGAAAAATCTGGTATTGATTGGCCAAACCTAAAATTCTGAAAATTTTATGGATGGAAGATATATGAGTCTATATTCAGGGAAAATTAACGGCAATTGATTTTGAGTTTTGTAGATCCAGTTATAAATAATTTAGTGACTATTTCTTAGGAAAACAGCTTGTAGTGAATATGTGATTTTGTTGTAAACATTGATGAAACTATTTGAGTTGCTTATAAGCTATTGCTGAAATTGATGTACAAGATAAATATATATATGTGTGGTAAAGCCAAATGGCTAATGTGAAATATATATGAGATATGTATATGTGGTAAAGCCGAATGGCTAATATGAAATATGTATGAGATATATATATATGTGGTAAAGCCAAATGGCTAATGTGAAATATATATGAGATATGTATATGTGGTAAAGCCGAATGACTAACATGAAATATGTATGAGATATATATATGTGGTAAATCCGAATGGCTAATGTGAAACATGTTGATATATGTATATTTGGTAAAGCCGAATGGCTAATGTGAAATATGTAGGAGATGTGTGTATATTGTGGCCGAATGACCAAATGTGAAAGGTGTGTATTATTAGATATTTGATGAGGCAAATGAATTACAAATATGACAGTCGATGTGAATGTTGTAACATGTGATTAAATGTACATGAAACTTGGAAATATATTCCGGGTAAGACTCGATGACTACGTGTGGAGATTATGTCCGGGTAAGACCCGATGACTACGTGTGGAGATTTTGTCCGGGTAAGACTCAATAACTACGTGTGGGGACTATTCGAGCTAAAGGTTTCGCTGAAGATTCGAGTAAAGCATAAGATTATACGACTTCACAGTAACAATTGGTAATAAATACATTCAATGCATTAAGTTGGTCAGGTATGTATTTTGAGATTATATTTAAGCTTGATTTGGACTAAATCACAAGGTTGTTATGTGATGCATATGTGAGTAAAGCAATAAGACTATTCTATGATTATTGTGAGTTTGGTCAATGTGGAAAGTTAGGTGAAAATATGTAATGTACCTATGTTTATAAGAGATCACTATCAAGTGAGAATTTATCTGCCTATTATATATGATGAGATGTGCATATTCGGTAAAGGGATGGTATGCCCGAAGGAAGAGTGAAATAAAAATACGAACAACTATGTTATAATTTGATTGTTATCTGTTGACACTGCTTAAAACTTACTAAGCATTGTAATGCTTACTCCGTTTACTTTGTTTCCTCTGTTTTATAGATCTCATTTGGAAGCTACAGGCTCGGGGATCGTCAGCAACTAGTCACACTATCACTATCCACTGTTTGGTACTGCTATGTTTTGGATTATCTTATGGCATGTATAGAATAGACTAGTAGTCGGAGGATATTTTGGTTAATGTATATAAGCTATGCGAATATGACATCTTTTGAATGTTTACTTTTATAAGTTTTTTTTTTAAATTTTATCACTGGTTGTGTCTAGCAATTATCCAATTGAATGATCTTTACTTCAAGAAAATGTTCAAAATTTTACTGATCTGGCATGAGTTACAAGTCCGGTAATGCCCCTTACCTATTCCGGCGACGGTTACGGGATAGGGGTGTTACAGTTTTGTCCTCATGACTTGCCACTGATATTTATTCAGTGACATCTCTTCAATAAATTCCTAAGCATTTTTAGGTGTTTTATTGTTGATGGTTCCGCCAGCAGCTGCGTCAACCATTTGTCGAGTCAAAAGATTCAGGCTATTATGGAATGCTTGAACCTGTAGCCAAAGCGGTAACCCATGGTGAGGGAACCTTCTCAAAAGGTCCTTATATCTCTCCCATGCATCGTAGAGTGTTTCTAAATCCATCTGTACAAAAAAAGAGATATCATTATGTAATTTAGCTGTTTTAGCCAGCGAAAAATATTTTAGTAAAAATTTTGCAGTCATTTGTTCCCAAGTAGTAATTGACCCTCGTGGTAACGAGTTTAACCACTGTTTAGCTTTGTTCGTCAATGAAAAGGGAAACAACCGAAGATGTATAGCATCATCAGAAACGCCATTGATTTTAAATGTATCGCATAGTTCCAAAAAGTTTTCTAAGTGAGCGTTGGGATCTTCATCCTGCAAACCATCAAACTGCACAAACTGTTGTATCATTTGAATTGTGTTAGGTTTCAGTTCAAAAGTATTTTCAGCTACAGCAGGTCTAACTATGCTTGATTCAGTTCCTGTTAAAGAAGGTTTAGCATAATCATACATAGTGCGTGGAGCAGAATTTTGATTAACTGCAACTGCAGGAGGTAGCTGATTGTCTTGGTTTTCGGCTAGCTCTTCAGTTGGGGGTTGAGTATCATCCTCTTGCTCGTTCTCTGTGTATCTTAAGCTTCACCTTATTTCTCTTTGGTTTCTGTGAACTTTGCGATATATTTCTTCGTCAAAAAGTAGTGGTCCTGACGGATTTCTTCTAGTCATAAACTATAAAAACCTGCCAAGAGAAAGAAAAAGTAACTTAATAAATAATATAAATTAAATTAAATTAAATTGGGAGAAAAATAAATGACTAAAGTAATAAAAATTAAGCGTTCCTAATATCTTAGTTCCCTAGCTACGGCACCAAAAACTTGATCGCGATTTTCGTGTGACAGGTTTCAAATATTGATAATGAATCGTTCTTGAAACTAACTATTATCACGATGTAGGCAAGTGTACCTATCGAACAGTAGTATAGTTTTAGCAAGACTGGATTGTTGAACCCAAGGGAACTAAAAGTACTAGTAATGACTGTCTTTTTATTATCTAGCCTAAAAATAAGGGGGTTTTGTTGTAACTAACTAAATATCTAAACTAAGAATTCACAAAAAGTAGAATTGGGAGATTACTTTTGGAAAACGTTTGAATTAAGACAATACCTAAGGAAAAATCCACCTAGACTTTACTTGTTATTCTGGATCCGAATCGGACGATTTATTCATTTAACTTGCTCCGTAGAGATCCCTAAGTTATGTTGTTATCCCTATTCAAGACTAATAACATCTAATCCCTAGATTGATAATTGAGACTTTTCTCTAATTAACACCCTAGCGTTGCATTAACTCGATCTTTGGATCCCCTTATTAGGTTTCACCCTAATCTGGCAAAATCTTGTCACCCTATCTCTAGGCACGCAATCAACTCCGCTTAATTATGACAAATGTACTCTTAGACAGGGTCTATTCCTCCTCTGAATAAGAGCTTATCTTGAATCAGTATCCTAGGATATCAAAACAAGAATTAAGAACACATAATTAAGAACAGTTAAATATTTATCGTACAATTTATAAAATAATAACAAGATTCGTCTTAGGTTTCATTCCCCTTAGGTATTTGGGGGATTTAGTTCATAATTAAAAAGGAAAACATCTCAGAAGAATAACGAATATAAAACATAAAGAAAACCCAAAACTCCTGAAGGGAAATTGCGGGGAGATCTTTAGTCTTGATGATGAATCCGAATTTTGAGATGGAACAATCGGCTTTCTTCGAGTAATTCCTTCCTCCTTCTCTGCGCCTTCCCTTTTCTTCCTCCTCTAGGGTGTTTTTATAAGCTTTGGAATGCCTAAGAACCCTCGAAATTAGCCTTTTTCGAATTGGACTCAACTTGGGCTCGGCAGGGACACGCTCGTGTGACACGCCAGTATGTGATTACTTCAGGCCGTGCTCGAGCCTGTTAAATAGGCACGGGCGTGTGGTCCACCCGTGTGAGTTGTGCTTTGATTTTTCCAAATTGACACAGCCATGTGGTCTGCCCGTGTGAGGAGGTCCAGGCTGTGTTGAATTCGTACTTTGGCCCATTTTCTCCTTTTTTAGCCCGTTTCTCGTTCCTTTCACTCTCCTATGCTCTTCTAAGTATAAAATATGAAATTAAGGCATTAGTAGCATTGAATCTACCAATTCTAAGGAAAAATCATCCATAAAATGTGTTAAGCATGGGGTAAAAATATGTATAAGTTACGGTTTATCATTGAACTTGGGATTCCTAAATTATAGTATGTTTTCTATGTTTCCGCAACTAAAAGGTGTGTTTATTTTTTTAAGTTAATTAAGGTTTCTTTTGTTTAAGAAGGGTTTTCACTAAAACACTGCTATGTAACACGTCAGATTCGGCCATAGCGTCTGGGCCGGGTTTGGGGTGTTACACATGATATATGTGAATTTGATATGATACAATATATTGAGTATTAAATTGAGATAATGGATGATTACATGCACTTATGTGACTAACTTGATGAATGCTTGTGTATAGGCCATTTGGCCAGTGAATTCGATATACTTTATTTAATTGTTTGATTATGTATAAATGGTAAGTTAAATTCTGAATTATATGGGCTTACTAAGCTATAAAGCTTACTCTGTTTCTTTTCCATATTTTATAAAGGTTCGATAACTCGATCGTTTCAAATAAAGTCAGAGATATGCATTACACTATCTAGTTACCAATTGGTATCTTTGAACTTATGGATATATGTAAATATGGCATGGGCTAGTTACAAAGATTAGTTATGGTTACTTGAGATAATGATTTTTGTACATGTTGTGGTATAAGATAAAGCCATGTGATTTGGCTTAACTTGATATAATGTTTTGGTTGTGTATAAGTATTCAAATATGGTATGTTTTGGCAAGTAGTAGAGGGAATAAAAATATGCAAATGTTGCCTTGATATGTAGTAGGCATATGAATTGAAAATGCATGGTTTTAATTAGGTATTTGATAACTATGTTAATTTGGTATAATATGTGTATGAAATGTTATGGATTGGTTGTCTATTGGGTTATAAAATGCTGCAAATTTTTCTTGTGCAGGTATGTGAAAATAGGGTGGCAAAATGGCTTTGCAAATAGCCTATTTTTGTCCACATCTGTAGAGATACGGGCGTGTGTCTTGGCCATGTGTGGCACACGATCATGTTACGCATCTGTCTGTCCCCTGGTGTAAAGATCAAAATGAAGTCAGTATGCTCCACACAATCTCACACACAGGCGTGTGACCGGCCGTGTGGTACAAGTCAGTATACTCCCTAATTGGCACACGGCCTAGCACACGTTTGTGTGTCTTGGCTGTGTTGCATAAGTCAGTATACCTTATATGATTGGCACGGCCTACCACATGGCTTGGCACACGGGCATGTGTAGCCACTTCGAAGGACATGCAGGCTAGACACACGAGCGTGTGGTTAGCCGTGTGACCCAAGTCATTATGAACCCCTTGTTTTCACACGGATGGTGACATGGGTGTGCCTGATTACCGTGTGAGACACACGACCTGGCCACACGTGCGTGTGTCCTTTGTTTTGAGAAAAAATTTCAAAGTTTCGTGAAAGATTTATAAGTTATCGGTTTAGTCCCGAACAGCTCCTAAAGCATGTTTAAGGCCTCGTATTATAAGGGACAAATTGATTGAGATTGCATGATGGTTGTATGAATTGATTGAATGCATGAGAAATTTACGGTTATATGTGTTATAAGTCTGGTAATGCTCCGTAACCCTATTCTGGCGTTGAATACGGGTGGAGGGTGTTACCTCAAATCTGAGGTCAAAAAATTTATTTTAATATTAATTTATTTTCTACAACATGATAGAAATACTATATAAAAATTTCATTAAGAAATTTTACCGTTTACATGCTAAATTTGATAAAAAGGACTAAATCGCATAAAATGAAAAAGTTGAGTTCTATTAGCTAAAGGTATTAAATAGATATGGAAATTTAAAGTAGAGGTCCTTATATGGTAAATAACCCATTAATAAATTAGTGGAAGATGTTGGTTTGACATTATTGAAATTTGGTTGAATTTTAAAGGTTAATTTTGGAAATTAGTAAGTAAATAATAAAATAAATTAAAGGTTATCATCTTTTAATGTTCTTCAATCGAATTTAGAAGGGGAGAAGCCATTGTTTATGCTTAAACATTCAGCAACCCTAGTTCCTCCAATTAGGTATGTGTTTTTGTCCCATTTTTGATAATTTATATGTTTCCAGATCATTGGAGCATAATCTAGCTAGCCTGGGGACCAATTTGCAAAACTGTTAAACAATTAGGGTTTTTCCATTGAAGAGCATGTTTGAGTTTTGATGTTTGATGATAGAAAATGAATGGTTGTTGTTAGATAAACAACTTTTGTAAAGGAATTTTTGATGAAATTATCAATTAGGGATTAAATTGAGAAATAGAAAATTTTATATGGTGAAATTATGAAATAAATGAATATAGGGCTTCCGAAGGACTAGATTGATATTCAGCTATGATGGGTTGTCGTGGAATTTCGTAAATTTCCATTTTTATGAGATAAGAACTAAATTGCAAAGAATTAAAAGTATAGGGGCAAAATGATAATTTTGCCAAAATTATATGTTGGACTAAATTGAATGCGAATTATATTGAATTAGATCGAGGCAAAGAGAAAGTTTTAGATTAATCGCCTTTGTATCTACATACACTTATCGAGTTAAGTTTGTGTAACTAAATTGTTTATTTATATGCTTTAATTGAAATATATGTATGTGGATCGTATAATTGCTATGTATAATTACCGATCACATATACGATAACATAGACGATTATTGAGCCCCGTTTGAACCTTAGGAATTCATAGGATACAAATGATATGTCATTAGGGTTACGGATTTCATCTCATGAGAGCTTACCGATTCTCAGCTCATATGGGCTTACCGATATTCAGCTCGCAGGAGCTTACTATTACTCAGCTCGAAAGAGCTTATCGATTATAGCTCGTAAGAGCATACCGATTTATAGCTCGTATGAGATACATGTACAGAAGTTGACAGATTATAGTTTAGTACACCTTGTGTGTGCTATCCGAGTATCCAACGATATTATAAATGGTCCAACGAGCACAATTCTGTTACAAGAATATATGAGTTCGATATGAACTATTATAGGTTTCTACATGAAGTACATGGAAATGATGTTACATGATATATTGATATATGAAATGTATGATACATGTATATGAAATTTGAATAATGGTTGAGTTAATTCATGTGTATTTGATATTATATGTGCTTTACATGGCTAACATGTTGGTGAATATGTGTTTAGGCTTTTGGCCAAATTGAGTGTAACAACCCGTTTTGGGGCCTAGTTAGAATAGTGGTTTCGGGACCACGAATTCGACATAGTAAAACTTGTTTTTATTATATTTTTACGGTCTGCAGTTTTATGGAATGATTTCGTGAAAATTTTTGTATCGCATTGAATTTGGGCCTAGAAGTTTTGGGCCTTGAGCATAGGAGAGGTTGAAGGTAGCTTATAATATTTTGTTGTGCATGTAAATTTCGTTAATGAAGGCTTGTTTTAGTGGTTAAGTGTGTTAAAAAGGGTTGGAGAAGTCCTGGGTTCAAACTTGGACTCTAGCAAAAATTTTGGTTTAAGGTGAATCAAACCCTAGGTGTAGTAGGTAGGCCTTAAGAATATTGTTCGAGAAATTGTGCCACAAAAAGTCTTGTGGTCTAGTGGCAAAGTAGCGCCACATAAGAGGCAGGAAGGTGGCATCATAGAGTTGGCAAGGAGGTCCAGGGTTCGAAACTCATGGCAATCAAAGAGCATTTATTTTGCTAGCAGGGGGCAGCAAGAGTGGGTGTTGAATTTAAACTCTGATGATGGAGGGATCCAACATCGGGAAGCTAACATAAGAGTGGATGCGAAGCTGGCTTTAAATAGAGAGAACCATGAGGAGAGTAAAGGTACCTTTCTTGGCTGATCCCTTTCGCTTTATGGCGTGCTCGTTTGGGTTAGGCATCGGCTAAGAGTGCTCGGAGCGTGGATTAACTCCAGTCTCCTATTAGGTGTGTATTTCTCACTACTCTAGCTGTAGGATGGCTACTAGAGGCCGCGATGGGCCAAAAGGGGCCATGTGGGCCCAATGGGCCGACAGGCCCAATTGGATAAGTTGTTTGATTGTGTAGTAAATATTGGACTAGGCTAGGTGAATCTCATATTTGTGGCTAGATTTGGGCTAAAAGGGCCACACGGCGTATGGGCCCATTTGGGCCGAGAATGGGCTTTAGGCCCATTCGTATTGTTATGCCTGTTTAGAATTACCAAATTACTGAAATACCCTCGACTTGTAAAATTACCAAAGTACCCCTGATTTATAGTATTACCGTTTTACCCTTGATTTACAAAATTATTGAAATACCCATGTAGGGTAGAATTACCGAAATACCCTTGTAGGGTAGAAATACTGAAATACCCCTGTAGGGTAGAATTATCGAGATACCCTTGTGGGGTAAAATTATCATTTTGCCCCTAGGGTATTAAATGACTATTTTGCCCTTATGGGCAAGTGCTGACTTGGACTGTGTGGTTGACGGATTTGATTGTCAATATATGTTGTTGATATGAATGACTTGACTGTGATTGTTTGATTCAAATATGGGCATGACATTCTGCATACATGACATGTTGCATGGGTTATATTGATGGAGGAAGCGTTCTGGTGGCTATGCCACAAATATCTGTTTCTAGTGGCTATGCCACAAATATCTGTTCTGGTGGCTTTGCCACAATATTTGTATCTGGTGACTCTGTCACAATATCTGTCCTGGCAGCCATGCTGCAAATTCTATGGTGTGTAGCAGATGGGTGGGTTGAGTTGTCTCCCCACATGGTGTAAGGTTGGTACGGGGTGTATACGGATGGATATGGGTTGGGTTTTCTGCATACATGATATATCTATTTTGTATCTGTTATGGCCTATAGGCTTTATTCTGATTCTGATTCTGATTCTGATTCTGTCACCTGATTCTGATTCTGATTCTCATTTTGATTCTAGTTCTGATAATGTTTCTTATTTTGTAATGGGCTAAGGCCCATCTGGTACTATCTTTTATAATGGGCTAAGGCCCAATTGATACTGAAACTGTAAGTAGGGCTGGGGCCAGACTTTTAATTCTTTTATATGACTAACTGTTCCTTTTATATAGTAGGGGATTTCACACTGACTTTTCGTAAACTCACCCCGTTTATTAACCTTTTAGGTAATTTCCAACCTTAGACGGATCGGAGCTGCGAGGGGCTTGGAGGAAGGCACACACACTGTTTATGTTATAGTTTTGATTATTACTTTTAAATGTTTTTATATGGGTTGTAGTAAAGCCGTTGTAATTTTCTGGATTTCAAATTTGGAATTTTATTTATTGTTTTTATAATTGCTAGTATTAGAACACGATTTTGCAAAGCAACTACTGTTGTTCAAAACATCACGTATACACAATTGTTTTTAAATTAAGCTTCTGCAACTGCCAAGATTTTTACAAAGTTATTAAGAATGTTATTCAGCTGAGGTTTTCTAACAAGGTTTAAAAAGGGTATAAGTTTTTAATTATTAAGAAGGGTTTTTAATGGAAACATGGTTTTCGAAAAATACTTCAATGTGACACGCCATATTCGAGCCAAACTTCTAGGCCGGGTTTGGGGTGTTACAATTTCGTTCAATAATTTTGATGTTTGAGCACTCAATTTAGCAAAAATGATTAAATTGTAAAAAGTGCAAAAGTTGAGTTCTACATGCTAAAGGTGTCTTATTGCTATGAAATTTTAAATTGAAGGTCCTTAGATGGTAATTAGACCATTTTTAAGTTAGTAGACAAAAATGGACATGAAGTAAGAGAAACTTTATGTTTTAAGTTAGGGGCATTTTGGTTATTTGGCTAAAAAATGAATTAAAAATCAAATTAAAAGCCAATTTTTGTCCATGTTCTTCTTATGGTCGAAATTCTGAAGGGGGAACCATAGCTAGGGTTTGTTCATCTTTCAAGCTCGATTGTATGTCTGTTCTGGCCCTGTTTTTAATAATTTTTATGTTTTGAGATCTTTGTAACCTAATCTAGCTATTTCAAGGACTAATTGGAAAGAAAATCAAAGTCTAAAATTTTACCCAAGAAGAATATTTGTGCATTTTGATGTCTAATGGTAGGAAATGTATGTTAGATGTAAGATAAACAACTTTTGCTAGGTTATTTTTGAGGAAAATGTCAAAAGGACCAATTTGTAAAAAGGTTATAAAATGTGTGTAAAAGTGTGATTAAATGAAAAGTGTGGGCTGCTATAAGTATAAAAGAGGTTTGGCTAGGCTCAGGAATCAAGGAAATTGAATCTATTTCAATTTACGAGCCTAGGGACCAAAGTGTAAAAATATCAAAGTTTAGGGGCAAAAATATAATTTTTTCCTAATGTGGTTTTTGAACTGAATTGAGTAATGTGAATAATAAATGAGTTAAATTTGCTATTATAGATTAAGAGAATCAAGGTTCGGACCTAGATCGGGGGAAAAACAAAATGTTTGACGATTAGGTCCCATTTCTACTATTTTTGTACCGAGGTAAGTTCTTATGTAAATAATGCATTGTTTTAATTATGCTATAAATGCTTTATTATTGTATGAATTGTGATTGACTCACGGACATATTCGACAAAGTTACGACAAGAGTGAAATCCTGGTTGAGCCTTAGGAATAGATAGGATACAAATGTCGTGACATTAGGGTTACTAAGACTATGTGTAAAAACATATCTGGGATATGACATCTATATGAGACTTTGTGTAAGACCATATCTGGGATCATGACATTAGGGTCACTAAGACTATGTGTAAGAACATATCTGGGATATGACATCTATATGAGACTTTGTGTAAGACCATATCTGGGATATGGAATCGATAAGAGACTTCGTGTAAGACCATAGTTGGGCTATTGGCATCGATACGAGATCTCATGTAATACCATATCTGGGATATGGCATTGGTATGGTACTATGTGTACGGAAATCTCGAGTACCCTTTAGTATTCCAAGTGGTTCAACGGGTAATTTAATGAGTATGTCAAAGATGAATTGTGTGTAAATCCAATTCAAGATGACTCAGGTATGTACGAAAAACTCATAAGTGATGTGCTCATTATGTGATAAACCCTCGGTAAGGTTATGATTGAGTAAGTTATGATTATAAGATTCTAATAATATTTATGTCAATTATCATTATGTTAAGTGTATGTTAAATATTGGCTTATGATGCCTAATATTTGCATGGGAACTTACTAAGCTATATAGCTTACTTCCCTTTTCTTTCCCTTGTCTTTTAGTGTCACCAAGCTAGCTTAGGGATTGGAGACTGTCGGAGATCCACTCACACAATCAAATGATTATTTTGGGTACCAATGAATTTGACATTTTGAGTTATGGCATGTATAGGGACTTGGTTATTTTGTTATGTGTCATAATTTGAATTGGCCTAATGTGTTGGCCTATATTGGTTGATAATTCAGTTTGTAAATGGCCATTGAAATTGGCTAATATTGGTTTGAGTATATATGCATATGATGATGTTTTCATGGATGAAAAATTTTACATGGTTTAAGTCGATGAGTATGTGATGTTTGTATGTGGTAAATGGTAGCATGTGAATGATGTGAAGATGTCTTGATTGTGGCTGAATTGGTTGAATGGAATTTATTTGATTGGTGCTTTGTTTTGTTGTGTATGTGTGTGCATAAAAGGGTGACAAAATGGCTTGGTAAATAGCCTTGTTTTTGTCTAAACGGGTAGACACACGGGCATGTGTCTTGGCCGTGTGTGACACATAGCTTGCCTCATGGGCGTGTGTTCCGGATGTGTGTCCCCTACACCTTAATTGTTGCAAAGCAGAATACTCAGAATTGAGCACACAAGTAGAGACATGGGCATGTGTCTTAGCCTTGTGGATGACATAGCCTCAGGCACGGGCATGTGAAGTCTGCACCTAATTTACGAAAAATCATAAATTTTAAATAGACCACACGGCCTATCACACATGCATGTGACTTGGCCTTGTGTTTTCAATTTGTTCTTGGGTGACAAACAGAGAGTTACACGGGTTAGGGACACGGGCATGCGTGACCACACGGCCTGCCCACACGGGCGTGTCCCAAGCCACACGGGCGTGTGGCTCTTAAAACATGAAAAACTTTCTAAGTGTTATGAAAATTTCTAAAGTTCTCGGTTTAGTCCCGAACCGCTTCCAATGTATGTTTTGGACCTCGTAGGTTTATTTTAGGGATGATATGAATGTATGTGAAAAGTTTTAAATTGGATGGAAATTTGCGCCTCGATTTCGTATGATTGCTTATGTATAACTCCGGTAATGCCTTGTACCCTGTTCCGGTGTCAAATACGGGTAAGGGGTGTTACATTAAGTTGGGATATGCTATGTTTACTTATCTAAATTCAGATTAAATGGTAAGTTAAATTCTATGTTTTACGAATTTACTAAGCTTAATTGCTTACCCTGTGTTAGTTTTCGTGTTTTATAGTGATTCTGAAGCTCGTTCGGGTTGGATGTAACACCCTTAACTCGTATCTGTCACTAGATTAGGGTTTCAGAGCATTACCAGTCTAATATCATAAACAATCATACAATTCAAATCACAATTCTCATACAAATTAAAAACCATTCAAATATAATCATATTGTCCTTAATACGAACCTTCGAGGCCCAAAACAAGAATTAGAAGTGGTTCGGGACTAAATCAGATACTTAAGGAAATTTTGGAAAAACATTGAAAATTTTCAAAGTATAGGGGACACATGCTCGTGTGGATAGGCCGTGTGTCTTGCACGGCAAAGAGACACGTCCGTGTCACTAGCCATGTGAACATTAGAAATGGGATCACATGGCCGTGTCCCAGCCCGTGTCTTACCTTGTGTAACTTTCTCACTTGGGTCACACGACCAACCACACACTTGTGTACCCTTTGAAATGGCCTCACACGCCTATGTGACAGGCCATGTGCTAGGTCGTGCGAAAACTGGAGGGTATACTGACTTGTGCCATATGGCCAAACCACACACCCATGTGTTAGGCTGTGTGAAGCTACTGACTTGGTTTCTAAATGAGTGCCAGGGGACACACGGCCATGTCACCTAGTCGTGTGTCACTCACGGCTTAGACACATGCCTATGTGGACAAAAATAGGCTATTATTGAAGCCATTTTCTCACCCAAATGGCATATGACCATATCATCAATAGGCATTCAAACCATTCACAACCAAGTCCAAATCAATCAATACCAATACCAACAATAATAATGTTCATAACTTCACAACTAGGCACGCAAAATCATACCAATATAACTCCCAACAATCACCTAAATAATCAAACTTACTTAGTAGACTTTGTGCCTAAATCAACATGCATACTGTAACATCCCAAATTAGGGTCTAGTCAGAACAGTGGTTTCAGGAACACAAATCCAAAATAGAAATAGTTATTTTATTACTATTTGATGACTCATGATATGATTTCATGTTTGTGTGAAAATTTCATGAAGAAATTCTATGCCTAAGATGTCTAATTTGACTTTAGGGACTAAATTGAATAAGTTGTAAAACTTGTATTCTAGAAGCTTCTAGCAGGAAATTGCATTGAATTATTATTTAGAGGTTCTTAAGTAGAAATTTGACTAAGTTCTAAAATTTTGGACAAAATGGGCATGAATAGGAAAATTTTGAAAAAAAGGCCAAAATGGCATTTTGGTCATTTGGTTAATAAAAGAATAAAAAGGGAAAAATCAAGCGAAAATCATGTCCATCTTCTCCTAAGGGTGCCAAAATTTGGGGAGTCTCCATAGCTAGGGTTTTCAACATTTCAAGCTTGGTTATAACTGCTCCTAAGCCCCATTTTTAATGTCCTTTACATTTTTGAAGTTGTCATCAACTGATCTAGCTATTTCTACCATTATTTTGAGCTAGGGTTCATGTATGAAATTTGACTCATGTGTGACATGGTTGTATTTTGATGTTTAATGGAAGAATATGTTTGATGTGTGATAAACATCTTTTACTAAGTGATTTTTAGTGAAAACACCTAAAAAGGACTTGTTTGTAAATGTGTAAAAATGAGTAGTAAAAATGTGTACTAAAGGAAAATGTAGGCCGATATGAACATGGTGTAGGTTCTGCAAGGCTTGGGTAACCAAGAAAATGCATGCATTTCATTTTACGAGCATAGGGACTAAAGTGTAAATAAGTGAAAAATTAGGGGTAAAAAGGTAATTTTACCTAAGTATGTGTTATGGGTTGATATGAATAATATATGTATTGAACCAGTTTCATTTGGCATTATGGATCAAGAAAAATGTGATTCGGGTCTTGATCGGGGGAAAAATAAGGTTTACAAGGATTAGGCTCGTTTTTATCATTTTGTACCGAGGTAAGTTCAGTTGCAAATAATGCAACATGTACCATACTTTAAAAGCTTTAATATTGCATGTATGGTGAGTATATATGTTATTAATGTGAGGTTATATCATGTGTTTATTGCCTAAATTTCATAATGAATTATGCTTTGATTATTCCATGGATATGTGATGCTATCAGTATTGAAATTGACCTTATGAACAAGGTCAATGGAATTGTGACATCGAGAAAATCACGTTTGAACCTTAGGAATAGTTTAGGATACAAGTGACATGTCACTAGGAACTATGTGAGCTGAACTCATTGAGTTGTTGTAACAGTCTGGTTTAGACCCTATTCAGAATAGTGGTTGATCGCCTGATTTCGTGATAGGTTTTAAATATTTATAATTACTCATTCTTGAACTAACTATTATCGCGATGTAGGCAAGTGTACCTATCGAACAGTAGTATAGTTTTATCAAGACCGAATTGTCGACCCCAAAGGAACTAAAAGTACTAGTAATGACTGTCTTTTTATTATCTAGCCTAAGAATAAAGATGTTTCGTTTTAATTGACTAATTATCTAAACTAAGAACGCATAGAGAAAATAATTGGGGAATTCCTTTTGGGAAAAATCGATTGACTTAAGAAAATACCTAAGGAAAAATCCACCTAGACTTTACTTGTTATTCTGGCTCTGAATCGGACGATTTATTCATTCAACTTGTTCCGTAGAGATCCCTAAGTTATGTTATTATCCCTATTCAAGACTAATAACGTCTAATCCCTAGATTGAATAACCGAGACTTTTCTCTAATTAACACTCTAGGGTTGCATTAACTCGGTCTATGGATCCCCTTAATAGGTTTCACCCTAATTCGGCAAAATCTTGTCACCCTATTTCTAGGCGCGCAATCAACTCCTCTTAATTATGACAAATGTACTCTTAGACAGGGTCTATTCCTCCTCTGAATAAGAGCATGTCTTGAATAAGTATCCTGGGATATCAAAACAAGAATTAAGAACACATAATTAAGAACAAGTTAAATATTTATCATACGATTCAGAAAATAATAACAATATTCGTCTTAGGTTTCATTCCCCTTAGGTATTTAGGGGTTTTAGTTTATAACTAAAAAAGAAAACATATTAGAAGAATAAAGAATACAAAACATAAAGAAAACCCAAAACTCCTGAAGGGAAATTGAGGAGAGATCTTCAGTCTTGATGATGAATCCGGCTTCTGAGATGGATCAATAGGCTTTCTTGGAGTAATTCCTTACTCCCCCTTCTCTGTCTCCCCTTTTTCTTCCTTCTCTAGGGTGTATTTATAGGTTTTGGAATGCCTAGAAGCCCTCAAAATTAGCCTTTTCTGAATTGGACTCAACTTCGGCTTGGCAGGGAACGCCCGTGGCACACGCCCGTGTTCGATTACTTCAGGCCGTGCTCGAGCCTACCAAATTGACACTGCTGTATGGTTTGCCCGTGTGAGGAAGTCTAGGCCGTGTTGATTTCGTACTTTTGCCCATTTTCTCTATTTTTGGCCCGTTTCTCGTTCCTTTCGCTCTCCTATGCTCTCCTAAGTATAAAACATGAAATTAAAGCATTAAGAGCATCAAATTCACCAATTCTAATGAGAAATCATCCATAAAATGCATTAAACATGGGGTAAAAATATGTATAATTTATGGTTTATCAAATACCCCCACACTTAAGCATTTGCTTGTCCTCAAGCAAAATTCTCAACTCATAATCAAAATAAATTCTTCTCAACTTATAATTCCTATCAATAATATCTCACATTAATCCATAAGTAATCATACATTGAGAATTCAACTAAAAGAACATAAAAGTTTCAAACATTCCAAGTTGAGCATTTTAATCATGCAAACATAGGTGTCTCCCCTCATTTAAGTAATTACCTTTGATTCAAAATATCAAAGAGTTGCACATCCTCACTAAAGATTCACTCAAATCACTTGAGGTGTTTAAGGACAATAAATGAAGCACTCAACAGTCAATAATGAAAAATTCATTACCATAGGCTTGCATGAAAATCAAATCTCCACCACTATAATTTAAGATGATACATCAATCAAAAGGCCTTTAGAAGGTTGTAGTGAGGCTTGGTTGGGGGGTGTGGTCACAAGCTGAAAGAAAATGTTAGAATTGAGTTTGAATTGAAAAATTACTTAACTAGAAAAAAAGTTAATCATTACTTGCATACAACAGAGCTTCTTCTCAGACTATGGAATTTAACTTCGGAAGCTTACAAATAGAAGATCACTACTAATATGTATACATTTTTTTTCTTTTTTTTAAAAAAACAACAATCCGTTCAACTCAAATCTTGACAAAAATATAGGGATTAATTTAGGGGATTTCAACAATAATGGGTTAAAAGTTAATATTAAGGGTAATACAAGAAATGGCTTGTTAAGCTCAAGAGGGTTTACCAGGGGTTAATCGTGGAGGTAGGCTTTTCATGGCATGAGTGGGTTAATCCTAAGTGCCTTAATCATTTTGACATATCAAATCAAATGGTATGGTTTCGACATGCATAATCAAGCAAGTTCTAGAATAACAGTTCAATACTGACGCACTCAAAGCAATAATAAAACTGAGCATGAAAGATTTAATAGAGGCTCAAAATGCTCAAAAATCTCACAAAAATTATGGCTTTTGATGTTTAAAACTTGTGAATCCCAGTTCAAAGTAATACTTAAACTTTGGGGAAACAACCTAAGATTTTAAATTCTGAAAAATCAACTCATCATATTTGATTCTCTAATCTTAAATTTTAAACAATCAATGCATAATGCCTATGTTTTAATTCAAGACATATCAATCAAAACCATAAATCAATCAAAATTTATCCTAAATATTATATAAGAGCTTTTCAAGAGAACAAGGCAGTCATTCAGGGATTTTTCTATACCCCCCACACTTAAGACGTACATTACCCTCAATGTACAAAGATATATATTAAAGTATAAGAATAGGATAGGGGGAGAAGTGAAACTTCCTGTATTAAGAATGGATGATATTCTTAGATTGGCGAGTTCGAGTATTGGAAGTTAATCTGGATGTCAAGCATGACTCTGAATGATAAAAAGAGAGTGAGGGGAATAATCTTGATAGTAGTGACAAAGATAAGCCGTGTTTGAAAGGAAAACAAATGAATCTTCAAAACTTAATGAAAGAAAAATAAAATAAAAGAATTTATTCTAATTTCTCAAATGGCACGGCGGTGCACAAGCATGTGTGGGTCGTGGCTCGGCCGTGTTCGTCACAAATTAAGGTGTCGTCACACGGCCTTTTGGCACGCCCCGTGTGTATAGGCCGTGTGGTTATATGATCATGATACACGACTGTGTGTGATGTGATTTGCTTCTCCCACGATCGTGCAACTCTGCACATGCCCGTGTAATTTTGATAGTGTTGTCCACGGGTGCTAGACACGGGTGTGTCGCACGCCCATGTTCATTTGGCAGATTCGACCACGGCCATTCGCATGGCCGTGGCATTTTATCGCGGCCCGTGTTTGGGGAAATCTTTTACCCTATTTTCGCACGACAGTATCGTACGATCGTGTTTCCATCCGTGTTGGTCACACGGCCTTAAGCATGGTCGTGTGATTAGCTGTGTGGTGTTGGGAACATGTGCTTCAAATACTCTGTTAGTAACCTAAATGTTTAAAACTTGAAATTTATATAAAAAACTGTTAGTACTCGGGTTGCCTCCCGAGAAGCGCTTATTTATAGTTTAAGCTCGACTTACCTCTCCAGTGAATGGTCATGGTGGTTTGAGGAGTTTATACTCCTCATTCCTACTATCATTCTCATCAAAATAAGGTTTTAATCGGGTGTTTTTTACCTTAAAAGTGCCAAACTTGGGGTGACTCACCTCCACCATACCGAATGGAAAAATACTGAGTACCATAAGAGGGATTTCCTCATTAGGTGTGGTAGTGACAATGTGGGGATTTGCGGCATCTAATAAGACCTTATCACTAACCTTAAGTTGATTTGGAGAGGTATCGAGCTCGTTTTGGCGTAGTTTCGATTTGTCGGGTGTTCTTGGTTTGTGCGTCTGCCATTCATCGTGTTCCTCGATTTGTAGTCTTCGATCTTCATGAACAGGTCCCTTACTATTACTTGAGAATGACTCGTGTGCTTCCTTCAGACTCATTTTCTGTAAAGTAGGGGCCACCATATTGTTAGGTTTAGTAGAATGGTTTAAATGATCACCTTCAATTCCTGATGTGCTGCCAGAATTGCGAGCTTGAAGGGTGATTGTTTCGTCTCCCACCCGGAGTGTGAGTTCACCTGTGCCAACATCAATGATTGTTTTAGTAGTTGCTAAAAAGGGCCTTCCTAGAATTAAGGGAGTGTTGCTATCCTCTTCTATGTCTAGAACAATAAAGTCAACGGGAAATATAAATTTATCGATTTTAACTAGTACATCTTCAATAATACCTCTAGGGAATCTTATAGTTTTATATGCTAATTGAATGCTCATCCTAGTGTGTTTGGGTTTCCCAAGACCTAGTTGCTTAAATATTTTGTAAGGCATGACATTGATACTAGCCCCTGGATCAGCTAATGCATGATTAACATCTAAAATACCAATTAATCAATGAATAGTAAAGCTCGCAGGGTCTTTTAGTTTGTTGGGTAGTTTATTTTGGAGAATGGCCGAGCAAACTGCGTTCAGCTCCACATGTGACACCTTATCCAACTTCTGCTTATTTACTAAAAGCTCCTTTAAAAATTTAATTGTGTTTGGCATCTGCGATAGAGCTTCAATAAACGGTAAGTTAATATGTAATTTTTTTAAGAGTTTAAGGAATTTACCAAATTGTTCATCTGAGCAGTCTTCCCTTGTCGCGTTGGGGTGGCACACGAGATTTATATTCGACAGTTACTGGTTTGTTTGTATTTTGATCTACCTCACCTTGTCCTTTGCTTACCACAGTTTCTTGCCTCGGTTTTGTTTCAGGCTCAACAACTCCTTCGTCATCTTGAATATTAATTGCGTTGAGTTATTCCCTTGGGTTAGGTTCGGTATTACTTGGCAAACTACCTTGTGGTCATTCGGAGATTAGTTTGGAAAGCTGCCTATCTGAGTTTCGAGTCATTAGATCGACGCTTGTTGATTCTTAAGTGTTGTCTCGGTGTTCTGAAAATGGGTTTCTGACGCTGATATGAACTTTGAGAGCATCTCTTCAAGGTTTGGCTTCATTTCCTATTGGTAGCGTGGTTGTTGAAAACTCGGAGGATGTTGTGGTCTTTTATTTCCTTGGCCTCTCCACGAGAAATTAGGGTGGTTCCTTGATCGCGTGATTCGAAACTAGTAATAAATATTTATAATGAAGATCAAATGTAGACTAACTATTATCACGACGAAAAGGCAAGCGCACCTATTGAACAATAGTATAGTAACGGCAAGACCGGGATATCGTACCCAAGGGAACCAAAAGTACTGGTAATAACTATCTTTTTATTATCTAACCTAGGAATAAAAGGAATTGTTTATTAAACTAATTATCTAAACTAATTAACTAATTTAATTAAACCGAAGAGAAAATTTGGAAAAAGACTTGAAGAGAAGCAATTGATAAAGACGACACCCAATGAGGAATCCACCTAGATTTTACTTGTTATCCGACTCTGAACCGGACGATTTATTCACTTGACTTGATCCATGAGACTCCCTAACCTATGTTATTAACCCTTTCGAGACTAATAACATTTAACCCTCAGTTGAATTAATCAAAATTTCTTTCTTAATTAAAACCTCTAGGGAAGCAGTATGTAACGCCCCAATTTTCGGGAATTTTAAAAATGTTGGAAAATTTTAAAAATTCTGTGTCCTGTTTGTTTGCCGTAGGATTAAGTACGTTAGTGGGCCTCTAGAAGGCCCAAGCTTAAGGTAAAACCCGGTAGTTTTAATTAATTTTAATTCCATAAGAAAAAGGGGTTCTGGTTAATTGGGGGTATTAATTGTGTAAAATAAATCACAAGGAAGCATGTGGTAAAGTGGCTAAGTGACGCCACTGGGAATGCTATAAGTGGCGTGTGGATGATTGGGAGGACCCAGGTTCAAGTCACAATGACAGCAAATAAGGGATTAATTTTTATGAATGGAAAAGGTAAGTAGTGGAACTGAAGTGAAAGACTGTTAGGAAGAGTTGGAGTTGCTCAGGAGATTGAGTAAGGAGGGGATAAGGGAGAGAATTTAGGAGCTGATTAGGGAGAGTTGTGTTGGCCAAATAATGGACTCTTGAGGAGCAAGAGTTGGCCGGCGAAAGGGAGCTTTAGGGAGGCAAAACTCGGCTAGGGTTAAGGTCAGTTTAAATTCGGCATTAAGGGGAAGTTTGGTCGTTTGCTGACCATTTCCCTCTTCATTTCTCTCCCCTCTCTTCATCAACCTTTTTCTGATTCTCCTTTCCCATTCATAGCCGAACCCTTCTAACCTCTTGTTCATCTCCATCCTTCCCTTCAGACGTTTCAAAACCTTCATAGCCTTTGGCCATAAAAAGTCGAAATCCTAAAAACTACACTTTCTTCTGTGCCGATTTTTCCTAGCAAAATTCTCTTATTTTGCTTATCATATTTGGCCGATTCTTTCCTCCTTTAAACCTCAAGTTTTTGTCGACAAGACCACAGTAAAACCCTATTAATTCATCTTTTTCTACACAGTTGCAAAAAAGCCGAAAACCCCACTTTCATATGGACTTAGCCGAATATTGAAAACACTGAAGGCTTGACTTTGGTGATCGTTTGAGGGTAGAGCGGCATTGGATTTAAGTAGGCATCAATTGGAAACATTGGTCGAAGGAATCGGTGGTAAGTAGTTTCAAAACATAGTCTTTCTTTCGTATTTTAGGAAAGGCAGAAATCCCTAAATGTTAGGGAGGCTGTCGATTTGGACTTGTAGCCCTAAGGGGTTGTAATAACTGTTCTGCTTTGGTAAATGGTGTGATTAAGAGGCTGCTGATCAAGGGCTTGGACAAGTGGAACGATCAGATTTTTGGATTTAAGACATAGTTTGGCAACAAGGTAAGAGCAAGAAGGTTCTAAGCATGTTTGGCTGAAGATGGTAAGGGGCTATTTACTCAGTATTAATTCGATCTCTAGAGTAATATGTTAGTTATTTAATTGTAGGCAGTTCGTGCGTGGATCTCGACAACGAATCATCACAAAACAGGTGTGTAACTGACACCCTGTCATAGACTAGATCGGCAAAAGCTGAAAAGCCGAAAAGCCGGAAAGTTGGTATTTTGGGAATTTGCGAGTGTGCAAATGCTCGTAAGATAGTTGGGTTTGCATGTTTGGTATTCTAAAGGTAATAAAGTGCAGTACATGCGATTTCATACATTTTGATAATGTGGGCTTAATGGGCCAAAAATCGAGTTCATGGGCCAACGGGCCCAATTCGGTAAGTATGCGCGGTAAGTGTTCTGATGGTACGTAAATGGTTAGGATATGCATGAAAACCCTAAAAGTAGCTAAATTACTATAATACCCTTATGTATGGAAAATTACCATGATATCCTTGGGTGTAAATGACCGATATGCCCTTAAGGTTAATTTTGTCTGAAAAGCATGTTGATTTAAATCTGTATATTGTATGCCATGAATGAATCTTTGTTGCATGGAGACATGGGTTATATTTTGGAGGAAGCTTCCTGGTGGCTATGCCACAATTATCTGATCTGGTGGCTCTGCCACATATTTCTGTTCTGGTGGCTCTGCCACGATTATCTGTATCTGGTGACTCTGTCACATTATCTGTTCTGGCAGCCATGCTGCATAATTCTATGGCGTGTAGTGGTTGGGTGGGTCGAGTAGTCTCCCCACATGGTGAAAGGTTGGTAAGGGGGTGTATGTGGTTGGTTATGGGTTGGGTTCTGCATATACATGAAATATCTGATCTGATCTGTTATGGGCCTATGGGCTTAATTCTGTATTCTGTTCTGGGCTAAGGCCAATTTATTCTGTTTCTGTGGTTTGAGCTGATATGGGCTATGGTTGGGTTAATTTTACACACTGAGTTTCCCCAAACTCATCCCCTATTTTCATCTATGCAGGTAATCCCCAACCATAGTGGGCTTAGAGCTGCGAGGGATTCGGAGTGGCCACTCTTTCTGCAATATGGTTTTCTTCTGGTGAATTGGACTTCATTTTTCATTTACTTGATGATTTGGTTTTTACTATGTAATAAGGCCGCTGTATTATTTTTCTTTGGGTCTTTGATTTATATCTTATTATGATGAACTTAATTTATAGTAACTATCAAAATGGGCTAGATGTAAGGTTCGTTTTCAAAAACATAAATTGATTTCAAAGTAACACGATTACAAACAAGGCGTCTGCTATGGTAATGTTTTTCAAATTTAAATGTGTTTTGTTTTAAAAGGAATATAATTACAATGGTAACCTAAAAATATACGCGATGTTAGAGTGTGGCAATAGCGGTGTGCATGTCTAGGATTGGATCCGAGAAAACTTGGTACTTAAGCAGTTCGATGGACTCACCTCCTCTTTTCCGGTTTCCTGCCTGGTGCACAGCTTCCATTCACTTTAACCCTTAATGAATTAATCCTTTGCACATCAAGTACGATTTTCTGGACTGAGAATGGAAAAATGTTTTAACGTTTTGGTGTGGCACGTCGGATCCGGTCATAACGTCTAGGCAAGGTTTGGGGTGTTACATTTAGTGGTATCAGAGCCAGGTTGCAACAACTCGGCTGTGGAATGGGTTTACAAAAACGAAGATCTAAAAAAAAAGAATCTGTTTTTAAAATCTGGACTTCTGAAGGTGGCATTCCGAATCTCCGGTCCAAGCCTGTAAGTATTCTGAATTTTTTTGAATATATTCTGAATTATCTGTCTGTACTGAAACTTTACTAGAATACTCTAGATAGGATGCTACTGAAATCCTAGAAAGCTTGCTAAAAGACTGAAACTGTAGCTAGACATCGATTCTGCAAAAACCAACTCTGAATTACTGTCTGAATCATAAAACATCTGTAATAAACATTGGAATGATATTAATGTATAAAATTCATAATCAGATAATACGATATGAGTACAAGAGCCACTCGTGGAAGAGGACGTGGACGTGGCCGAGGAAGGGCTAGAGCGGTATCTTCATCTTCGGGACATATGCCAGTGGCAGATGCACCGGTACCATCGGAAACAGAAGTGGAGTCTCATGATCATGGTGCCAGGGATGACGCCCTATCGCAGGCTATGCTTCGTGTTCTGGAAAGGGTTGCCGGGGCAAGTTCGGGCAACAAAATTTGAGGATCAATTTCTGAACGGCTCCGAGCTAACGGAGCGGAGATCTTTAGGGGCGTATCTGGTGTAGCCCCGAATGTGGCAGAATATTGGTTGGAGGCCACAAAATGAATTATGGATGACTTGGACTGCTTGGTGGAGCAGAAGCTGAAGGGGGCCGCATCGCAGCTACGAGATGAGGCTTATCAGTGGTGGCTCACCGTGAGGGATGGAACCCCAGCTGATAGGGTTACTTGGGAGCTGTTTAAGACAGCCTTTAAAGGAAAGTACGTCGGGGCAAGTTATGTGGATGCCTGCAGGAAGGAATTCCTGAATCTGGTCCAAGGATGTAAAACTGTTGCTGAGTATGAGGCTGAGTTTCTGAGGCTGAGCCGGTATGCTGTGGGGATAGTCGCTACGGAGTATGAGTGTAGCGTTCGCTTTGAGGATGGACTCAGAGATGACCTTAAGGTGCTGATTGCTCCGCAGAGGGAGCGGAATTTCGCGGTTCTGGTCGAAAAAGCTAATATAGCTGAGGAGGTAAAGCGTACTGAGAGGCAGAACCGTGAGAAAGATCGAAACCGTTTCCAGAGGGATTCTGGACCTTCGGGTGGAGCAAATAAGAATGTCAAAAGGGCGAGAGTGGAGGAGCCAGTTCGAGCAGCTCCGGTGAATGTGGTTAGACCGCCAATTTGTGGAGACTGTGGAAAGGTACATTTGGGCAAGTGTAGGAAATGTTCCGGTGCTTGTTTCCGATATGGATCTATGGAGCATAGAGTTAAGGACTGCCCACAAAGAGCTGATCAGGCTCAGGTTGCTGTACAGAGGGTTGTTCAACCCGCGAGAGGTGGACCACAACCACCGAGAGGACGTGGACAAGGTAGGGGATGGAAATGGAAATAGAAATGGTCGAGGTTGAGGGGCGCCTAGCAGGGGTGCCGGAAATGCTGAGGCTCGACAGCCAGCGTTGGTGTATACGGCTCGACGTCGAGAGGAGGGCGACGCACCTGACGTCGTAACTGGTACGTTCTTGGTTTCTGTCATGCCATACACTGCTTTAGTGGATATTGGATCTACTTATTCCTATGTTGCATGTGCCATATCTGTGTCGTTGGGTGTGCACTCTGAGAAGATTGTGAGTGGGGTATCTGTGTTAAGTCCTTTAGGTCACTCGGTTAGGGTAGACAAACTGTATAGGAATGTACCCTTAAAAACTCAAGGCAAGGTTTTTCCTGGCGATCTAATGGAGTTGCCGTTCGAAGAGTTTGACCTCATTCTGGGAATGGACTGGCTTGTTAAGCATAGGGCAACTTTGGATTGTGCTGCAAAACGAATGGTGTTAAGGACTACGGAGGGTGAGGAGGTTATGATAATAGGTGAGCGAAGGGATTATTTGTCTAATGTGGTGTCGGCATTCAGGGCCGAAAAGTGGATTCGAAAAGGTTGTGAGGCCTATTTGGCATTTGTAAGCCAGTCGGAAGAGAAAGGATTGACAGTGGATAAGGTAAGGACCGTAAAGGAGTTTCAAGATGTTTTTCCGGAGGAGCTTCTGGGATTACCTCCAAACCAAGAAGTGGAATTTTGAATCGACTTGTTTCCTGGAACGGCGTCAGTGTCTATCGCACCGTATAGGATGGCACCGAAGGAGTTGGTGGAGCTAAAGGCACAGATTCAAGAGTTATTGGATAGGGGCTTTATTAGGCCAAGCGTGTCTCCATGGGGAGCACCGGTGTTATTCGTGAAGAAGAAGGATGGTACAATGCGGATGTGCATTGACTATCGCCAGTTGAACAAACTGACCATTAAGAATAAGTATCCACTGCCAAGGATTGACGATCTATTTGACCAACTTAAGGGGGCTTCTGTATTTTCTAAGATCGACCTTAGATCTGGATATCATCAGTTAATGGTCAAGGAGACGGATATCCATAAGATGGCATTCAGGACTCGGTATGGTCATTACGAATTTCTGGTTATGCCATTTGGGCTGACGAACGCTCCTGTGGCATTTATGGATCTGATGAATCGGGTGTTTCAACCATCTCTGGATCAATTTGTAGTCGTCTTTATTGACAATATTTTGGTATATTCTGAAACGGAATCAAATCATGATGAGCATCTCCGTATAGTGCTACAAGTGTTAAGAGAGAAGGAACTTTATGCAAAGTTCAGCAAGTGTGAATTCTGGTTGAGGGAGGTAACTTTCTTAGGACATGTGGTCTCTGCTGAGGGGATTAAGGTGGATCCTCGAAAAATTGAAGCAGTTTTGGAGTGGAAACCGCCTAGGTCAGTATCGGAGATACGGAGTTTCCTAGGATTGGCAGGATACTACAGAAGGTTTGTGGAAGGTTTTTCGGTGTTGGCTGCACCTCTGACTAAACTCATAAGGAAATGGGTACCGTTTGTATGGACTGAGACCCAGCAGGAAGCTTTTGAAAAGTTGAAGAAAGTTTTGACTGAAGCACCTGTGTTAATTCAGCCGGAGTCTGGGAAGGATTTTACTCTGTACAGTGACGCATCACATGTAGGTTTGGGCTGCGTGTTAATGCAGGAGGGTAAGGTGGTTGCATATGCGTCACGGCAGCTTAAGCCTCACGAGGGGAACTATCCTACTCATGATTTGGAATTAGCAGCAGTGGTTTTTGCACTTAAGATTTGGAGACATTAGTTGTACGAAGAAAGGTGTATTATATACACAGACCATAAGAGTCTTAAGTATTTGTTGACTTAGAAGGAGCTGAACCTTAGGCAAAGGAGATGGATTGAGTTGCTTAAGGATTATGACTGTTCAATCGAGTATCACCCAGGAAAGGTTAATGTGGTAGCCGATGCTTTGAGTCGTAGAACCGTATCTGATCTGAGAGCAATGTTTGCTCGTCTGAGTTTGTATGATGATGGTAGTTTTTTGGATGAATTGCAAGTAAGGCCAACCTGGGTGGTCCAGATTAAGGAAAAGCAGTTGGAAGATGAGTCTTTGGTCGCTCATTTTCAACAAGTTAAGGAAGGGAAAACTTCTGAGTTCGGTTTAAATGGTGATGGAGTTCTGTGTTTCTGAGGAAGAATTTGTGTTCCGAAGGACTCTGACTTGAGGCAGACAATATTGCAGGAAGCTCATAGGGGACTATGTACCATGCATCCTGGAGGGAATAAGTTGTATCACGACTTGCGGGAATTGTACTGGTGGCCTGGACTTAAGCGAAAAGTGACGGAGTTTGTAGGAAAATGTTTGACGTGCCAACAAGTGAAAGCTAAGCATCAATTACCTTCTGGACTGTTGCAGTCGGTAAAGATACCACTTTGGAAGTGGGAGAGGGTAACCATGGACTTTGTGAGTGGGTTTCCATTGACACCATCGAAGAAAGACTCGGTATGGCTGATTGTGGATAAGTTGACCAAATCGGCCCATTTCATACCAGTACGTACCGACTTTTCGCTTCAAAAGTTAGCCAAACTGTATGTGGCAGAGATTGTGCGACTTCATGGAGTCCCAGTTTCGATTATCTCTGACCGGGATCCCAAATTCACATCTCGTTTTTGGAAAAATTTGCATGAGGCATTGGGGACGCGGTTGAACTTCAGTACGGCTTTCCATCCCCAAACTGATGGTCAGTCGGAAAGGGTCATTCAGATTCTGGAGGACATGTTAAGGGGATGCGTGATTGACTTTCGAGGTAGTTAGGAGGACTATTTACCGTTGGTAGAATTTACGTACAATAACAGTTATCAGGCGAGTATTCGAATGGCACCGTATAAAGCACTGTATGGTCGAAGGTGTCGTACACCTAGTTGTTGGATGGAGCTAGGGGAGCGACAAGTTCTTGGACCGGAATTGGTGGCTGATACTAAGGCTAAGGTCAGAATAATTAGGGACTGTTTGAAAGAAGCATCTGATAGGCAAAAATCGTATGCAGATTTGAAGCGTAAGGAGATTGAGTACTCAGTAGGGGATATGGTCTTTTTAAAGGTTTCTCCTTGGAAGAAGATATTGAGGTTTGGTAAGAAAGGCAAGTTGAGTCCGCGGTTCATTGGGCCTTATCGGGTTTTGAAGCGAGTAGGCCCAGTAGCTTATCAGTTCGAATTACCTCCAGAGTTGGATAGGATTCACGATGTTTTCCACGTCTCCATGTTAAGGCGTTATCGTTCTGACCCTACTCATGTCGTGCCGATTGCAGAAATTGAGGTGCAAACTGATTTGACTTTTGAGGAGGAGCCTGTGCAAATTTTGGATCGAGATGTTAAGATTCTGAGAAGGAAATCTGTCCCATTAGTAAAGGTGCTTTGGCGTAATCATGGCAGAGAGGAAGCTACTTGGGAGCCAGAGGAGGTGATGCAGCAACAATACCCTCATCTGTTCGGACCAGGTAAATTTCGAGGACGAAATTTCTTTAAGGAGGGTAGAGCGCCCCAATTTTTGGGAATTTTAAAAATGTTGGAAAAATTTAAAAGTTCTGTGTCCTATTTGTTTGTCGTAGGATTAAGTACGTTAGTGGGCCTCTAGAAGGCCCAAGCTTAAGGTAAAACCCGGTAGTTTTAATTAATTTTAATTCCATAAGAAAAAGGGGTTCTGGTTAATTGGGCTTTTAGGTATTAATTCTGTAAAATAAATCACAAGGAAGCATGTGGTAAAGTGGCTAAGTGACGCCACTGGGAATGCTATAAGTGGCGTGTGGATGATTGGGAGGACCCAGGTTCAAGTCACAATGACAGCAAATAAGGGATTAATTTTTATGAATGGAAAAGGTAAGTAGTGGAACTGAAGTGAAAGAATGCTAGGAAGAGTTGGAGTTGCTCAGGAGATTGAGTAAGAAAGGGATAAGGGAGAGAATTTAGGAGCTGATTAGGGAGAGCTGTGTTGGCCGAATAATGGACTCTTGAGGAGCAAGAGTTGGCCGGCCAAGGGGAGCTTTAGGGAGGCAAAATTCGGCTAGGGTTAAGGTCAGTATAAATTCGACATTAAGGGGAAGTTGGGCCGTTTGCTGACCATTTCCCTCTTTATTTTTCTCCCCTCTCTTCATAAACCTTTTTCTTATTCTCCTTTATCCTTCATAGCCGAACCCTTCTAACCTCTTGTTCATCTCCATCCTTCCCTTCAAACGTTTCAAAACCTTCATAGCCTTTGGCCATAAAAAGCTGAAATCCCGGAAGCTACACTTTCTTCTGTGCCGATTTTTCCTAGCAAAATTCTCTTATTTTTCTTATCATATTTGGCCAATTCTTTCCTCCTTTAAACCTCAAGTTTTTGTCGACAAGACCACAGTAAAACCCTATTAATTCATCTTTTTCTACACAGTTGCAAAAAAGCCGAAAACCCCACTTTCATAGGGACTTAGTCGAATATTGAAAACACTGAAGGCTTGACTTTGGTGATCGTTTGAGAGTAGAGCGGCATTGGATTTAAGTAGGCATAAATTGGAAACATTGGTCGAAGGAATCAGTGGTAAGTAGTTTCAAAACATAGTCTTTCTTTCGTATTTTAGGAAAGGCAGAAATCCCTAAATGTTAAGGAGGCTGTCGATTTGGACTTGTAGCCCTAAGGGGTTGTAATAACTGTTCTGCTTTGGTCAATGGTGTGATTTAGAGGCTGCTGATCAAGGGCTTGGACAAGTGGAACGATCAGATCTTTGGATTTAAGACATAGTTCGGCAACAAGGTAAGAGCAAGAAGGTTCTAAGCATGTTTGGCCGAATATGGTAAGGGGCTATTTACTCAGTATTAATTCGATATCTAGAGTAATAAGTTAGTGATTTAATTGTAGGCAGTTCGTGCATGGATCTCGACAACGAATCATCGCAAAACAGGTGTGTAACTGACACCCTCTCATAGACTAGATCGGCAAAAGCCGAAAAGCCGAAATGCCGGAAAGTTGGTATTTTGGGAATTTGTGAGTGTGCGAATGCTCGTAAGATAGTTGGGTTTGCATGTTTGGTATTCTAAAGGTAATAAACTACAGTACATGCGATTTCATACATTTTGATATTGTGGGCTTAATGGGCCAAAAATCGGGTTCATGGGCCAACGGGCCCAATTCGGTAAGTATGCGCGGTAAGTGTTCTGATGGTACGTAAATGGTTAGGATATGCATCAAAACCCTAAAAGTAGCTAAATTACTATAATACCCTTATGTATGGAAAATTACCATGATATCGCTAGGTGTAAATGACCGATATGCCCCTAGGGTTAATTTTGTCTGAAAAGCATGTTGATTTAAATCTGTATGTTGTATGCCATGAATGAATCTTTGTTGCATAGGGACATAGGTTATATTTTGGAGGAAGTGTCCTGGTGGCTATGCCACAATTATCTGATCTTGTGGCTCTGCCACATATTTTTGTTCTGGTGGCTCTGCCACGATTATCTGTATCTGGTGACTCTGTCACATTATCTGTTCTGGCAGCCATGCTCCATAATTCTGTAGCATGTAGCGCTTGGGTCGGTCGAGTAGTCTCCCCACATGGTGAAAGGTTGGTAAGGGGGTGTATGTGGTTGGTTATGGGTTGGGTTCTGCATATACATGAAATATCTGATCTGATATGTTATGGGCCTATGGGCTTAATTCTATATTCTATTCTGGGCTAAGGCCAATTTATTCTGTTTCTGTGGTTTGAGCTGATATGGGCTATGGTTAGGTTAATTTTACACACTGAGTTTCCCCAAACTCATCCCCTATTTTCATCCATGCAAGTAATCCCCAGCCATAGTGGGCTTGGAGCTGTGAGGGATTCGGAGTGGCCACTCATTCTGCAATATGGTTTTCTTCTGGTGAATTGGACTTCATTTTTCATTTACATAATGATTTGGTTTTTACTATGTAATAAGGCTGCTTTATTATTTTTCTTTGGGTTTTTGATTTATATCTTATTATGATGAACTTAATTTATAGTAACTATCAAAATGGGCTAGATCTAGGGTTCATTTTCAAAAACATAAATTGATTTCAAAGTAACACGATTACAAACAAGGCTTCTGCTATGGTAACGTTTTTCAAATTTAAATGTGTTTTGTTTTAAAAGGAATATAATTACAATGGTAACCTAAAAATATACGCGATGTTAGAGTGTGGCAATGGCGGTGTGCATGTCTAGGATTGGATCCGAGAAAGCTTGGTACTTAAGCAGTCCGATGGACTCACCTCCTCTTTTCTGGTTTCCTACCTGGTGCACAGCTTCCATTCACTTTAACCCTTAATGAATTAATCCTTTGCACATCAAGTACGATTTTCTGGACTAAGAATGGAAAAATGTTTTAATGTCTTGGTGTAGCACGTCGCATCCGGTCATAACGTCTAGGCCGGGTTTGGGGTGTTACACAGTAAATCACTCTATGGACTCCCATATTAGCTTTCACCCTAATCCGGCACAATCTCGTAACCCTATTTCTAGGCGTTCGATCAAATCCGCTTAATTATGCCAAATCTACTCTTAGGCAGGGTCTATTCCTCCTCTGCATAAGCATATCAAATCATGAATTAATACCCGAAATATTAACTCAAGCATTAAGAACACATATTCAAGAACAAATCAAGTATTTATCATACAGTTCAGATAATAATAACAAGATCCATCATAGGTTTTATCCCCCTTAGGTATTTGAGGGGTTTAGTTCATAATAAAATAAGAGTACATCTCAAAAGTATAAAAATAACAAAACATGAAGAAAACTCTAAAACCCGTGAAGGAATTCTGAGAGAGATCTTCAGTCTTGGAGTAGCTTTGGCTTTTGGGATGGATTGTCTAGCTTCCTTGAAGTAATTATTGGCGTGTGGTTCTGTATTCCAGAAAAGTTCTAGAAGAGGCCTCCTCTCTGGGTCATACTTAGGGTGTTTATATAGGCTTTGGATTGGCTTTCTTCCTCCCTAAGTACCCTTTTCCGTGTAATATACAACTCTATGAAAAAGGGACACGCCCGTGTGCCACGGCCGTATGACGTGATTGCCAGGCCGTGTTTAATCCGTTAAATTGCCACGGCGGTGTGGGCTCAATGGCCAGGCCGTGTGAGTCGTGTAAACCTTGGTCGACACCCCTGAAGCCCATGGGCGTGTGAGATGTTCGTGTGGCAAGGCTTAGGCCGTGTGATCTTCTCGATTTGGTCCGTTTTGTCCCTTTTTAGCTCATTTTTGGCTCCTTTTGACTGTTCGTGCTCTCCTGAGTACAAAACATGAAATAACCAGATTAAGAGCACCAAAATCCGCAAATCTAGTAGTAAATATCCATAAATATGCTAAGTATTTGGGGTAAAACTATGTATAATTTGGCGTTCATCAAATACCCCCACACTTAAGCATTTGCTTGTCCTCAAGCAAAACTCTCATTTACTGCTTGAATTAATTCTTTTCAATCACATGATTAGTATTGATAATGTTACAAACTATTCCACGAAAAATTATACAGTGAGAATTTAACTATAGGGGCATTAAAATCCTCAAACAATCTAAATCAGATATTTTGATAATAAAAATCATAGGTAATCTCCTTCCTCTAAGTAATCAACTTTAGTCCTAAATATACAAGAGATGACATCCTCACTAAAGATTCACTCAAATCACTCAAAGTGTTTAAGGTTCAAGATTAAGCACTCGATTGTCTAACATGAAAAGTTATTACCATAAGCTTGCATGAAAATAAAATTTCCACCACTTGTAAATGATATGATACACTAATCAAAAGGTCTTTGCATGGTTGTAATTGGGTTTAGGTTACAGGTATGGATACAGTTGAAAAATAGGGGTTAGAATCGAGATAATTTCAATATGTTAACCCACTATCAAAAACTTAATTACTAAACCACAAACAAATATCTAGAACTATTTTGCATGAGTTCATGACAACTTTAGCTTGCTGAGAATTACATTTTTTTTAAGAACAAATCAAGTCAATACAATACAGAAATGATACTTCATGATTCAGTAACAAAAAATAGAAACATAGTGAGGTAATAATATTAAATTTAATCTCGATAAAAAGGTAAATTAAGTAAGAGGATTTCAACAATAATGGGTTAATGATAGGGGTTAGTAAAAAGGTTAATTAAAAAAAGGGTTAATGATAATGGGTTAATTAAGTAAGGGGGTTCACTAAGGGTTTAATTATGTGGGAAGGCTTTTTATGGAGTAAATGGGTTAAATCCTAAGTGCCTTTATCATCTTAGTATATCAAATCATTCGTGTGATCTCGACATGTATAACTGAAGCAAGTTCTAGAATAACAGTTCAATGTTGACACACTTAAACCACAAAAGAAGTGAGCAAGAAAGAAAACTATATGCTCAAAAGGCTCAAAAATCTCACCAAAAATTTGGGTTTTTGATGTCATTTCTGTATACTTAGGATTTCAAGATAATACCTCAATTTAGGAGAAATAGTCTAAAAATTTTATTTCTCAAAATATCAACTTATCATGCTCGATTCTTTAAGGTCCTATAATCAAATAATCATGCATAATTCCCTTGGTCTAATTCATGACATATCAACAATAATTATAGATCAATCAGAATTCATTCTATCAATATTATGAAAAAATCACTTAAGCACAAGACCAAATTCAGGGATTTGAGAATAAGGCAAAAAGTTAGGTTTCATGTTCACCCCCCCACACTTAAGATGTACATTGCCCTCAATGTACAGAGATAGGTTATTCAAAATAAAGAAAATCATAAGAGGAAAGGAGGTGAAACTCCCTATTATATGGATGTGAAGCTTGATTCTAAGGATGGAGTGTTTGGGGAAAGTGGTAGCTGCCATTGTTCTTGGCTAGATGAAGAAATTGGGTCGTTGAACATTGCATTCGTGAGGTATTGTTTCCCTTTTGTTTCCTCATTCCGTAAAATATCCCTAGCAGCTTCGCTTGGAAGTCTGTAGAATCATGAAGAGCTTATTAAGAGTTGGTGTGGAAGAGAGCGTAGTGGAACTACTTGTTAAAAATACCAGAAAATGGAAAAAATAAAATTTACTAATATAGATATGTCTTTCAAAATAAAATAATAAAATTGAAATGAAAATAAAAATAAAAATAAAAATAAAAATAAAAATAAAAATAAAATAAAAATAAGAATAAATAAAAAAATAGGAGGATTTAATGATCCTCGTCGGTGGGGCCCTCAGGTGGTGGTGCTGGAGTGGCGATGTGAAAGTGCTGCCACAACTGATGCATCATGGCCTGCATATTTTCCATCTGTTGGTCCCGTCGTTGATCTCGCTCGTGAATCATTTTGAACTGCATATTGCAATACTACTCGAAGTGGTCGAGTCGATCGGAAAGATGTGCCAATGAAGCAGCCGCATGAACTGGTCGTTCCCTAGGTGGCGCGGTGGAAGGCTCCTTGTGCTGTGGGGGGACATCATCAGGAATGTCCTCAAGATCTTCCTCGTAAATGGCATGCGAGAGACGGTACTGAAGAGGATCAGTCCCACGTCGGCGCTCTATTATTCTCATGTGTAACAGAGTCGTGATGCCCTGTGGGGACACCTGACCTATCAGGGTAAGCGTTGATGACTGGGCCGCGGTGTTAAGGAGGCCGAAGTGTCTGGCAATACGTGTCACGTAGGGGTTGATAGAGATCACTCCCTTCCTATGCCGCTCGATCTGATGGTGAATGGCGAAAGCAATGAAGTATGCCAAGTCAGTCACATGTGCATTCGCCATGCACCATAAATAGTAGGCATCGTGGGTGTTGACGACACTGGTGCTCTCTCTCCTTATGGTCAAGGTGTGTGCCAATATAGCATGGAGATATCGTAGGGAAGGCGAGAGAGCTGAGGCCTTCGAGCGGCTGGGTTCGTAGATGGAAGAGAGTGGTGTCAAAGCCTTCCAACACAAGGAGGGGAGATGTGGGTATTGCGTGGTAGTGCATTCATGTCCTCCTCCTCCATAAACTCATCGGTGTAAAGTCCCAGAGCAACTCCAAACTCTGGGACACTCATCGCACGAACTAGACGCCTAATTGGAAGTGAATGGTGCCTGGGTCATCATTGTTCGTCATCACCACCTGTAAATGAAAAGTAGAGCATAATTCTAAAGTTAGCTTTAAATAAGTGGGCTCGGTAATAGCGAAGAACCATTCCCATGGGTCTGTGGACAGGAGGGCGCGGATGGCATCAGCGAGCTGGACTTGCTCTACGGTAGCCCAATCGATACAGCGACATGTGGTGATGGGTCATGTACGTAATATCTGAAATAGCTCCTCCTACGAAGCTTGTAGAAATTCAAGGAACGGGTGCCGAACTTCGGCTGTAGCACGCACTGAGGAAGAACCCGGTCCCCTATGTCTTTTTGAGGATGGGACCGTGGCCTTCTTTTCTCTCGATGACAACATAATGTACCTGAAAAACATATGAGCATTGATAGAATCCAAGATACATCAGTAGTTAAGCAAGAATCCTAAAACTAGTATATGCTATTTAGTGGCTTAAATAATTCAAATTTAGAAAATTCTAAAGCAAATTCCTAACTTGTCTAAAGAAAAATAGTACAATATCTATGTAAAACATGTAGAATACTAATGTAGCATATAAATTGGAAAAATAAAGTTGAGAAAGTGAACCAAGGCTGTTGTAAGGCAATGCAGGGGCGTGTTGATGTCGAGCACAGGCGTGTGATGCGGGGATGAAATGTGTAGTGGAAAAATAGAGGGTATAGAGAGGAGAAAGTGGGGATTAATGCAAGGGGAATGGGTTTCAGGGTAATTTGAGGGTTGGGAAAGTGAGAATCTTGGGAATGGTGGCTAGAATAAGGATTAGGGAGTGGGGAAGATGAGTTTTGGGCTAGGGTTTTGAAAGGGAGAAGAAGATGAACAGTGGTTTGTTTATATAGGGAAGGTGCACACTGCCTAGGGCCATGCTCGTGTACTCTGAAGGTGAGCCCGTGTTTTTCAAATTGTTCAATTTAGGTCATGCCCGGCTACTGTCCCACGCCCGCGTGTCTTGGGCGTGTGTGGTACACGGCCATGTCGCAAGATCGTGCCTAGCTTTGTTTGCTTCTCCCACGCCCGTCTATTATGGTAGCACGCCCGTGGATTGTTGTACATTGCTAAAGGGCATGGGCGTGTCGCACGCCCGTGTTAAAGAAACAGAATCAAGCCTTTCCCTAGAACGTCCATGGTTTTCCATTCCCATGCCTGTGGTCTCCTATCAAGTTCACCCACGGCCATGTCGCACAGCCGTGGGGATTTATCGCACTCCGTGTTTTGGGGAAATCATGTCCTACTTCAACACGGTCGTGTCTCTTCTCCTGTTTGGCCACGGCTTTAGGCACGCCCGTGTGCCTGGCCGTGTGTGCTCAAAAACTTTGCAATTCAAAGACTAAGTTAATTGATTCGAAGTGTGAGAAGTTAAAAATAAAGAAATCAAAATATGTTAGTGCTCGGGTTACCTCCCGAGAAGCGCTTATTTATAGTCTAAGCTCGACTTACCTCTCCGTTGATTTATCATGGTGGTTTGAGGAGTTCATACTCCTCGTTCCTGCTGTCAATCTTAAAATAAGGTTTTAATCGAGTGTTGTTTACCTTAAAAGTGCCAAACTTGGGATGACTCACCTCAACCGTACCGAATGGAAAAATACTAAGTACCGTAAAAGGGATTTCCTCATTTGGTGTGGTAGTGACAATGTGGGGATCTACAACATCTAGGAAGACTTTATCACCAACCTTCAGTTGATTGGGAGAGGTATCGGGCTTGTTTTGGCATAGTTTCGATTTATCATGTGTTCTCAGTTTGTGTTCTCGCCATTCATCTAGCTCCTTTATCCGTAGTCTTCGTTCTTCATGGACGTCTTTGTTCTCTACATGATAATAGTGCATTGTCTCTGTTGTCTTAGTTCGAGGGGGTTCCTGCAAGGATGATTGAGTATTAGTTTTATCATTGACGGGTTTTATAGCATTATCTTGAGTTTTAGAGGTTTTGACTGAAATGCGTGCTTGAAGTGTTACTACGTTGTCACCTGTACGAAGTGTTAGCTCTCTGTGCCTACATTAATAATGGTTCTGGCAGTTTCTAAAAAGGGTCATCCTAAAATTAAAGGTACCTCGTTATCCTTATCCATATCTAAGACGACAAAGGCTACTGGGTAAATAAACTTATCAATTTTAACAAGAACATCTTTAATAATACCCTTAGGAAATCTAACTATTTTGTCAGCCAATTGTATGCTCATCCTAATTTGTTTGGGTTTATCGAGACCTAGTCGTTTAAACATTTTATATGGCATAACATTTATACTTGCCCCTAGATCAGCTAAAGCATTATTCACAGATAAAATACCAATTAAGCAAGGAATTGTAAAACTCCCTGGATCTTTCAATTTGTTAGGTAGCTTATTCTTTAGAATAGCTAAGCGGACTGCATTGAATTCCACATGCGATACAGCCTCTAATTTCCTTTTATTGCTCAGAAGTTCCTTTAAGAATTTTGCTGAGTTGGGCATCTGCGAAAGAACTTCAATAAAGGGTAAGTTAATATGTAATTTCTTTAAGAGTTTGATAAACTTACCGAATTGTTCTTCTGTTTTATCTTTCGTCACCGCTTTAGGATATGGCACACGAGGTTCATGATTCGTACTTACCTGTTTGGGATCATTATTGTTTACCTCTTCTTGTCCTTTGTTCATCGCGTTGTCTTGTTGTAATTCTGGCTCAGGTGCAATGAATCCTTCCTTATCTTGAGTGCTAATTGCATTGAGGTGTTCCCTCGGATTAGGTTCAATATTACTTGGTAAGCTACCTTGTGGTCGTTCGGAGATTAGTTTGGACAGCTGGCCTATCTGAGTTTTGAGTCCTTGGATTGATGCTTGTTGATTCTTAAGTGTTGTCTCAGTATTTTGGAAACGGGTTTCTGAAACTGAGATAAATTTATAAAGCATCTCTTCAAGGTTTGGTTTCTTCTCTTGTTGATAGGGTGGCTGTTGAAAACCCTGAGGATTTTGTGGCTTTTGATTCCCTTGACCACCCCAGGAGAAATTTGGATGGTTCCTTCAACCTGCATTATAGGTATTACTGTATGGGTTATTTTGAGATCTAAAGTTATTGTTACCTATATAGTTGACTTATTCTTCTTCAGTTGTAGGATTGAAGGATTGGTATTCCGTATGCACACCTCCTCCGCTTGAGTCACACCTCATTACTGGAAATACCTACGTAGAACCAAGAAAACTATCAATATTTTTATTGAGAAGTTCTACCTGGTTTGACACCATAGTAACTGAATCGATGTTATAAACGCCGGCTATTTTTGTTGGCTTAGTCCTCATAACTTGCGACTGATAGTTATTCAGTGACATCTCCTCTATAAATTCATAGGCATTTTCCGGTGTTTTATTGTTGATACTTCCGCTAGCGGCTGCGTCAACCATTTACCGAGTCGAGGGATTCAGGCCATTGTAGAATGTTTGTACTTGAAGCCAAAGCGGTAACCCATTGTGAGGGCACCTTCTTAGTAAGTCCTTGTATCTCTCCCATGCATCGTAAAGTGTTTCTAAATCCATCTGCACAAAAGAAGAGATATCTTTACGTAATTTAGCCGTTTTACCTGGCAAAAAATATTTTAGTAAAAATTTCTCGGTCATTTGTTCCCAAGTAGTGATAGACCCTCGTGGTAACGAATTTAACCACTGCTTGGCTTTGTTTCTCAGTGACAAGGGAAATAATTGAAGACAAATGGCATCATCAGAAACGCCATTGATTTTGAATGTATCGCAAAATTCAAGAAAATTCGCCAAGTGCGTGTTGGGATCCTCATCCTGCAAACCATCAAACTGAACAAACTAGTGTACCATCTGAATTATGTTAGGTTTTAGTTCAAAATTATTCGCATAAATAGCAGGTCTAACTATACTTGACTCAGTTCCTGTTAAAGAAGGTTTAGCATAGTCATACAAAGTATGTGGAGCAGGATTTTGATTAGCTGCAATTGCAGAAAGCAACTGATCGCCTGGTTTTCGGCCATCTCTTCGGTTAGGGGTTGAATATCGTCTTCTCGCTCGTTCTCCGTGTATCATAAACTACGCCTTATTTCTCTTTGATTTCTATGAACTGTGCGATCGATTTCTTCGTCAAAAAGTAATGGTCCTGATGGGTTTCTTCTAGTCATAAACTATAAAAACCTGCCAAGAGAGAGAAAAAGTAAATTAATAAATAATAAAATAAAATAAAATTGCAAGAAAAATAAACGGCTAAAGTAATCAAAATTTAGTGTTCCTAATATTTCAGTTCCTCGGCAACGGTGCCAAAAACTTGATCGTGTGATATGTAACAAGTAATAAATATTTATAATGAAGATCAAACCTAGACTAACTATTATCACGACGAAAAGGCAAGCGCACCTATCGAACAATAGTATAGTAATGGCAAGACCGGGATATCGTACCCAAGGGAACCAAAAGTACCGGTAATAACTATCTTCTTATTATCTAGCCTAGGAATAAAAGGATTTGTTTATTAAACTAATTATCTAAACTAATTAACTAGTTTAATTAAAGCGAAGAGAAAATTTGGAAAAAGACTTGAAGAAAAGCAATTGATAAAGACAACACCCAATGAAGAATCTACCTAGATTTCACTTGTTATCTGACTCTGAACCGGACGATTTATTCACTTGACTTGATCCGTGAGACTCCCTAACCTATGTTATTATCCTTTTTGAGATTAATAACGTCTCGGTATTTTGGATTGCTGCTTGTTCATTCTTAAGTGCTGTCTCGGTATTTTGGAAATAGGTTTCTGACACCGAGATAAATTTATAAAGCATCTCTTCAAGGTTTGGTTTCTTCTCTTGTTGATAACTTGGCTGTTGAAAACCCTGAGGATTTTGTGGCTTTTGATTGCCGTGACCACCCTAGGAGAAATTTGGGTAGTTCCTCCAACCTGTATTATAGGTATTACTGTATGGGTTATTTTGAAATCTAAAGTTATTGTTACCTATATAGTTGACTTATTCTTCTTTAGTTGTAGGATTGAAGGATTGGTATTCTGTATGCACACCAAGAAAATTATCAATATTTTTATTGAGAAGTTCTACCTGATTTGACACCATAGTAACTGAATCGATGTTATAAACGCCGGCTATTTTTGTTGGCTTAGTCCTCAAACTTGCCACTGATAGTTATTCAGTGACATATCCTCTATAAATTCATAGGCAACTTCCGGTGTTTTATTGTTGATACTTCCGCCAGCGACTGCGTCAACCATTTACCGAGTCGAGGGATTCAGGCCATTGTGGAATGTTTGTACTTGAAGCCAAAGCGGTAACCCATTGTGAGGGCACCTTCTTAGTAAGTCCTTGTATCTCTCCCATGCATCGTAAAATGTTTCTAAATCCATCTGCACAAAAGAAGTGATATCATTACGTAATTTAGCCGTTTTAGCCGGCAAAAAATATTTTAGTAAAAATTTCTCGGTCATTTGTTCCCAAGTAGTGATAGACCCTCGTGGTAACGAGTTGAACCACTACTTGGCTTTGTTTCTCAGTGAAAAGGGAAATAATCGAAGACAAATGGCATCATCAGAAACGCCATTGATTTTGAATGTATCGCAAAATTCAAGAAAATTCGCCAAGTGCGTGTTGGGATCCTCATCCTGCAAACCATCAAACTGAACAAACTAGTATATCATCTGAATTATGTTAGGTTTTAGTTCAAAATTATTCGCATAAATAGCAGGTCTAACTATACTTGACTCAGTTCCTGTTAAAGAAGGTTTAGCATAGTCATACATAGTATGCGGAGCAGGATTTTGATTAGCTGCAATTGCAGAAAGTAGCTGATCGCCTGGGTTTTCGGCCATCTCTTTGGTTAGGGGCTGAATATCGTCTTCTCGCTCGTTCTCCGTGTATCATAAACTACGCCTTATTTCTCTTTGATTTCTACGAACTGTGCGATCGATTTCTTCGTCAAAAAGTAATGGTCCTGATGGGTTTCTTTTAGTCATAAACTATAAAAACCTGCCAAGAAAGAGAAAAGCAAATTAATAAATAACAAAATAAAATAAAATTGCAAGAAAAATAAACGGCTAAAGTAACAAAAATTTAGTGTTCCTAATATTTCAGTTCCCCGGCAACGGCGCCAAAAACTTGATCGTGTGATGTGTAACAAGTAATAAATATTTATAATAAAGATCAAACCTAGACTAACTATTATCATGATGAAAAGGAAAGCGCACCTATCGAACAATAGTATAGTAATGGCAAGACCGGGATATCGTACCCAAGGGAACCAAAAGTACCGGTAATAACTATCTTCTTATTATCGAGCCTAGGAATAAAAGGATTTGTTTATTAAACTAATTATCTAAACTAATTAACTAGTTTAATTAAAGCGAAGAGAAAATTTGGAAAAAGACTTGAAGAGAAGCAATTGACAAAGACGACACCCAATGAGGAATCTACCTAGATTTCACTTGTTATCTGACTCTGAACCGGACGATTTATTCACTTGACTTGATCCGTGAGACTCCCTAACCTATGTTATTATCCTTTTCGAGACTAATAACGTCTAACCCTCAGTTGAATTAATCAAAATTTCTTTCTTAATTAAAACCCCTAGGGAAGCAGTAAATCACACTATGGACTCCCATATTAGGTTTCACCCTAATCCGGTAAAATCTCGTAACCCTATTTCTAGGCGTTCGATCAAATCCACTTAATTATGCCAAATCTACTCTTAGGCAGGGTCTATTCATTCTCTGCATAAGCATAACAAATCATGAATTATTATTTGAAATATTAACTCAAGCATTAAGAACACATAATTAAGAACAAATCAAGTATTTATCATACAGTTTAGATAATAATAACAAGATCCATCATAGGTTTTATCCCCCTTAGGTATCTAAGGGGTTCAGTTCATAATAAAATAAGAGTACATCTCAAAAGTATAAAAATAACAAAACATGAAGAAAATTCTAAAACCCCTGAAGGAATTCTGAGGGAGATCTTCTGTCTTGGAGTAGCTCTGGCTTTTGGGATGGATCGTCTGGCTTCCTTAAAGTAATTCTTGGCGTGTGGTTCTGTATTCCAGAAAAGTTCTGGAAGAAGCCTCCTCTCTGGGTCATACTTAGGGTGTTTCTATAGGCTTTGGATTGGCTTTCTTCCTCCCAAGTACCCTTTTTCGTGTAAAATACAACTCTTTGAAAAAGGGACACGCCCGTGTGCCACGGCCGTATGACGTGATTGCCAGGCCGTGTTCAATCCGTTAAATTGCCACGGCGGTATGGGCTAATGGCCAGGCCGTGTAAGTCGTGTAAACCTTGGTCGACACCCCCAAAGCCCACGGGCGTGTGAGATGCCTATGTGGCAAGGCTTAGGCTGTATGATCTTCTCGATTTGGTCCGTTTTGTCCCTTTTTAGCTTCTTTTTGGCTCCTTTTGACTCTTGGTGCTCTCTTGAGTACAAAACATGAAATAAACAGATTAAGAGCACCAAAATCCAAAAATCTAGTAGTAAACATCTATAAATATGCTAAGTATTTGAGGTAAAACTATGTATAATTTGGCATTTATCATTCCTCCAACCTGCATTATAAGTGTTAGTATATGGATTGTTTTGACGTCAAGGATTATTACCCATGTAGTTTAATTGCTCGTTATCCATGCTGTGGCCATAAGATTGGTATTCCGAATGGTTTGTTTCACCATTTCTTGCTTCGTACTTCATTACTGGGTGAACCTGTGAAGAACTAAGAAAACCATCAATCTTTTTATTCAAGAGTTCTACCTGATTTGACAGCATGGTGACCAAATCGACGTTATAAACACCGGCTGTTTTCGTTGGCTTTGTCCTCATGACTTGCCACTGATAGTTATTCAGTGACATCTCCTCTATAAACTCATAGGCATCTTCTGGTGTTTTATTGTTGATGGTTCTTCCAGCAGCTGCGTCAACCATTTGCTGAGTCAAAGGATTTAGACCATTGTGGAATATTTGAACTTGGAGCCAAAGCGGTAACCCATGGTGGGGGCATCTTCTCAAAAGGTCATTATTCTTTTCCATGCATCGTAGAGTGTTTCTAAATCCATGTGCACAAAAGAAGAGATATCATTACGTAATTTAGCCGTTTTAGCCGGCGAAAAATATCTTAGTAAAAATTTCTCAGTCATTTGTTCCCAAGTAGTAATTGACCCTCGTGGTAACAAGTTCAACCACTATTTAGCTTTGTTCCTCAATAAAAAAGGGAAACAATCGAAGACGTATGGCATCATCAGAAACGTCATTAATTTTAAATGTATCGCATAATTCTAAGAAGTTGTCTAAATGAGCATTGGGATCTTCATCCTGCAAACCATCAAACTGAACAAAGTGTTGCATCATTTGAATAGTGTTAGGTTTAAATTCAAAAGTATTTGTAGCTACAGCAGGTCTAACTATGCTAGATTCAGTTCCTGTTAAAGAAGGTTTAGCATAATCTTACATAGTGCGTGGAGCAGGATTCTGATTAACCGCAATTGCAGGAGGTAGCTGATTGCCTTGGTTTTCAGCCATCTCTTCGGTTGGGGGTTGAGTATTGTCTTCTTGCTCATTCTTCATGTATCTTAAGTTGTGCCTTATATCTCTTTAGTTTCTACGAATTGTACGATCGATTTCTTCATCAAAAAGTAATGGTCCTGACGGGTTTCTTCTAGTCATAAACTATAACAACCTGCCAGGAGAAAGAAAGATTAGGTTAATAAATAATAATAAAAAAAAATTAAATTGCAAGAAAAATAAATGGCTAAAGTAATAAAAATTAAGCGTTCCTAATATCTTAGTTCCCCGGCAACGACGCCAAAAACTTGATCGCGTGATTTCGTGATAGGTTTTAAATATTTATAATTACTCATTCTTGAACTAACTATTATTGCGATGTAGGCAAGTGTACCTATCGAACAGTAGTATAGTCTTAGCAATACCAGATTGTCGAACCCAAAGGAACTAAAAGTACTAGTAATGACTGTCTTTTTATTGTCTAGCCTAAGAATAAAGTGGTTTTTATTTTAATTGAATAATTATCTAAACTAAGAACGCACAGAGAAAAGAATTGGGGAATTGTTTTTGGGATAAATCGATTGACTTAAGACAATACCTAAGAAAAAATCCACATAGACTTTACTTGTTATTCTGGCTCCGAATCGGACGATTTATTCATTCAACTTGTACCGTAGAGATCCCTAAGTTATGTTGTTATCCCTATTCAAGACTAATAACGTCTAATCCCTAGATTGAATAACCAAGACTTTTCTCTAATTAACACTCTAGGCTTGCATTAACTCGATCTATGGATCCCCTTATTAGGTTTCACCCTAATCTGAAAAAATATTGTCACCCTATTTCTAGGCGCACAATTAACTCCACTTAATTATGACAAATGTACTCTTAGATAGGGTCTATTCTTCCTCTGAATAAGAGCATGTCTTGAATTAGTATCCTGGGATATCAAAACAAGAATTAAGAACACATAATTAAGAACAAGTTAAATATTTATCACACGATTCAGAAAATAATAACAAGATTCGTCTTAGGTTTCATTCCCCTTAGGTATTTAGGGGTTTTAGTTTATAACTAAATAAGAAAACATCTCAGAAGAATAAAGAATACAAAACATAAAGAAAATCCAAAACTCCTGAAGGGAAATTAAGGAGAGATCTTCAGTCTTGATGATGAATCCGGCTTCTGATGTGGATCAATGGGCTTCCTTGGAGTAATTTTTTACTCCCCCTTCTCCGTCTCCCCTTTTTCTTCCTTCTCTAGGGTGTATTTATAGGCTTTGTAATGCCTAGAAGCCCTCAAAATTAGCCTTTTCTGAATTGGACTCAACTTGGGCTCGGTAGGGACATACCCATGGCACACGCCCGTGTTTGATTACTTTAGGCCATGCTCAAGCATGTCAAATTGACACGGCCGTGTGGTCTGCCCGTGTGAGGAGGTCCAGGCCTTGTTGATTTCGTACTTTAGCCCATATTCTCCGTTTTTGGCCTGTTTCTCATTCCTTTCAATCTCCTATGCTCTCCTAAGTATAAAACATGAAATTAAATAATTAGGAGCATCGAATTCACCAATTCTAATGAGAAATCATCCAGAAAATGCATTAAACATGGGGTAAAAATTTGTATAATTTATGGTTTATCAGTGGTTTTGGGACCACAAATCTGAGTCAAAAAAATATTTAAATATTATTTTCTATGCTTATGATATATGAATTAGCATGTGTGAAAGTTTCGTCTAAAAATTTAATTGTTTGTGTACTCAATTTGATAAAAGGACTTAATCGCGTAAAATGTAAAAGTTGCCTGTTGTTTGGTAAAAGTGTTTATTTGATTTGGCTCATTAATTGTGGGGTCCTTATGTGGTAATTTGGCCTTTGGAAGTTTGAATGGAAGTTAATGACCATCCAATATATGTTTATTTTATGTTTATAATAAGGTTAATAAGGTAAAATGTTTATTATTGTTAATTAAAATAAAAAAAGCATGAAAATGGCCATTAACATCCATTTGTGTCGAAAATACAAGAAAAAGAAAAAAAACAGAACATTAGGGTTCGACCATTGATTTTCTTTGATTAAGGTATGTGTTTTGATTTTTTTTTTGATAATTTCTACGTTTTTGTGATCGTTGCTTTGTGTTTTACTAAGCCCATGCCTCAATTTCTGATTTTGATGAAAATTTTGAAATGTGCCATGGATGAATTCATGAGCTTTATGTTGTTAATTGATGAAATATGAAAGTTTGATGTTGGGTTTATATGTTTTGTCTTTGGATTTTTTATGATTTTTAGTAAGTTAGGCTAAATTGTGAAATTTGTAAATTGAGGGACTAAAATGTGAAATAAATGAACTACATATGAATCTTTTAGAAATTTGGCTAATCTTGTGTACAAGCAAATTATGTGTATTTTTTGATTTTTTGAATTAGGGACTAAAGTGTCAAAATGTTAAAATGTGAGGGCTAGTTTGCAAAATGCCCTAATTGTGTGTTTGTGGATAGTTTTGAATGAATTTGTGATTGAATTAGTTAAAATTGAATTTATATAGATTGAGAATTAAAGAAAACAAAGTTAGATTGGGAAAGTCGAAAGTTTTCAAGTAACCGATTTTATTCATCCAAATCCGTACAAGGCAAGTCAATATACAATAAACGTGTTTGAATTGAATTATTATTGTTCATATGATTGTAACATCCCAGATTAGGACCTAGTCAGAACACTAGTTTCGAGACCAAAAATCCGAGATAGAAATAACTATTTTATGATTATTATGAGGTTTATGTTATGAATACATGCTTGTGTGAAAGTTTCATGAAGAAATTCTATGCATAAATTGTCAAATTGCATTTTAGGGACCAAATTGAATAAAGCGCAAAACTTGCATTCTAGAAGCTTTAAGCATGAAATTGCATTAGATTATGAATTAGAAGGTCCTAATTAGCAATTTAACCAATTTCTAAAATTTTGGACAAAAATAGACATGCATAGGAAAAAATTGGAAAGAGAAACCCTAAGGGCATTTTGGTCATTAGGTAATTAAAAGAATAAAAATGGAAAATCAAACCAAAAATGTGTCCATCTTTTTCCTTGGTAGCCAAAAATCACAAAACACCATAGTTAGGGTTTTGTTCAACATTTCCAAGCTCAATAATAAGTGTTCTCTAGCCCCATTTTTAATGGTCTTTGTAATTTTGAAGTCTCGGTAACACGATCTACCCATTTCTAGCTATATTTTGAGCTAGGGTTCATGTATGAAAATTGAACCATGCATGACATGCTTGTATTTTGATTATTTATGGAGGATTATGAATGTTTGATGCATGGTGAACATCTTTTATTAAGTGTTTTTTAGTGAAAACACCTAAACAAGGGACATGTTTGTAAAAGTGTAAAAGTGAGTAGTAATAATGTGAAATAAAATAAAATATGGGCTGATATGGGCATAGAAGAGGTTCGGTCAAGCTTGAGTAATCAAGAAAATGCATACATTTCATTTTACGAGCCTAGGGGCTAAATTGTAAATATGTAAAAGTTTAGAGGTCAAAATGCAAATTTGCAAGAGCATGATTTATGGACCCGTTTGAATAATGTAAATAATAAATAAGTTAAATTTGGCATTATAGATCAAGAAAAACGTGAATCGGGACTTGATCGAGGAAAGAATAAAGTATACAACGACTAAGCTCGATTATCATCGTTTTGTACCGAGGTAAGTACATATGCAAATAATGTGGCATTGTAGTATGTTTTAATGCTTTAATATATTGTAATAAATGTTTTATTGTCATTATGAGTTATATGCTTGCTGATTGTTATGAAAACATGAATATTATTATGGTCATTATCCACGGCGTTACAAGTAAGTTTGATGGAGATACCATCTGCAAGAGAGGAAAAACCCCATTTGAACCTTAGGAATAGTTTAGGATACAAGTGACATGTCACTAGGAACTAAGAAGTTTGAACTCGTTGAGTGGTCCGGGTTCGTGAGGTATGTAGCATCCGAGCTCGTTGAGAGGTTCGAGTTCATTATAGATGCGAGCATTCGAGCTCGTTGAGTGGTTTGAGTTCATGATGGATGCAATTCATGTAACATCCGAGCTCATTGAGAGGTTTGAGTTCATTATGGATGTGTTACATGTTATGCGATAGCTTCGGCTACATTTGTATATGTGGCACTTACGTGCAAGGTTCCCGCATGTCTAATAGTATTCTGAATGTTCAACAGGTAATGTAACAATTGTAATGAAAGTCCCGAGAAGAGCATATGAAAGAGGCATGGTTATTGATACTTTACGATGTGTACGTACACTAAACCTATAAGTAATGCTTTGATAAAGATTGATTTGAGAGGAGCAAGTATGTATATGCATATGATGAATAAGCAAAGAGGTTTGAATGAAGAATAATCTTCATGTATACGTTATCATGTTTTTGCATGTTAATTGTTTACCCCTATTGCATATTATTTGTATGTGGACTTACTAAGCTTTAATGCTTACTCCCCTCTCTTTTCTATTCTTTGTAGTTCCTCCAAGCTAACTCGGGGATCGGAAGCTGTCGGAGTATTCGGTCACACTATCAAAAGACTATTGGGTATAGTGAAATTATTATTTTGAGTATGCACGTATATGAACTTGGTCATTTTGTGATATGTTTCATGTTATTTGGCCAATTTATGAAGGCCTATGATGATGATGATTCTTTTATGATGGTCATGTGATATGGCTCATATTTGATCATGTAACAGTCCGATCTTGACCCTAGTCAAAATAGTGGTTTTGGGACCACAAATTCGAGTCTGAAAAATGTTTTAATATTATTTTCTGTGTCTGTGATATGTGAAATTATAATTGTACAATTTCTGTGATTTAATTTGTCTGTTTCTGTGCTTAATTATGAAAAATAATTAAATTGTGAAATGTGTAAAACTTGAGTGCTAGATGATAAAGCACCTAATTGGCTTGGCTTTTAAAATAAAGGTCCCTGCATGTCAATTGTACCATTTGTTTAAATGGTGGACAATTATGGGCATTAGTGGATGGAAATATATGTTTTATTAATGAAGGGCAAAATGGTAAAAGGTGAATTTATGTTAATTTAATAAAACAAAAGGCATGAAATTAGTCATTTGTTCATCATCTTTGCCGAATTCGTCAAAGAAAATGAAAAAAAAATTAAGCTTAGTGTTTTGGCTTTGATTCTTTTTGATTCAAGGTTCGTTTTGTTCCGTTTTTGATAATTTCTGCATTTCTATGATCATTGCTTTGTGTTCTTCAAAACTCATACCTAAATTTTTGTTTTTGTTAGAGTTTATGAAATGAGCCATTGATGATTATATGAGCTTTATAGTACTCTTATATGGATTATGAAAGATATATGTTGAATTATTATGTTTTGTTCTTGAAAATTTGATAAAATGAGCTATTTGGGCTAATTTGTGAAAATGAGGTTTTGAAGGACTAAATTATGAATTTAACATGTTTTATGGGCTTATATGGAAGCCATGTATATTTGGCCAAGCTATAGTCTTGGTGAATTTGGTATATTTGTAAATTTGTGAAAAATGGACTAAAGTGTAAAAATCTGAAATTATAGGGGCTAAATTGTAAACTGCCCTAAATATGTATTCATGGACTATTTTGAATGAAATATATGATTGAATGGTTGAAATTGTATTGTATTAGATCAAGAACAAAGAAAATCAGACTTAGATCGATGGAAGTCTAAAGTAGTTGAATGGTCAACTCATTTTCGTCTGAAATCCGTACGAGGTAAGTCAAACTACACTTATATGTTAAGTTGACTAAATTCTGTGTTTATAAACTGCTATCTGTATTGGATGGCCTTGAGAGCCTGATAAAAGAACGTTGGTATTAATTTGAATTATCGTGTAAGACTGTGTCTTGGACATAGGCATCAATTTGAAATTTAAGTGTAAGACCATGTTTGGGACATCAGTATCGTATCTATTTTCGTATAAGACCCTGTCTGGGACAGAGGCATCGATATTGAAGTACATGTAAGACCACGTCTGGGACATCGGCATTGTACTTGTCTGTGAATATTTATTCCGTTTCTGGATTTGTCCGGTACAGGTACATTCGTATCGTACTAGATTTCTAAATAGAAAAGACTATGTTTCTACGAAGTAAGGAAATATTCTATGAGACGGTTGTGAATTCTGGCCATTAACTGTTACTTTTATGCTATATTAGTTGGAAAATTGTATTTGACTTACTAAGCTCGTTGTAGCTTACTCTGTGTCATTTCTGTCTGTTTAACAGTTATTGTAGCTACTGAAGGCTCGAGATAGTTGAGGATTGTCATCACACCATCAAACTCATTTTGGTACTTTTGAAATGTAAATATCCTTAAGTATGGCATGTATAGGTTAGAACGGATTAGTTGATATATATGTGCAAGTTATGGCATTTGAGTTGGGTTAGCAAATGATATATTTGTGTATTGTTTTGGTGTATGTCTTAATGTGCTATGTTCTAATGTGTTTTGGTCATATTTGAGCAATGAATTGGTTGGAAATGTTGGTATACTTGTTGTGTATTAATGTTTGTAGGATTGGAACCATATGGGGTGGCAAATTGGCTTAAACCAAGCCTGCATTGTGCCACACGGCCTGGGAACACGGGCGTGCCTTGTGGTCGTGTGAGAAAGTCAGTAGCTAACTAAATTTTACACGGTCATGGAACACGACTGTGTCTATTGGCCATGTTAAAAAGTCAGTATAGGACCTCTTTTTGGCACGGTTGGACCACATGGACATGTCTTGTGCCCGTGTGAGTCACACGATCTAGTCACACGGGCGTATGACTTGGTCAGTTTTGAAAATATTGATTAAGTTCTGAAATTTCTGAATGGGTTCGGTTTAGTTTCAACCTTCCTTAGGTCTCGTAAATCATCTTAATGGATGAATTGTGGATGAATATTTATGTATTGATATTATATGAGATCTGTGAATCTGTGTTACTCTAAAATGCTCTGTCTGTCTGGTGACTCCCCTTTCCTATTCTAGCGACAGTTACGGCATAGGGGTGTTATATTTTATTGGTATCAGAGCTATGGTTTAGTCGGTTCTAGGACTACCATAGTGCATATGAGTCTAGCTATACATGTCATATATTTGAATCTGTGATAGTGTGATGACTTCTGACTTTGAAATGTGCTTTTATATAGCAAATGGATCCCGATAGAGTTGTAGCTAACGATGTTGAAAGCAATGCGCCTGCTCCTGTGCAAGGGGCAGTGCAAGATGATTCACGACCAGCTATGAGTAGCCGTGATAGTGAGGCTAAGCAAGACTTCTATTAGATGATGAATGAATGGTTCACCCAATACATTATAACCAATCCGACTGTACAACAATCTCCAGCCCCGGTTAATCCTTCTCAAATCCCTGTTATGACTTTCGTGAATCAAGTTCAGTCAAGTAGACCACCAGTTGACAAGATTACAAAGTATGGGGCTGAAGAGTTCCGAGCTACAATGAATGATGATGCCGAAAGAGCTGAATTTTGATCGAAAAATACGATACGGTATTTGATGAAATGTCTCTAAATCTAGAAGAATGTGTTAAATGCGCCATTTCACTTCTCAGAGATATGGCGTATCATTGGTGGAAAACTTTAATATCTGTGGTTCCGAGCGAACGGGTTACCTAGGATTTCTTCCAAGCTAAATTTCGAAAGAAATACATTAGTCAGAGATTCATTGATTAGAAACGTAAAGAGTTTCTCGAGCTTAAACAGGGTCGAATGTCTGTTACTGAATACGAACGAGAATTTGTGAGATTGAGCCAATATGCTCGGGAATGTGTATCAAATGAAGTAATAATGTGCAAAAGATTTGAAGATGGACTAAACGAAGATATTTGTCTGCTAGCGGGGATTTTGGAGATTAAAGAAATGGTAGTGCTCGTTGAGCGAGCATGTAAAGCTGAAGAATTAAGCAAAGAGAAAAGAAAAGCTGATTCTGAAGCTAGAGATGCTAGAAAGAGATCTTCGAGTAAATCATTTCAGTCTGGATCAAAGAAATATCGAGATGATCAGAACTGTTCAAATACTAATGCCGGCTATTCAAACCGAGACCGAGCTAGATCATATTTGAACACTAGAGCCCCTGTTACTTCTGTTGCAATCGTTGGAAATGTCCGATCTGAGAGACCTGAATGTAAACACTGTGGTAAAAGACATCCGGGAAATTGTAGATTTAATGACCGAGCCTGTTTCCGATGCGGATCTTTAGATCATTTTGTAAGAGATTATTTTGAACGTACTGAACAAGAGAATGTGCAGAATCCGAGACCGAGTAACACTTAGCTAGAGGTAGACTTTCCAGAAATTCAAGAAATACAAGTGGTGGTCAAAGAGCTATTGAAGATACTACTGTTAGATCTGAGGCCAGAGCACCTGGTAGGGCCTATGCAATCCGAGCTCGTGAGGAAGCTTCGTCACCAGACGTGATTACTGGTACTTTCACTCTTTATGATACTTCTTTGATTGCACTGGTAGACCCTGGATCAATGCATTCTTATATCTATATGAATTTAGTGCGCAGTAAGACTTTGCCTGTAGAGTCTACTGAATTTGTAATTAAAGTATCGAACCCTTTAGGCAAAAGTGTTTTAGTTGATAAAGTCTGCAAGAACTGCCCATTAATGATTCGAGATACCTATTTTCCTACTAATCTGATGCTATTGCCTTTCGACGAATTTGATATAATTCTGGGGATGGACTGGTTAACATTGCATGATGCTGTTGTGAACTGTAAAAAAAAAAAGTTATTGACTTAAGGTTTAAAAATGATGAGATAATTCGAATTGAGTCTAGTGATCTAAATAGGCTATCAGCTGTGATATCTGCAATGAAAGCACGAAATTATGTAAAGAAAGGCTGTGAAGCCTACTTAGCTTATGTGTTAGACTCAAAAGTGGATGACAAGAAAATTGAATCAATGTCCGTTGTCTGTGAAGTCCCTGATGTGTTTCCTGAGGAACTATCGAGAAGTCGAGTTTGGTATTGAATTGGTACCTGGTACTACTCTGATATCGATAGCTCCGTACAGAATGGCTTTGACTGAACTAAAAGAATTAAAATCTCAGTTGCAAGAATTGACCGATCGAGGATTTGTTAGACCGAGTTTTTCACCTCGGGGTGCTCCTGTTCTGTTTGTGAAAAAGAAAGATGGCACAATGAGAATGTGTATTGATTACCGTCAACTTAATAAAGTGACTATAAAGAACTAATACCCTCTGCCCAGGATCGATGACTTATTCAATCAGTTGAAAGGTGCTACTGTGTTTTCAAAGATAGATTTGAGATCGGGTTACTATTAGTTGCGAATAAAGGACTCCAATATTCTGAAAACTGCTTTTAAAACAAGATACGGGCATTATGAATTTTTAGTTATGCCTTTTGGATTAACGAATGTGCCTGCTATCTTCATGGATTTGATGAATAGAATTTTCAGACCGTAATTAGATCAATTTGTTGTTGTATTTATTGATGACATATTGATTTATTCACGTAATGAATCTGAACACGCCAAGCATTTGAGGATAGTATTATAGATTTTGAGAAATAAATATTTATATGCAAAGTTCAGTAAATGTGAATTCTGGTTGCGAGAAGTTGGTTTTCTAGGTCATATTATATCAGCTTCCGGTATTCGAGTTGATCCAAGTAAGATTTCAGCTATTCTGGATTGAAAGCCTCCGAGGAATGTATCTGAAGTCCACAGTTTTCTCGGACTTGCCAGTTACTACAGACGATTTGTAAAATATTTCTCGATGATTGCAACTCTGTTGACAAAATTTCTTTAGAAATATGTGAGTTTTAAATGGTCTGAACAATGTCAGAAAAGTTTTGATCGGTTAAAAGCTCTGTTAACTAAAGCTCCGATATTGGTACAACCTGAGTCAGGTAAAGAATTTTTTGTTTACAGTGATGCTTCGTTGAATGGACTCGGTTGTGTATTAATGCAAGAAGGAAAAGTCGTTGCTTATGCTTCGAGATAATTAAAGCCGCATGAGAAGAACTATCCAACACACGACCTCGAATTAGCTGCCATTGTATTTGCTTTGAAGATCTGGCGTCACTATCTGTTTGGTGAGAAATGTCATGTGTTTTCTAATCATAAAAGTCTGAAGTATTTAATGACGCAAAAAGATCTAAATTTGCGACAGAGAAGATGGTTAAAACTACTAAACAATTACAAATTTGTGATTGATTATCATCCGGGCAAAGCTAATGTTGTTGCTGATGCTTTGAGTAGGAAATCATTGCCTATGTTGTGTGGTATGGACGCTAATCTAACACTATCTAATGATACTTTGGTTTATGCCGAACTGAAAGCAAAACCTTTGTTTATACAATAGATCTGTGAAGATCAGAAGTCTGACAATGAATTGATAGCTAAACGAACTCTGTATGATTTTGAATTCCGGGTTAATGTTAATGATTGTTTGAGATTCAAAAATAGACTTTGTGTTCCGAGAAATTCGGAGTTGATTTGGATGATTTTGAGTGAAGCTCACAGCAATAGATTTTCTGTACATCCGGGAAGTACTAAAATGTATAATGATTTGAAACAACTATATTGGTGGCCGGGAATGAAAAGAGATTTTTCTGACTTTGTTTCGAGATGTTTAATCTATCAACAAGTTAAAGCTGAACATCAGGTGCCATCTAGGTTATTACAACTGATTATGATTCCAGAGTGGAAATGGGATCGAGTGACCATGGATTTTGTTTTGGGTTTGCCTCTATCTCCGAAAAAGAAAGATTCAATTTGGGTTGTAGTTGATCGTTTGACGAAATTAGCTCATTTTATTTCGATTCGGTTTGATTATTCGCTCGATAAGATAGCTGAGTTGTATATTTCTGATATTGTGAAATTGCATGGTGTACCATTGTCAATAGTATCTGATAGAGACCCGAGATTTACATCACAATTTCAGAGGAAATTGCAAGATGCTCTGGGTACTAAATTGCATTTCAGCACTGCTTTTCATCCGCAAACAGATGGTCAATCTGAGCAGATTATTCAGATACTCGAGGATATGTTGAGATGTTGCATTCTCGAATTTGAAGGTACGTGGGAATAGTATCTTCCTTTGATTGAATTTTCCTATAATAATAGCTTTCAATCGAGTATCAATATGGCACCGTACGAAGCTTTATACGGTCGAAAGTGTAGAACTCCGTTATACTGGTCTAAGCTTAGTGAGAATAAGATTAATGGTATTGATCTGATAAAAGAAACAGAACAGAAAGTAAAAGTAATCCGAGATAGTCTGAAAGCTGCCTCTGATCGTCAGAAATCATATGCAGATTTAAAAGGAAAGGATATCGAATATGAGATCGGTGATAAAGTGTTTCTGAAGGTTTCTCCATGGAAGAAACTGTTCCGATTTGGAAAACAGGGCAAGCTGAGTCTGAGGTTCATCAGACCGTATGAAATCATTGAGCGAGTTGGGCCGGTTGCTTATAGATTGAAGTTACCATCTGAGTTAGAAAAGATTCACAATGTATTTCATGCATCGATGCTTCGACGATACAGATCGAATCTTTCACATGTAATTTCTCCATCTGATATTGAAATCCATTCTGACATGACTTATAAAGAAAAGCCAATTCGTATTCAGTCTCGTGAGATTAAAGAATTACGTAATAAAAGAATTCCGCTAGTCAAAGTACTGTGGCGTAGACATGGAGTAGAAGAGGCTATATGGGAGCCTGAAGATGCAATGAAACAGAAATATCCGATTCTATTTAACGGTAAGATTTTCGGGGATAAAAATCCCTAAGCGGGGGAGAATTATAACAGTCCGATTTTGACCCTAGTCAGAATAGTGGTTTCGGGACCACAAATCTGAGTCTAAAAAATATTTTAATATTATTTTTTATGTCTGTGATATGTGAATTTATATCTGTACAGTTTCTGTGATTTAATTTGTATGTTTATGTGCTCAATTATGAAAAAGGATTAAATCGTGGAAAGTGTAAAACTTGAGTGCTAGATGATAAAGCACCTAATTGGCTTGGCTTTTAAAATAAAGGTCCTTACATGTCAATTTTACCATTTGTTTCAATGGTGGACAGTTATGGGCATTAGTGGATGGAAATATATGTTTTATTAGGAAGGGCAAAATGGTAAAAGGTGAATTTATATTAATTTAATAAAACAAAAGGCATGAAATTAGTCATTTGTTCATCATCTTTGCCGAATTCATCAAAGAAAAGGAAAGAAAATTAAGCTTAGGGTTTCAGCTTTGATTCTCTTTGATTCAAGGTTCGTTTTTGTTCCGTTTTTTATAATTTCTGCATTTCTGTGATCGTTGCTTTGTGTTCTTCAAAACCCATACCTAAATTTTTGTTTTTGTTGGAGTTTATAAAATGTGCCATTGATGATTATATGAGCTTTATAGTACTATTATATGGATTATGAAAGATATATGTTGAATTATTATGTTTTGTTCTTGAATATTTGATGAAATGAGCTATTTGGGCTAATTTGTGAAAATGAGGTTTTGAAGGACTAAATTATGAATTTAACATGTTGTATAGGCTTATATGGAAGCCATGTATATTTGGCCAAGCTATAGTCTTGGTGAATTTGGTATATTTGTAAATTTGTGAAAAATGGACTAAAGTGTAAAAATCTGAAATTATAAGGGCTAAATTGTAAAGTGCCTTAAATATGTATTCATGGACTATTTTGAATGAAATATATGATTGAATGGTTGAAATTATGTTGTATTAGATCAAGGACAAAGAAAATCAGACTTAGATCGAGGGAAGTCTAAAGTAGTTGAATAGTCGACTCATTTTCGTCCAAAATCCGTACAAGGTAAGTCAAACTACACTTATATGTTAAGTTGATTAAATTCTATGTTTATAAACTGCTATCTGCATTGGACGGCCTTGAGAGCCTGATAAAAGAACGTTGGTATTGATCTGAATTATCGTGTAAGACCGTGTCTGGGACACAGGCATCGATTTGAAATTTAAGTGTAAGACCATGTCTGGGACATCGGCATCGTATCTGTTTTCGTATAAGACCCTGTCTGGAACAGAGGCATCGATACTGAATTATATGTAAGACCACTTCTGGGACGTCGGGATTGTACTTGTCTGTGAATATTTATTCCGTTTCTGGATTTGTCTGATGATAAATTATGAGATATGAAATGTATAATTCATACAGGTACATTCGTATGGTATTAGATTTCTGAATGTAAAAGACTATGTTTCTACGAAGTAAGGAAATATTCTATGAGACGGTTGTGAATTCTGGCCATTAACCGTTACTTTTATGCTATATTAGTTGGGAAATTGTATTTGACTTATTAAGCTCTTTGTAGCTTACTCTTTGTGATTTATGTCTGTTTTATAGTTATCGTAGCTACTGAAGGCTCGGGATAGTTTAGGATTGTCATCACACCATCAAACTCATTTTGGTACTTTTGAAATGTACATATCCTTATGTATGGAATGTATAGGCTAGAATGGATTAGTTGATATGTATGTGCAAGTTATGCCATTTGAATTGGGTTAGGAAATGATATATTTGTGTATTGTTTTGGTGTATGTCTTAATGTGCTACGTTCTAATGTGTTTTGGTCATATTTGAGAAATGAATTGGTTGGAAATGTTGGTATACTTGTTGCATATTAATGTTTGTAGGATTGGAACCATATGGGGTGGCGAATTGGCTTAAACCAAGCCTGTATTGTGCCATACGGCCAGGGAACATGGGCGTGCCTTGTGGCCGTGTGAGAAAGTCAGTAGCTAGCTAAAATTTACACGATCATGGCACACGGCCGTGTCTATTGGCCGTGTTAAAAAGTCAGTATAGGACCTCTTTTTGGCACAGTTGGACCACATGGGCGTGTCTTGTGCCCGTGTGAGTCACAAGGTCTAGTCACACGGGCGTGTGACTTGGTCAGTTTTGAAAATATTGGTTAAGTTCTGAAATTTCTGAATGGGTTCGGTTTAGTTCCGACTTTCCCTAAATGTACGTTTTAGGTCTCGTAGATCATCTTAATGGATAAATTGTGTATGAATATTTATGTATTGATATTATATGACATCTGTGAATCTATGTTACTCTGAAATGCTCTGTCTATCCGGTGACTCCCCTTTCCTATTCCGGCAACAGTTACGGGATAGGGGTGTTATAGATCATTTGGGTTGTAATCTAATTACCCATGCATGCATGTGTTAGTGTATTGATGGTAGGGTATGTTGTTGCTTGGTGAATGCATGATAATGATGTGGTATGCTATTGATTGATGAATGTATAGTAAAGTGTGGATTAAGTGTTAAAGGTTAACGGATGACCTAATGATTTAAAATGACTATGTGCATGAATACATAATTTGAAGTTATGGTAACAAGTTTAATAATTTATGAAATGGGTGTGAAATGCCTCTAAATGGTGTAATAAATAAGGGTGCAATAAGATGACATTATGACAATGTGAGAGTGCCATGGTGTGGAATGTTAGAGTGTATAAATATGTCATGTTGTATGTTGTAAAGTGTGTTTGAATGTATGAGTGGTTGAGGGTGACCGATAGCTTGGAAAATAGCCTCCAAAAAGGTCCACACAGGTAGACACATGGGCATGTGTCTAGGCCGTGTGTGACACATGGCCAGCCCTTTGGGCGTGTTGCTCAGCTGTGTGTCCCTTGCACCTAAAATTTCTAGAACAGTTTTCATGGTAGTAAAAACATGGGTTGAGACACGGCCGTGTGTCACAATTATATGAAGGACACGGCCTAGAACACGGGTGTGTGCCATTGTCGTGTGCCCCTAAATGAGTGATGACGTCATAAACAAAATGTCCAGGTTTTTGGTCATAGGTGAGGACACGAGCGTGTCTAGGCAGTGTGAGGGACATGGGCCAAGGACACGGGCATGTGCTCAGCCATGTGAAAACCCTTGTAGGTTCGAAATGAAAAATAATTTTTATAAATCCCACATGGGTAAGGGACATAGAGGTGTCCCAAAGCACACGGGTGTGTGCATTGCCTCCACACGGGCATGTGAGGCACAACCCTAGAAATTTCTTAGAATTCTCTTAAGTTCTCAGATTAGTTCTAGATTGTTTTTAATGTATTTTTTGGACCGCGTAGGTACATAATAAGGACAATATGATTTTGTTTGATTGGTTTTAATTTTGAATGAAATTTGATGACCCATGTGTTTTGAAAATGCCCTGTCTATGTACGGTAATGCCTCGTACCTTGTCCCAATCTTGGGTATGGGTAAGGGGTGTTACAATGATATTAAATTGTGATGAATGAATATTCAAGCTCAATATGTGCTATTCAAGAAATTATCGACAAAGTTCCGACATCTGAAAAGCCCTGTACGAACCCTAGGAATAGTTAGGATACATATATCATGACATAAGATTTCGTTTTGTGATTTCGTGTATGACCATGTTTGGGACGATGGCATTGACTTTTGTTTTACATGTAAGACCATGTCTGGGACATCTGCATCATATCTGATTTCGTGTAAGACCCTGTTTGGGACAGTGGCATCGATGTTTGATTACATGTAAGACCACGCCTGGGACGTTGGCATTATATATGTTCTCTGAGCTATCTGGGTATCCTAACGTTTCTGAATGGTTCAACGGGCATTCTAATTGATGCAAATTGCGATAAGTTTTAAATTTATGATTGATCATACTCGAAAACTAACTATTATCACGAAAAAGGCAAGCGCACCTATCAGATAGTAGTATAGTTTATAGCAAGACTGGAATGTCGAACCCACTAGAACTAAAAGTACTAGTATTAACTCTCTTTTTATTATCTAGCATAAAAATAAAGGGGTTTGTTAAGAATGCACAGGAAGAAAATTGGGGAAATACTTTTGGGAAAAACTAATTGATTTGGACAATACCTAAGGAAAAATCCACCTAGACTTCACTTGTTACTTGACTCTGAATCAGACGATTTATTCACTTGACTTGATCCGTAGAAATCCCTAATTTATATTATTATCTCTCTCGAGACTAACAACATCTAACCTTAGGTTGATTAATTGAAATCTCTTTCTAATTAAAACCCCTAGTGTTGCATTAACTAAATCTATGGATTCCCTTATTAGGTTTCACCCTAATCCGGTAAAATTATGTCGCCCTATGTTTACGGGTGCAATCAACTCCGGTTAATTATGCTAGATCTACTCTTAGATAGGGACTTTTGCTCCTCTGAATAAGCACATCAATACTTGAATCAATATCCTAGAATATTAAAACAAGATTTAAGAAGACATAATTAAGAACAAATCAAGTATTTATCATATGATTCAGAAAATAATAACAAGATCCGTCTTGGGTTTCATTCCCATTAGGTATTTAGGGTATTTAGTTCATATTTGTAAAAGAAAACATCTCAGAAGAATAATAATAGTAAAACATAGAGAAATCGAAAAATCCTGATAGGAATTGAAGGGAGATCTTCAGTCTTGATGGAGAATCCAGCTTCTGAGATGGAACAATCAGCTTTCTTCGAGTAATTCCTTGTCTCTTACTCCGTGTCTCAGTTCTAGGTACCTCATGGGGTGTTTGTATAGGCTTTAGAATGCTTCAAAACCCTCAAGAGTGGCCTTTTTTGAATAGGACGAGACTTGGGCTCGACAGGGACACGCCCGTTTGACACGTCTGTGTGTGGTGGCTTAGGCTATGTTGCAATTTGTTAATTAGACACGGGCGTGTGAACTACCCGTGTGAGGAAGTCCAAGCCGTGTTGATTTCCCACGTTGACTCATTTTCTTCGTTTTTGGCATGTTTCTCGCTCTTTTTACTTTCCTATGCTCACCTAAGTATAAAACATGAAATTAAAGGATTAGGAGTATCGAATTCACCAAATCTAAGGATAATTCATCCAAAAATATGCTAAGCATGTGATAAAAATATGTAAAAATTACGACTTATCAAATACCCCCACACTTAAGCATTTGCTTGTCCTCAAGCAAAATCCTCAACTCACAATCAAAATAAATTCTTCTCAACTTATAATTCCTATCAATAATATCTCAAAATAAACCATAAGTAATCATACATTGAGAATTCGACTAGAAGAACATCAAAGTTTCAAACATTCCAAGTTGAGCATTTTATCATGAAAACATTAGGTGTCTCCTCTCATCTAAGTAATCACCTTTGATACAAAATATCACAGAATTTCACATCCTCACTAAAGATTCACTCAAATCACTCGAGGTGTTTAAGGACAAGAAATTTAGCACTCAACAGTCAATATGAAAAGTTATTACCATAGGCTTGCGAGAAAATCAAATCTCCACCATTATATATTGAGATGATTCATCAATTAGAAGGTCTTTTAGAGGGTTGTAACGTGGTTTTCGTTAGGGGGTGTGGTCACAAGCTAAAAGAAAAAGTTAGAATCGAGATTAAATTGAAAAATTACCTAACCAGAGAAATACTAAAACTTGATAAATTACATTCCTAGAATTTGGCTTTTCTTCATGGGATATGGAATTAAATACTTAAGCTCAAAAACAAAAAGTTACTACTAATATGTATGTATGTTTTTTTTTAAGAACAAATCAAGTTAACATAGAATTTTGCTAGCTATCAAAAATAAAACATAGCTAAGCAATTTATTTAAATCAAATTTCGACAAAAATAGGGATCAAATGAGGGGATTTCAACAATAATGGGTTATGGGTTAATATTGAGGGTAAATCAATGAATAGCTTGTTAGGCGGTTTACTAACGGTTAATTATGAGGGTAGACTTTTATGGAGTAAGTGGGTTAAACCTAAGTGCCTTTATCATCTCGACATATCATGTGACAGCCCAAAATTGACCCTAGCCGGGAAGTGGTTTCGGGACCGCTAAACCGAGTCACCGAAAGGTTTGAATGTGATGTTTATTGTCTAGAATATGTAATCATGAATGTGTAAAAATTTCAAGCTTCGATTTAGTCGATTGCATGTGAATTTAGTCAATAGGACTTATATGAGAAAATTTTAAAATGTGATAGGTCAATGCATGAGGACCTATTAGTGCATGTGGAAGAAAAAGGGGACTTGCATGTCAAATTCCCCCTCCCTAATATGTAGTGGCCGGCCATGCTATAGGTGGAAACATGTCTCCAACATGTTATGCTAGTGATGCATGTTAAGAATAATAAAATAATAAGCATGGTGATTAAATAATGAAAGAAGGGTGATGGAGAAAAAAAAAAAAGTACATGGTCTCACCCCCCCTTGTTGCCGTGAATTGAAGAAAGAAAACAAAAAAAAAGAGTTCATTCTTGAACATCCTTGGCCGAATAGAGGAAAGAAAGGAAGGGGAAAAAGGCTTGAGAAAAATCGGCTATGGTGGTGGTTAGACTAAGGTATGTTTGATGTTGTCTTTGAGATGCATGCATGTTTTAAATAGCCCATGTTTAAACTTTGAATCTTGTTGATAACATGAGCAATCGGTCATGAGAAAGTGTTCAAGGAAAAGGTTGTTGATGAAAGAAATTAATGTGTTAAGGGATTATATGAAACTTATTCATGTTTATATATGTTATATGCAACGAAAATGGTTGATGATTTTGGAGGTGATTAGCTTGAATCGGCCACGGTATATCCATAAACACGATCTATGCTTGTTATGTTACTCATGGTTAAAACAATTCGGCTAGGACATTCGGCCATGGATGGTTGTATTTCTTTGATGTTGTTTTTGATGCCTTAGGGCATTGAGAGTTGATTATAGATGAGGTGAGCTTCTTGATTTAAAAATTTGATGGATGTTAAGCTAATTGGGCAACCAAAGGTTCAATATTTTTGTTATGAGGTCATATGTGCATTCGGCCATGGTCTTTGCTTGAATATGAGAATTGTAATGTGATTTTCCTAAATTGTCTATGAATTTGGTTGTTGATTTCATGGTAATGGTATATTGAATCCATGAGAAATTAGTAAGGTTGCATTCGGCAACTTACTTGAAATTAAAAATCGATGTCTAAGCTTAGGTGATTTCGATGATGATATATGTGTGTATACATAAGTATATTTAGTTGATTCGGCTTTGGTAGTTGCATGAGATTATTAGCCGAATATACTAACATACATATACATGTGAGATTGGATTGTAAATATTTAGCAAGGTGGTTAAACTAGTTAAATTATTGATATAGCTCAAGGAGCTAAAGGAGGTGAATCGAGCAAAGGCAAAGAAAAGGTTATCGAGTAGCCGAGTTGGAACCGTCTTACCCAACACGAGGTAAGTCATTAAGCATGTAGTTGGTATTATTTCAATGGTCATAATGTTGTGTATTGATGCTGAATGGAATGAATAAATGTACATATATATATGCATGTACGTATGTGATGATGAAATTGTTGAATGAAATAAATGAGGTGAGATGTAATGAGTTGTTGATCTCGGCACTAAATGTGCGGGATAACCATTTATGACCATGAGATTGGTGCTAAGTGCGCGGGATTAAATTGTACAGCACTAAGTGTGCGATTCTACTTTGTTGCACTAAGTGTGCGAAATGAATATGATGCACTAAGTGTGCGAATTGACCATGCGGCACTAAGTGTGCGGGTTTGACTATGTAGCACTAAGTGTGCGATTTGATTACGTGGCACTAAATGTGCGAGTTGATTATATAGCACTGAGTGTGCGGGCTCAATATACATTCGTGAATCATTATGGACACTATGTGTGCGACACTATTGAGCTGATCGCGGACAGCGGATCGGGTAAGTGTCTTGAGGACATGGCTAATATGTGCTATGCGTATACTTGGTGTTGAGCTCGGTAAGTTGAACCTATGTGACAACTATACTTGAAGTCACGTACATAAAAATTTATCGTAGGATGGGTGAAAGGCCGTTTTGTGGTTTGATTGTAACGAAAATAAATTGATTTATGAAAATGCTTCAATGTCCTATTGATGAGTATATGAATTGTGAAGGCATGAATTGATATGAAATTGAATCGGTAGGTTGGTGGAACTATGGTATGGTTCGGTATGGATGGAGTAAATTGTCTCATTCCATTTTATTCCTCTTGTGATAATGTTATTGATGTATAGTAGAGCATTGCTTATGACTTACTGAGTTATAAACTCACCCGGTGTTTCCTTGTCACCCATTATAGGTTGCTTGGACTCATCAATTTTTGCGGGGTCGGGCCGTCAACGAAGTCATCACACCAGATAGCTAGTTTTGGTACTTTCTTCTTAGTGTGCTTAGAAGATCATTTTGGCATGTATAAGCTAGTATGTTGTGTTTGAATTATGGCATGTAAACTTTAAGCCATGCGAAAATGGCACGAATGTTCGATTGAGTTGGATCGAGGGTAGGCATGAAATGGACCTAGTTACTTTCGTAACAGATGCTGGCAGCAGCAGTGTCATGAGATTGAAAAATCACTAAAAATAGTAGGAGTGGAATTAATTGATGAATAAATTATGTAATCGAAGCTCGATGAGTCTGTTTTCATGAGGAAGTAACGAAAAGATCATATGGGCAGTATATTAAGAGATAATCAGATTTTAGTGGGACAGGGCCAGAACGGTTTCTGGATTCCCTGCTCCAACTTTGGAAATTCATTATAAATTAACCAGAGATAATTAGGGGTCGTACCATATATGTGCAGATTCCTCTCTGAGTCTAGTTTCCATAGAAACAAACGGCAACAGTATTGAAGCCCCGTGCAGGGAGATATCCCAGTCGTAATGGGCAAAGGTCAGTGTAGTCGACCCCTGCAACTTGGGGAACTTTGACTAATAAACTGTACTAATTGGCCCAACCAAAAATTCTAGAAAAAATACATAGATGGGCACATGAGTCTAGTTTCTGGGAAAAATTACGAAACTGATTTTCGAGTTACGAAACTCAAGATATGAATTTTAAAACGACTAGTACACAGATTGGGCAGTGTCTGGAAAATAAATTTTGTAAGAGGGTAAAGCCAGTCAACACCTCGTGTTCGACCCCGATGACGGTTTCGGGTTCGGGGTGTTACATTTTATTGGTATCAGAGCTATGGTTTAGTCGGTTCTAGGACTTCCATAGCACGTATGAGTCTAGCTATACATGCCATAATGTTAATGTTTAAAAGGGTGATGACTTCTGACGGTTGAAATGTTTTTGTCTTGATTAGTAAATGGATCCCGGTGAAGAAAGAACCCTAGCGGATGACGTTGAGAGCGTAGCGGCTGCTCCTGCACAAGGGACGCCGCCTGTTGAACCCCAGTCATCTGCGAATAATCAAGGTGAGGGGGCTAAACAAGCCTTCTTTACCATGATGAATGAGTGGGTCGCGCAATATGCCCGAGCCAACCCGGCTGTCCAACAATTCCCAAATTTGAATAACCCACCCAAGAGCCTGTAAGGCCGTCAGTCGCTGATCCTGTGAGGCTGAGTAAGCTACCTGTAGACTTGATTAGGAAGCGTGGGGCCGAGGAGTTCAAGGCCATAGTAACTGATGATGCCGAAAGGGCCGAGTTCTGGCTTGATAACACCATTCGGGTGTTCGATGAATTGTCATGCACACCCGATGAATGTCTAAAATGTGCTGTATCTTTGTTGCGAGACTCAGCCTACTATTGGTGGAGGACATTGATTTCCATAGTCCCGAACGAGCGAGTAACTTGGGACTTCTTTCAAACGGAATTTCGGAAGAAATTTATTAGCCAACGGTTCATTGACCAGAAGCGTAAGGAGTTCTTGGAACTCAAGCAAGGCCGTATGACTGTATCTGAATACGAACATGAATTCGTAAGACTTAGTAGGTATGCCCGGGAGTGCGTAGCTGATGAGGTTGCTATGTGCAAAAGATTTGAGGAAGGATTGAACGAAGATTTAAAGCTACTAATGGGTATTCTGGAAATAAAGGAATTCGTAACACTAGTCGAACGAGCCTGCAAGGCGGAGGAACTTGGAAAGGAGAAGAGGAAGGCTGAATTTGAAGCTAGAGATTATCGTAAAAGATCGACGGGTAAAGCTCCGTTCTCAGCTGTGAAGAAGTTCAGGGAGGACATTAGTAAGTCGAGGGCGACTACGGGAATTTCCATCAGGGCAAGACCATCGATGGGCTCCCGAGCTACTTCGGTAGCTAGTGTGGGCAATAATCGGCACGAGAAACCTGAATGTCCCCAATGTGGAAGACGACACCTAGGTGAATGTTGGGGCAAGTCTACTAACAGGGCCTGTTACGGATGCGGTTCGAAGGACCACTTCATTAGAGATTGCACGGAGCTGGATGAGAAGAATAAGATTCAAGGTGCAAGACCTAGTGGAGTGACATCTAGAGGTAGACCACCGAGAATTTTTGGAGGCAGGGGTGGTAGTCAGAGGGGGGCTTCTGATACGGCCGATCGCGCCGAGAACCGTGCTCCTGCTAGAGCATATGCCATTCGCGCACGAGAGGAGGCATCCTCCCCCGACGTCATCACTGGTACCTTCACTCTCTTTGATACTAATGTGATTGCATTGATTGACCCTGGTTCTACTCATTCATATGTATGCGAAACCTTAGCAACCAGTAAGACTCTACCTGTTGAGTCTACTGAGCTCGTAATTCGAGTATCAAACCCTTTGGGTCAATGCGTACTTGTTGATAAAGTGTGTAAGAGATGCCCTCTATTAATCCGAGAATCCTGTTTTCCGGCTGATTTGATGCTTTTGCCGTTCGACGAGTTTGATGTTATTCTTGGTTTGGATTGGTTAACCGCGCATGATGCGGTTGTGAATTGCAAAAGCAAGACTATCGATTTGAGGTGCGCAAATAACGAAATAATCCGAGTTGAGTCTGCGGACTTAAGGGGGTTGCCAGCTGTAATATCAGCAATGTTGGCCCAGAAATATGTAAGGAAAGGGTGCGAAGCATACCTCGCGTATGTACTTGATGACAAGGAGTTAGAAAAGAAACCCGAATCGGTGCCGGTGGTTTGTGAATACCCGGATGTTTTTCCTGAAGAGTTACCGGGTTTGCCACCTGTTCGGGAAGTAGAGTTTGGAATTGAGCTTGTACCTGGAACTACGCCAATTTCGATCGCTCCGTATCGTATGGCACTAACTGAGTTAAAAGAGTTGAAAGCTCAGTTGCAAGAATTGACGGATAGAGGTTTCGCTCGACCGAGTTTCTCGCCTTGGGGTGCACCAGTATTGTTCGTGAAAAAGAAGGACGGAACCATGAGGTTGTGCATTGACTATCGTCAACTGAATAAAGTGACGATAAAGAATAAGTATCCGTTACCGCGTATAGATGATCTGTTCGATCAATTAAAGGGAGCATCGGTGTTTTCAAAGATAGATTTGAGATCGGGTTATTATCAGTTACGGATTCGAGATTCGGACGTACCCAAAACTGCTTTCAGAACGAGGTACGGTCACTATGAGTTCTTAGTGATGCCGTTTGGGCTCACTAATGCCCCTGCGGTGTTTATGGATTTGATGAATCGGATCTTTAGGCCGTACTTGGATCGGTTCGTAGTTGTGTTTATTGATGACATCTTGGTCTATTCAAGAGATGAGGCCGAACATGCTGAGCATCTGAGGCTAGTGATGCAAATTTTGCGGGATAAGCAGTTATATGCTAAGTTCAGTAAGTGTGAGTTCTGGCTAAGAGAGGTTAGCTTCTTGGGTCATGTGGTATCCGCATCGGGTATTCGGGTTGACCCGAGCAAAATTTCAGCCATACTTAACTGGAAGCCTCCGAGAAACGTTACCGAAGTCCGGAGCTTTCTAGGGCTCGCCGGTTATTACCGACGATTTGTCAAAGGTTTCTCGATGATAGCCACACCAATGACGAAGCTACTTCAGAAGGATGTTAAGTTCGAATGGACGGAGAAATGTCAGAAAAGCTTCGATCAACTGAAAACTCATCTGACTAAAGCTCCAATTTTGGTGCAACCCGAATCGGGTAAAGAGTTTGTCGTTTATAGTGACGCATCCCTACTCGGGTTGGGTTGTGTATTGATGCAAGAAGGTCGAGTTGTGGCCTATGCGTCGAGACAATTGAAGCCACACGAGAGAAATTATCCGACCCATGATCTCGAACTAGCCGCCATTGTGTTTGCATTGAAAATATGGCGACATTATTTGTTTGGTGAGAAGTGCCATGTGTTTTCGGATCACAAAAGTCTCAAATATTTGATGACTCAACGGGACTTGAATCTGCGACAAAGACGTTGGCTTGAATTGTTGAAGGATTATGAGCTTGTCATTGATTACCACCCGGGAAAGGCTAATGTGGTTGCGGACGCCTTAAGCCGGAAATCACTGTTTGCTTTGCGAGCGATGAATGTACACTTGTCTGTTCTACCTGACAATGTGTTAGTAGCTGAATTAAAAGCCAAACCATTATTGACTCATCAAATTCATGAAGCTCAGAAAGTCGATGATGAATTAGTTGCAAAACGAGCTGAGTGTGTTCCAAACAAGGAATCGGAGTTTCAGATTGATGATGATGGTTGTTTGAGGTTTAGAAGTCGTTTGTGCGTTCCAAGGAATTCGGAACTCATTCCGATGATCCTGAACGAAGCCCATTGTAGCCGAATGTCAATTCACCCGGGGAGCACGAAAATGTACAACGACTTGAAACGTCGATTTTGGTGGCATGGTATGAAGCGAGACATCTCCGACTTTGTTTCGAGATGTTTAATATGTCAGCAAGTGAAAGCGGAACATCAAGTGCCTTCAGGGTTACTTCAGCCGATCATGATACCCGAGTGGAAATGGGACCGAGTCACAATGGACTTTGTGTCCGGACTGCCATTGTCCGCAAGTAAGAAGGATGCGATTTGGGTTGTTGTTGATAGGCTGACTAAGTCGGCTCACTTTATCCCCGTGCGTACGGATTTCTCATTGGATAAACTAGCCGAGTTGTATGTTTCTCAGATTGTGAGATTACATGGAGTACCTATTTCTATCGTGTCGGATAGAGATCCGAGATTCACCTCGCGATTTTGGAAGAAATTGCAAGAAGCTTTGGGTACCCAGCTGCATTTTAGCACCGCTTTTCATCCCCAAACCGATGGTCAATCCGAGCGGATAATTCAGATACTCGAGGATATGCTGAGATGCTGCATCCTTGAGTTTAGTGGTTCATGGGAACGGTATGTACCTTTGATTGAATTCGCTTACAACAATAGTTTTCAATCAAGTATTAAGATGGCACCTTACGAGGCTTTGTACGGTCGTAAATGCCGTACACCATTGTTTTGGACCGAGCTTGGTGAAAGTAAAATTTTCGGAGTTGATTTGATTAAAGATGCTGAACAGAAAGTAAAAGTAATCCGTGAAAGTTTGAAGGCAGCCACAGATCGTCAGAAATCGTATGCGGATCTGAAACGGAAGGACATTGAATATCAGGTGGGAGATAAAGTGTTCCTTAAAGTTTCGCCTTGGAAAAAGGTACTTAGGTTTGGCCGTAAGGGCAAGTTGAGCCCGAGATTCATTGGGCCGTACGAAATCTCCGAACGAGTGGGGCCAGTTGCGTATAGATTGATTTTGCCCCCTGAGCTTGAAAAGATTCACGATGTCTTTCATGTTTCGATGCTTCGACGCTATCGATCTGATCCGTCGCATATAATTAGCCCATCAGAGGTTGAAATTCAAGCCGATATGAGTTATGAAGAAGAACCGATACGTATCCTAGCTCGTGAGGTGAAAGAGTTGCGAAACAAAAGGGTTCCGTTGGTTAAGGTGTTGTGGCTCAAACACGGGATCGAGGAAGCAACCTGGGAACCCGAGAGCTCGATGAAGGAACGATATCCAAACCTATTTACTGGTAAGATTTTCGAGGACGAAATTTCTTAAGTGAGGGAGAGTTGTGACAGCCCAAAATTGACCCTAGCCGGGAAGTGGTTTCGGGACCGCTAAACCGAGTCACCGAAAGGTTTGAATGTGATGTTTATTGTCTAGAATATGTAATCATGAATGTGTAAAAATTTCAAGCTTCGATTTAGTCGATTGCATGTGAATTTAGTCAATAGGACTTATATGAGAAAATTTTAAAATGTGATAGGTCAATGCATGAGGACCTATTAGTGCATGTGGAAGAAAAAGGGGACTTGCATGTCAAATTCCCCCTCCCTAATATGTAGTGGCCGGCCATGCTATAGGTGGAAACATGTCTCCAACATGTTATGCTAGTGATGCATGTTAAGAATAATAAAATAATAAGCATGGTGATTAAATAATGAAAGAAGGGTGATGGAGAAAAAAAAAAGTACATGGTCTCACCCCCCCCTTGTTGCCGTGAATTGAAGAAAGAAAACAAAAAAAAAAAGAGTTCATTCTTGAACATCCTTGGCCGAATAGAGGAAAGAAAGGAAGGGGAAAAAGGCTTGAGAAAAATCGGCTATGGTGGTGGTTAGACTAAGGTATGTTTGATGTTGTCTTTGAGATGCATGCATGTTTTAAATAGCCCATGTTTAACTTTGAATCTTGTTGATAACATGAGCAATCGGTCATGAGAAAGTGTTCAAGGAAAAGGTTGTTGATGAAAGAAATTAATGTGTTAAGGATTATATGAAACTTATTCATGTTTATATATGTTATATGCAACGAAAATGGTTGATGATTTTGGAGGTGATTAGCTTGAATCGGCCACGGTATATCCATAAACACGATCTATGCTTGTTATGTTACTCATGGTTAAAACAATTCGGCTAGGACATTCGGCCATGGATGGTTGTATTTCTTTGATGTTGTTTTTGATGCTTAGGCATTGAGAGTTGATTATAGATGAGGTGAGCTTCTTGATTTAAAATTTGATGGATGTTAAGCTAATTGGCAACCAAAGGTTCAATATTTTTGTTATGAGGTCATATGTGCATTCGGCCATGGTCTTTGCTTGAATATGAGAATGTAATGTGATTTTCCTAAATTGTCTATGAATTTGGTTGTTGATTTCATGGTAATGGTATATTGAATCCATGAGAAATTAGTAAGGTTGCATTCGGCAACTTACTTGAAATTAAAAATCGATGTCTAAGCTTAGGTGATTTCGATGATGATATATGTGTGTATACATAAGTATATTTAGTTGATTCGGCTTTGGTAGTTGCATGAGATTATTAGCCGAATATACTAACATACATATACATGTGAGATTGGATTGTAAATATTTAGCAAGGTGGTTAAACTAGTTAAATTATTGATATAGCTCAAGGAGCTAAAGGAGTGAATCGAGCAAAGGCAAAGAAAAGGTTATCGAGTAGCCGAGTTGGAACCGTCTTACCCAACACGAGGTAAGTCATTAAGCATGTAGTTGGTATTATTTCAATGGTCATAATGTTGTGTATTGATGCTGAATGGAATGAATAAATGTACATATATATATGCATGTACGTATGTGATGATGAAATTGTTGAATGAAATAAATGAGGTGAGATGTAATGAGTTGTTGATCTCGGCACTAAATGTGCGGGATAACCATTTATGACCATGAGATTGGTGCTAAGTGCGCGGGATTAAATTGTACAGCACTAAGTGTGCGATTCTACTTTGTTGCACTAAGTGTGCGAAATGAATATGATGCACTAAGTGTGCGAATTGACCATGCGGCACTAAGTGTGCGGGTTTGACTATGTAGCACTAAGTGTGCGATTTGATTACGTGGCACTAAATGTGCGAGTTGATTATATAGCACTGAGTGTGCGGGCTCAATATACATTCGTGAATCATTATGGACACTATGTGTGCGACACTATTGAGCTGATCGCGGACAGCGGATCGGGTAAGTGTCTTGAGGACATGGCTAATATGTGCTATGCGTATACTTGGTGTTGAGCTCGGTAAGTTGAACCTATGTGACAACTATACTTGAAGTCACGTACATAAAATTATCGTAGGATGGGTGAAAGGCCGTTTTGTGGTTTGATTGTAACGAAAATAAATTGATTTATGAAAATGCTTCAATGTCCTATTGATGAGTATATGAATGTGAAGGCATGAATTGATATGAAATTGAATCGGTAGGTTGGCCACCTGTTCGGGAAGTAGAGTTTGGAATTGAGCTTGTACCTGGAACTACGCCAATTTCGATCGCTCCGTATCGTATGGCACTAACTGAGTTAAAAGAGTTGAAAGCTCAGTTGCAAGAATTGACGGATAGAGGTTTCGCTCGACCGAGTTTCTCGCCTTGGGGTGCACCAGTATTGTTCGTGAAAAAGAAGGACGGAACCCTGAGGTTGTGCATTGACTATCGTCAACTGAATAAAGTGACGATAAAGAATAAGTATCCGTTACCGCGTATAGATGATCTGTTCGATCAATTAAAGGGAGCATCGGTGTTTTCAAAGATAGATTTGAGATCGGGTTATTATCAGTTACGGATTCGAGATTCGGACGTACCCAAAACTGCTTTCAGAACGAGGTACGGTCACTATGAGTTCTTAGTGATGCCGTTTGGGCTCACTAATGCCCCTGCGGTGTTTATGGATTTGATGAATCGGATCTTTAGGCCGTACTTGGATCGGTTCGTAGTTGTGTTTATTGATGACATCTTGGTCTATTCAAGAGATGAGGCCGAACATGCTGAGCATCTGAGGCTAGTGATGCAAATTTTGCGGGATAAGCAGTTATATGCTAAGTTCAGTAAGTGTGAGTTCTGGCTAAGAGAGGTTAGCTTCTTGGGTCATGTGGTATCCGCATCGGGTATTCGGGTTGACCCGAGCAAAATTTCAGCCATACTTAACTGGAAGCCTCCGAGAAACGTTACCGAAGTCCGGAGCTTTCTAGGGCTCGCCGGTTATTACCGACGATTTGTCAAAGGTTTCTCGATGATAGCCACACCAATGACGAAGCTACTTCAGAAGGATGTTAAGTTCGAATGGACGGAGAAATGTCAGAAAAGCTTCGATCAACTGAAAACTCATCTGACTAAAGCTCCAATTTTGGTGCAACCCGAATCGGGTAAAGAGTTTGTCGTTTATAGTGACGCATCCCTACTCGGGTTGGGTTGTGTATTGATGCAAGAAGGTCGAGTTGTGGCCTATGCGTCGAGACAATTGAAGCCACACGAGAGAAATTATCCGACCCATGATCTCGAACTAGCCGCCATTGTGTTTGCATTGAAAATATGGCGACATTATTTGTTTGGTGAGAAGTGCCATGTGTTTTCGGATCACAAAAGTCTCAAATATTTGATGACTCAACGGGACTTGAATCTGCGACAAAGACGTTGGCTTGAATTGTTGAAGGATTATGAGCTTGTCATTGATTACCACCCGGGAAAGGCTAATGTGGTTGCGGACGCCTTAAGCCGGAAATCACTGTTTGCTTTGCGAGCGATGAATGTACACTTGTCTGTTCTACCTGACAATGTGTTAGTAGCTGAATTAAAAGCCAAACCATTATTGACTCATCAAATTCATGAAGCTCAGAAAGTCGATGATGAATTAGTTGCAAAACGAGCTGAGTGTGTTCCAAACAAGGAATCGGAGTTTCAGATTGATGATGATGGTTGTTTGAGGTTTAGAAGTCGTTTGTGCGTTCCAAGGAATTCGGAACTCATTCCGATGATCCTGAACGAAGCCCATTGTAGCCGAATGTCAATTCACCCGGGGAGCACGAAAATGTACAACGACTTGAAACGTCGATTTTGGTGGCATGGTATGAAGCGAGACATCTCCGACTTTGTTTCGAGATGTTTAATATGTCAGCAAGTGAAAGCGGAACATCAAGTGCCTTCAGGGTTACTTCAGCCGATCATGATACCCGAGTGGAAATGGGACCGAGTCACAATGGACTTTGTGTCCGGACTGCCATTGTCCGCAAGTAAGAAGGATGCGATTTGGGTTGTTGTTGATAGGCTGACTAAGTCGGCTCACTTTATCCCCGTGCGTACGGATTTCTCATTGGATAAACTAGCCGAGTTGTATGTTTCTCAGATTGTGAGATTACATGGAGTACCTATTTCTATCGTGTCGGATAGAGATCCGAGATTCACCTCGCGATTTTGGAAGAAATTGCAAGAAGCTTTGGGTACCCAGCTGCATTTTAGCACCGCTTTTCATCCCCAAACCGATGGTCAATCCGAGCGGATAATTCAGATACTCGAGGATATGCTGAGATGCTGCATCCTTGAGTTTAGTGGTTCATGGGAACGGTATGTACCTTTGATTGAATTCGCTTACAACAATAGTTTTCAATCAAGTATTAAGATGGCACCTTACGAGGCTTTGTACGGTCGTAAATGCCGTACACCATTGTTTTGGACCGAGCTTGGTGAAAGTAAAATTTTCGGAGTTGATTTGATTAAAGATGCTGAACAGAAAGTAAAAGTAATCCGTGAAAGTTTGAAGGCAGCCACAGATCGTCAGAAATCGTATGCGGATCTGAAACGGAAGGACATTGAATATCAGGTGGGAGATAAAGTGTTCCTTAAAGTTTCGCCTTGGAAAAAGGTACTTAGGTTTGGCCGTAAGGGCAAGTTGAGCCCGAGATTCATTGGGCCGTACGAAATCTCCGAACGAGTGGGGCCAGTTGCGTATAGATTGATTTTGCCCCCTGAGCTTGAAAAGATTCACGATGTCTTTCATGTTTCGATGCTTCGACGCTATCGATCTGATCCGTCGCATATAATTAGCCCATCAGAGGTTGAAATTCAAGCCGATATGAGTTATGAAGAAGAACCGATACGTATCCTAGCTCGTGAGGTGAAAGAGTTGCGAAACAAAAGGGTTCCGTTGGTTAAGGTGTTGTGGCTCAAACACGGGATCGAGGAAGCAACCTGGGAACCCGAGAGCTCGATGAAGGAACGATATCCAAACCTATTTACTGGTAAGATTTTCGAGGACGAAAATTTCTTAAGTGAGGGAGAGTTGTGACAGCCCAAAATTGACCCTAGCCGGGAAGTGGTTTCGGGACCGCTAAACCGAGTCACCGAAAGGTTTGAATGTGATGTTTATTGTCTAGAATATGTAATCATGAATGTGTAAAAATTTCAAGCTTCGATTTAGTCGATTGCATGTGAATTTAGTCAATAGGACTTATATGAGAAAATTTTAAAATGTGATAGGTCAATGCATGAGGACCTATTAGTGCATGTGGAAGAAAAAGGGGACTTGCATGTCAAATTCCCCCTCCCTAATATGTAGTGGCCGGCCATGCTATAGGTGGAAACATGTCTCCAACATGTTATGCTAGTGATGCATGTTAAGAATAATAAAATAATAAGCATGGTGATTAAATAATGAAAGAAGGGTGATGGAGAAAAAAAAAAAAAGTACATGGTCTCACCCCCCCCCTTGTTGCCGTGAATTGAAGAAAGAAAACAAAAAAAAAAAAAAGAGTTCATTCTTGAACATCCTTGGCCGAATAGAGGAAAGAAAGGAAGGGGAAAAAGGCTTGAGAAAAATCGGCTATGGTGGTGGTTAGACTAAGGTATGTTTGATGTTGTCTTTGAGATGCATGCATGTTTTAAATAGCCCATGTTTAAACTTTGAATCTTGTTGATAACATGAGCAATCGGTCATGAGAAAGTGTTCAAGGAAAAGGTTGTTGATGAAAGAAATTAATGTGTTAAGGGATTATATGAAACTTATTCATGTTTATATATGTTATATGCAACGAAAATGGTTGATGATTTTGGAGGTGATTAGCTTGAATCGGCCACGGTATATCCATAAACACGATCTATGCTTGTTATGTTACTCATGGTTAAAACAATTCGGCTAGGACATTCGGCCATGGATGGTTGTATTTCTTTGATGTTGTTTTTGATGCCTTAGGGCATTGAGAGTTGATTATAGATGAGGTGAGCTTCTTGATTTAAAAATTTGATGGATGTTAAGCTAATTGGGCAACCAAAGGTTCAATATTTTTGTTATGAGGTCATATGTGCATTCGGCCATGGTCTTTGCTTGAATATGAGAATTGTAATGTGATTTTCCTAAATTGTCTATGAATTTGGTTGTTGATTTCATGGTAATGGTATATTGAATCCATGAGAATTTAGTAAGGTTGCATTCGGCAACTTACTTGAAATTAAAAATCGATGTCTAAGCTTAGGTGATTTCGATGATGATATATGTGTGTATACATAAGTATATTTAGTTGATTCGGCTTTGGTAGTTGCATGAGATTATTAGCCGAATATACTAACATACATATACATGTGAGATTGGATTGTAAATATTTAGCAAGGTGGTTAAACTAGTTAAATTATTGATATAGCTCAAGGAGCTAAAGGAGGTGAATCGAGCAAAGGCAAAGAAAAGGTTATCGAGTAGCCGAGTTGGAACCGTCTTACCCAACACGAGGTAAGTCATTAAGCATGTAGTTGGTATTATTTCAATGGTCATAATGTTGTGTATTGATGCTGAATGGAAAGAATAAATGTACATATATATATGCATGTACGTATGTGATGATGAAATTGTTGAATGAAATAAATGAGGTGAGATGTAATGAGTTGTTGATCTCGGCACTAAATGTGCGGGATAACCATTTATGACCATGAGATTGGTGCTAAGTGCGCGGGATTAAATTGTACAGCACTAAGTGTGCGATTCTACTTTGTTGCACTAAGTGTGCGAAATGAATATGATGCACTAAGTGTGCGAATTGACCATGCGGCACTAAGTGTGCGGGTTTGACTATGTAGCACTAAGTGTGCGATTTGATTACGTGGCACTAAATGTGCGAGTTGATTATATAGCACTGAGTGTGCGGGCTCAATATACATTCGTGAATCATTATGGACACTATGTGTGCGACACTATTGAGCTGATCGCGGACAGCGGATCGGGTAAGTGTCTTGAGGACATGGCTAATATGTGCTATGCGTATACTTGGTGTTGAGCTCGGTAAGTTGAACCTATGTGACAACTATACTTGAAGTCACGTACATAAAAATTTATCGTAGGATGGGTGAAAGGCCGTTTTGTGGTTTGATTGTAACGAAAATAAATTGATTTATGAAAATGCTTCAATGTCCTATTGATGAGTATATGAATTGTGAAGGCATGAATTGATATGAAATTGAATCGGTAGGTTGGTGGAACTATGGTATGGTTCGGTATGGATGGAGTAAATTGTCTCATTCCATTTTATTCCTCTTGTGATAATGTTATTGATGTATAGTAGAGCATTGCTTATGACTTACTGAGTTATAAACTCACCCGGTGTTTCCTTGTCACCCATTATAGGTTGCTTGGACTCATCAATCTTTGCGGGGTCGGGCCGTCAACGAAGTCATCACACCAGATAGCTAGTTTTGGTACTTTCTTCTTAGTGTGCTTAGAAGATCATTTTGGCATGTATAAGCTAGTACGTTGTGTTTGAATTATGGCATGTAAACTTTAAGCCATGCGAAAATGGCACGAATGTTCGATTGAGTTGGATCGAGGGTAGGCATGAAATGGACCTAGTTACTTTCGTAACAGATGCTGGCAGCAGCAGTGTCATGAGATTGAAAAATCACTAAAAATAGTAGGAGTGGAATTAATTGATGAATAAATTATGTAATCGAAGCTCGATGAGTCTGTTTTCATGAGGAAGTAACGAAAAGATCATATGGGCAGTATATTAAGAGATAATCAGATTTTAGTGGGACAGGGCCAGAACGGTTTCTGGATTCCCTGCTCCAACTTTGGAAATTCATTATAAATTAACCAGAGATAATTAGGGGTCGTACCATATATGTGCAGATTCCTCTCTGAGTCTAGTTTCCATAGAAACAAACGGCAACAGTATTGAAGCCCCGTGCAGGGAGATATCCCAGTCGTAATGGGCAAAGGTCAGTGTAGTCGACCCCTGCAACTTGGGGAACTTTGACTAATAAACTGTACTAATTGGCCCAACCAAAAATTCTAGAAAAAAATACATAGATGGGCACATGAGTCTAGTTTCTGGGAAAAATTACGAAACTGATTTTCGAGTTACGAAACTCAAGATATGAATTTTAAAACGACTAGTACACAGATTGGGCAGTGTCTGGAAAATAAATTTTGTAAGAGGGTAAAGCCAGTCAACACCTCGTGTTCGACCCCGATGACGGTTTCGGGTTCGGGGTGTTATACAAAAAATGGTGAACATAGTGAGGTAACAGTATTAAATTTAATCTCGATAAAAAAAAGTAAATTAAGTAAGAGGATTTCAACAATAATAGGTTAATGGGTTAATGATGAAAGTTAATTAATAAAAAAGGTAAGTAGGCTCAGAGGGGGTTCACTAAGGGTTTAATTATGTGGGAAGGCTTTTTATGGAGTAAATGGGTTGAATCCTAATTGCCTTTATCATCTTAGTGTATCAAATCATACGTGTGATCTCGACATGTATAATCGAAGCAAGTTCTAGAATAACAGTTTAATGTTGACACACTCAAACCACAAAAGAAGTAAGCAAGAAAGAAAGCTATATGCTCAAAAGGCTCAAAAATCTCACCAAAAATTTGGGTTTTTGATATCATTCCTGTATACTTAAGATTTCAAGATAGTACCTCAATTTAGGAAAAACAGTCTAAAAAATTTTATTTCTCAAAATATCAACTTATCATGCTCGATTCTTTAAGGTCCTATAATCAAATAATCCTGCATAATTCCCTTGGTCTAATTCATGACATATCAACAATAATTATAGATCAATCAGAATTCATTGTATCAATATTATGAGAAAATCACTTAAGCACAAGACCAAATTCAGGGATTTGAGAATAATGTAAAAAGTTAGGTTTCATGTTCAGCCCCCACACTTAAGATGTACATTGCCCTCAATGTACAAAGATAGATTATTCAAAATAAAGAAAATCATAAGAGGAAAGGAGGTGAAACTCCCTATTATATGGATGCGAAGCTTGATTCTGAGGCTGGAGTGTTTGAGGAAAGTAGTAGCTGCTATTGTTCTTGGCTAGATGAAGAAATTGGGTTGTTGAACATGGCACTCGTGAGGTATTATTTCCCATTTGTTTCCTTATTCCGTAAAATATTCCTAGCAGCTTTGCTTGAAAGTCTGTAGAATCATGAAGAGCTTATTAAGAGTTGGTGTGGAAGAGAGCGTAGTGGGATTACTTGTTAGAAATACCAGAAAATGAAAAAAAATTACTAATATAGATATGTCTTTCAAATTAAAATAATAAAATTGAAATGAAAATAAAAATAAAATAAAATAAAATAAAATAAAATAAAAATAAGAATAAAAAGATAGAAGGATTCAATGATCCTCGTCAGTGGGGCCCTCAGGTGGTGGCGCTGGAGTGGCGATGTGAAAGTGCTGGCACAGCTGCTGCATCATGGCCTGCATATCGTCCATCTGTCGGTCCCGTTGTCGATCTCGCTCGTGAATCATCTCGAACTGTATAGTGCAATACTGCTCAAAGTGGGTGAGTCGATCAGAAAGGTGTGCCATTGAAGCATTCACATGAACTGGTCGTTCCCTAGGTGGCGTGGTGGAAGGCTCCTTATGCTGTGGTGGAACATCATTAGGAATGTCCTCAAGATCCTCCTCGTCAATGGCATGAGAGAGACGGTACTGAGGAGGATCGGTCCCACGTTGGCGCTCGATCATCCTCATGTGTAACATAGTCGTGATGCCCTGTGGAGACATCTGACCTATCAGTGTAAGCATTGATGACTAGGCCACGGTGTTGAGGAGACCAAAGTGTCTGACAAGGCGCGTCACGTAGGGGCCGATGGAGATCACTCACTTTCTATGCCGCTCAGTCTGATGGCGAATGGCGAAAGCAATGAAGTATGCCAAGCCAGTCACGTGTGCATTCGCCATGCACCATAAATAGTAGGCGTCATAGGTGTTGACGACGCCGGTGCACTCTCTCCTCCCGGTCAATATGTATACCAATATGGCATGGAGATAGCATAAGGAAGGAGCGAGAGCTGAGGCTTTTGAGCGGCTGGGGTCGTAGGTGGAAGAGAGTGGTGCCAAAGCTTTCCAGCACAAGGAGAGAAAAATGTGGATATTTTATGGTAGTGCATTCATGTCTTCCTCCTCCATAAACTCATCGGTGTAAAGTCCCAGAGCGACTCCAAACTCTGGGACACTCATCGCGCGAACTAGACCGCCTAATTGGAAGTGAATGGTGCCTGGGTTGTCATTGTTCGTCATCACCACCTGTAAATGAAAAGTAGAGCATAATTCTAAAGTTAGCTCTAAATAAGTGGGCTCGGTAATAGTAAAAAACCGTTCCCATGGGTCTGTGGACAGGAGGGCGCGGATGGCATCAGCTAGCTGAACTTGCTCTACGACAGCCCAGTCAATGTAACGACCTGTATTGAGGGGTCGTGTGCATAGTATCTGAAATAGCTCCTCTTGCGAAGCTTGCGAAAATTTAAGGAACGGGTGCCGAACTTCAGTTGTAGCATGTACCGAGGAAGAACCTGGTCCCCTATGTCTCTTTGAGGATAGGACCGCAGCCTTCTTGCCTCTTGATGATGACATAATGTTCCTGAAAATACATGAGCATTGATAGAATCCAAGATACATCAGTAGTTAAGCAAGAGGCCTAAAATTAGTATATGCTATTTAGTAGCTTAAACAATTCAAATATAGAAAATTCTAAAGCAAATTCCTAACTTGTCTAAAACATATTTGTAATAGTAATAATATCTATGTAAAGCATGTAGAATACTAATTTAGCAACACAAATTGGAAAAATTAGGTTGAGAAAGTGAACCAAAGGCTGCTATAGGGCAGTGCACGGGTGTGTTGGTGGCGAGCATGGGCGTGTGACACTGGGATATAGTCATGTGAAGGAAAAATGGAGGGTATAGAGAGGGGAAAGTCGGGATTAATTCAAGGGGAGTGGATTTCAGGGTGGTTTAGGGGTTGGGGAAGTGAGAATCTGGGGAATGGTGGCCGGAGTAGGGATTAGGGAATGGGGAAGGGTAGATTTCGGCTAGGGTTTTAAAAAGGGGAAGAAGATAAACAGTGGTTTGCTTATATAGAGGAGGTTCACACGGCCTAGGGCCACACCCATGTACTTAGAGGGTGAGCCCGTGTTTTTCTAATTTTGCGAGTTAGGTCGTGCCCGACTACCATCCCACGCCTGTGTGTCTTGGGCGTGTGTCGAACATGGCCATGTCGCACGGCTGTGCCTAGCTTTGTTCACTTCTCCCTCGCCCGTGTGTTATGGTAGCACACCCTTGTATTGTTGTACACGGCTGAACGACACGGGCGTGTCTCACGCCCGTGTCGAAGAAACAGAATCGAGCCTTGTCCCTGGCACGCCTGTGGTTTTCCATTCCCACGCCTGTGGTCTCCTATCAAGTTCACCCACGGCCATGTCTCACGGTCATGGGGATTTATCGCACCCCGTGTTTTGGGGAAATCATGTCTTGCTTCCCCACGACCGTATCACACGGCCGTATCTCTTCCCCTATTTGGCCACGGCTTTAGGCACACCCGTGTGCCTAGCCGTGTATGCTGAAAAACTTTACAATTCAAAGATTAAGTTAATGATTCAAAGTGTTAGAAATCAAAAATAAAGAAATCAAAATATGTTGGTGCTCGGGTTGCTTCCCGAGAAGCGCTTATTTATAGTCTATGCTCGACTTACCTCTCCGTTGAATGATCTTGGTGGTTTGAGGAGTTCATACTCCTCATTCCTGCTATTAGCCTTGACAAAATAAGGTTTGAGATGGGTATTGTTTACCTTAAAAGTGTCGAACTTCGTGTGACTTACCTCAATCGTGCCGAATGGGAAAATACTGAGTACCGTAAGAGGGATTTTTTCATTTGGTGTGGTAGTGACAATGTGGGGATCTGCGGCATCTAGTAAGACTTTATCGCCAACCTTAAGTTGATTAGGAGAGGTATCGGGCTTGTTTCGGCATAGTTTGTGTTTATCATGTGTTCTCAGTTTGTGTGCTCGCCATTCATCTAGCTCCTCTATTTGAAGCCTTCGTTTCTCATGGATGTTTTTGTTCGCTACTTGATAATAGTGCACTGTCTCCGTTATCTTGGTTCGAGGAGGTTCCTGCAAGGACGATTGAATATTAATTTTATCACCAACAAGTTTCATAGCGTTATCTTGAGTCTTAGAATTTTTGACTGAATCGCGTGCTTGGAGTGTTACTGCGTCGTCTCCTGTGCGAAGTGCTAGCTCTCCTATGCCTACATTAATAATGGTTCTGGCAGTTGCTAAAAAGGGTCATCCTAAAATTAAAGGTACCTCGTTATCTTCATCTATATCTAAGACGACAAAGTCTACTAGGTAAATAAATTTATCAATTTTAACGAGAACATCTTCAATAATACCTTTAGGAAATCTAACTGTTTTGTCAGTCAATTGTATGCTCATCCTAGTCTGTTTGGGTTTACCAAGACCTAGTCGTTTAAACATTTTATACGGCATAACATTTATACTTGCCCCTAGATCAACTAAAATACTATTCACAGATAAACTACCAATTAAGCAAGGAATTGTAAAACTCCTTGGATCTTTCAATTTGTTAGGTAGCTTATTCTTTAGAATAGCTAAGCAGACTGCATTGAGTTCCACATGCGATGTAGTGTCTAATTTTCTTTTATTACTTAGAAGTCCCTTTAAGAATTTTGCTGAGTTGGGCATCTGGGACAGAGCTTCAATAAAGGGTAAGTTAATATGTAATTTCTTTAAGAGTTTGACAAACTTACCGAATTGTTCTTCTATTCTGTCTTTCATCATTGCTTTAGGATATGGCACGCGAGGTTCATAATTCGTACTTACTTGTTTAGGATCATCATCGTTTACCTCTTCTCGACCTTTGTTCATCGCGTTGTCTTGCTATAATTCTGGCTCCGGTGCAATGAATCTTTCCTTATTTTGAGTACTAATTGCATTGAGGTGTTCCCTCGGATTAGGTTCAGTATTACTTGGTAAGCTACCTTCTGGTCGTTCGGAGACTAGTTTGGATAGTTGGCCTATCTGAATTTCGAGTCCTTGGATCGGTGCTTGTTGATTCTTAAGTGCTGTCTCGGTATTTTGGAAACGGGTTTCTGACACCGAGATGAATTTAGAAAGCATCTCTTCAAGGTTTGGTTTCTTCTCTTGTTGATAAGGTGGCTGTTGAAAACTCTGAGGATTTTGTGGCTTTTGATTCCATTAACCACCCCAGGAGAAATTTGGGTGGTTCTTCCAACCTCCGCCACTTGAGTCACACCTCATTACTGGATGTACCTGTATAGAACCAAGTAAACCGTCAATCTTTTTATTGAGAAGTTCTACCTGATTAGAGAGCATGGTGACTGGATCGATGTTATAAACGCCAACTATTTTCGTTGGCTTTGTCCTCATAACTTGCCACTGATAGTTATTCAGTGACATCTCCTCTATAAATTCATAGGCATCTTCCTGTGTTTTATTGTTGATGGTTCCACCAACAACTGCGTCAACCATTTGTCGAGTCGAGGGATTCACACCATTGTAGAATGTTTGTACTTGAAGCCAAAGCGGTAACCCATGGTGAGAGCACCTTCTTAGTAAGTTCTTGTATCTCTCTCATGCATTGTAAAATGTTTCTAAATCCATCTGCACAAAAGAAGAGATATCATTACGTAATTTAGCCGTTTTAGCGGGCAGAAAATATTTTAGTAAAAATTTCTCAGTCATTTGTTCCCAAGTAGTGATAGACCCTCGTGGTAACGAGTTCAACCACTGTTTAGCTTTGTTTCTCAATGAAAAGGGAAATAACCGAAGATGTATGGCATCATCAGAAACGCCATTGATTTTAAATGTATCACAAAATTCCAGAAAGTTCGCTAAATGAGCGTTGGGATCTTCATCCTGCAAACCATCAAACTGAACAAACTGCTGTATCATTTGAATAGTGTTAGGTTTTAATTCAAAAGTATTTGCAGCTACAGCAGGTCTAACTATGCTAGATTCAGTTCCTGTTAAAGAAGGTTTAGCATAATCATACATAGTACGTGGAACAGGATTTTGATTAGCCGCAATTGCGGGAGGTTGCTGATTGCCTTGGTTTTTAGTCATCTCGTCGGTTGGGGGTCGAGTATCGTCTTCTCGCTCGTTCTCCGTGTGTAAGCTGCGCCTTATTTCTCTTTGATTTTTGCGAATTGTACAATCGATTTCTTCATCAAAAAGTAATGGTCCCGACGGGTTTCTTCTAGTCATAAACTATAAAAACCTACCAAGAGAGAGAAAAAGTAAATTAATAAATAATAAAATAAAATAAATTTGCAAGAAAAATAAATGGCTAAAGTAATAAAAATTTAGTGTTCCTAATATTTCAGTTCCCCAGCAACGGCACCAAAAACTTGATCGCGTGATTCATAACAAGTAATAAATATTTATAATAAAGATCAAACCTAGACTAACTATTATCACGACGAAAAGGCAAGCACACCTATCGAACAATAGTATAGTAATGGCAAGACCGGGATATCGTACCCAAGGGAACTAAAAGTACTAGTAATAACTATCTTTTTATTATCTAGCCTAAGAAGAAAAGAGTTTGTTGATTAAACTAATTATCTAAACTAATTAACTAATTTAATTAAAGCAAAGAGAAAATTTGGAAAAAGCCTTGAAGAAAAGCAATTGATTAAGACGACACCCAATGAGGAATCCACCTAGATTTCACTTGTTATCTGACTCTGAACCAGACGATTTATTCACTTGACTTGATCCGTGAGATTCCCTAACCTATGTTATTATCCCTTTCCAGACTAATAACGTCTAACCCTCAGTTGAATTAATCGAAATTTCTTTCTTAATTAAAACCCCTAGGGAAGCAGTAAATCACTCTATGGACTCTCATATTAGGTTTCACCCTAATCCGACAAAATCTCGTAACCCTATTTCTAGGCGTTTGATCAGCTCCGCTTAATTATGCCAAATCTACTCTTAGGCAGGGTTTATTCCTCCTCTACATAAGCACATCAAATCATGAATCAATACCCAGAATATTAACTCAAGCATTAAGAACACATAATTAAGAACAAATCAAGTATTTATCATACAGTTCAGATCATAATAACAAGATCCATCATAGGTTTTATCCCCCTTAGGTATCTAAGGGGTTTAGTTCAGAATAAAATAAAAGTACATCTCAAAAGTATAAAAATAACAAAACATGAAGAAAACTCTAAAACCTCTGAAGGAATTCTGAGAGAGATCTTCAGTCTTAGAGTAGCTCTGGCTTTTGGGATGGATCGTCTGGCTTCCTTCAAGTAATTCTTGGCGTGTGGTTCTGTATTCCAAAAAAGTTCTCGAAGAGGCCCCCTAATTAGGTCACACTTAGGGTGTTTATATAGGCTTTGGATTAGCTTTCTTCCTCCCTAAGTACCCTTTTCCGTGTAAAATACAACTCTTTGAAAAAGGGACACGCCCGTGTGCCACGCCTGTGTGACGTGTTTTCCATACCGTGTTCGATCTGTTAAATTGCACACGGTAGTGTGGGTCAATTGCCAGTCTGTGTGAATCGTGAGAGCCTTGGTCGACACCCTCGAAGGACACGGGCGTGTGAGTAGCCCGTGTGGCAAGGCTTAGGCCGTGTGATCTTCTCGATTTGCTCCATTTTTTCCCTTTTTAGCTCATTTTTGGCTCCTTTTGACTCTTGGTGCTCTCTTGAGTACAAAACATGAAATAACAGGATTAAGAGCACCAAAATCCACAAATCTAGTAGTAAACATCCATAAATATGCTAAGTATTTGGGGTAAAACTGTGTATAATTTGGTGTTTATCAGCCTTCTCCACCAACTCCGAGAAAACTTGCTCTCTTTGTGGAGCTATCAGTACCCTGAGGCTATCTCTAAGTCCATCTTCAAACCTTACGCAACGTTCATACTCTGTTGCCACCATTACTCTCGCATACCTACTAAGGCGTAAAAACTCCACCTCATACTCCGCCACCAATTTGTTTCCTTGGGTCAGGTTCAGGAACTCCTTCCTTCTAGCATCAACATAGCTTGCACCCACATACTTCCCTTGGAAAGCAGCTTTGAAGAACTCCCAAGTGACCCATTCCGGTTGGGTGCCCTCCTTCACTGTCAACCACCACTGGTAGGCTTCTTCCCTTAATAGTGACACAACTCCTTTCAGCTTTTGTTCCAGTGAGTAGTCCAAATCCTCCATTATCCTTTCAGTGGCCTCCAGTGACCTTTTCCAAAATCCTCAGCATTGCTTGGGACAATGCATCTTCTCTCGCAGCCCGATCATATTGTCCATTCCCAGCCACAGGTGAGGCCGGAGCTTCTTCTACTCCAACATCGGGCATATGGCCTGATGCCGATGATTTAGCACTAACACTTTCGCGACCTCGGCCTCGACCACGGCCTCTCGAATCTCTTCTACCACTCATCGTCGTTTCACGTATTTTTTGGATTAAAAATTTTATGAAGTTTTAGTTAGTTTCAATAATTAATTTGATGTTTTATGAAAGTATTTAAAGTGAATATTATTTTCAAAAATTCTCTACTGCATAACAATTTAAACAAAATTAAGAATAAAAGTACTTACTTGGTTCGAAGTCAGAGACTCGGTGTGCCACTCAGCAAGACTTCCCCTTTTCCAAAAACATTGTAATTCAAAATTTTTTTTAAAACACAAAAAGAACCAAGTAATAAGGCCTGATTCACAGCCCAAGTTTTGCAACCTGGGCTCTAATACCACTAAATGTAACACCCCAAACCTGGCCCAGAAGTTATGGCCGAATTCGGCGTGTCACATTGAAGTGTTTTAGCGAAAACCGTGTTTTCATTGAAAACCCTTCTTAAAATAGAAGAAAATCCTAATTAACAAAAAAAAACTCCTTTCAATCACTTGTTGAAAATATAGGATTTGATAACAACATGTCACTTTTTAAAATTTAGTTGCGGAAACGTAGAAAATACATACTATAGTTTAAGAAACCATGTTCAACTACTTATAATTACATCACATAAAAATAATAATCCAAATAATAATAAAATGGAAGCCCTATTACAATCTGATTTGAAAAGTACTTAATAACATAGAAACTTATATGCTTTAGAAAGAAAACAAGTCCAAATTATCTTGCTAGCGGGCCACCTAGAGTTTCTCTGAACATCGAACCTTCTACTGTGCATCACCTGAAAATAAAATAAAAGAAGGGGTGAATTTTCGCAAACTCAGTGTGTACAACCCCCGATGAAAAACAAGCATTCAAAGAAAAATCATCAAACATGTAATACAATCCCATCCAAATTATCCATCTGCTACACACCAGCTCCGTCCTCCGTCACACCATGTGAGGATATAATATCGACCCACCCAGCCCACACACCAATGGTAGCCCGGTTGTGAAATTACCTTCATTTACATATTGGGCTTAAAAAGCCGTCGGTGGATCCATGACTGTCAAGCAACCATGCGATCCTCATATACTTCCTCCGTTCCATAATCCCCAACCCTTATGCAACCTAAGCAGAATATCATATGTATGCAACAAACATGTTTGTCACATTCATAAAACTTACATTTAACATCTAAGGGTAATTTGGTCATTTTTGCCCTTATGGGCATTTCAGTAATTTTCTCTAGATATGGATTTCACTTGCCTTGGCCTGTAAACAAATCCCGAGAGCTAAGATGAACGAATACTATACACCAGGTAGGATTCCATAGGAGAGGAGGTGAGTTATTAAGACCGCTTAAGTACCAAGCTCTCCCTAGATCCAATCCTAGACATGCATATACCCGTTGCCACACCTTAACCCTTTGACCTGTCCACGGTCGCAAAATATTAATTAATTCTTATGTAGTTATCATATACTAGGCCCAAAACCCCTTACAAAGCCCAAACAATTTCACATACCTGTATCTGGCCCACTAAGCCCAATCATATTCATATGGCCCATTAGGCCCAAATCACCTGTATATGGCCTATTAGGCCCAAATCACATTTATATGGCCCGTTAGGCCCAGTCACATTGATATTCATGCTCACATACAAGTTCCTATCACATAGCATCAACATTTAGTTGTTGCCTATTATAGGCCCAACAGCCCATCAGGCCCATTTAGCCCATTTCGGCCCATATGGCCAAATCACAACCCAAGTCCACGGAATCGCCCGTGGGCCTCAGGCAACCTATCGGTCTCCCTTTTACGAGTTTTCGCGCACTCGTAAGACTACCATAGCCAAACTTTCTACTTTTCGGCATTTCAACTTTTGCCGATACATAATGTGTGTGCAGTGTATGTACGCACCTGGTAAGCAAGCATGATGCGATCTCCTTAGCCCAAACCTACAATCGATATCACTCAAAGATTAATCTTACATACTTATCGAATACTTTACCAAAAGCCAGAATCTCACATTAACCTTTCCTTGCGCGATAAGTATAACAACCCCTTCACTAACCATGATCAACTCCTAGATCTGCACTAATCGTAACTATTAAAACCAGAATAATAGGTGACTCGTATCCACATAAGTCCCCTTACCTTACTATGGCTATTCGGCCAACCTTAGCCAATGGATGAGGAATACTTACCAAAACCGCAAACACCTAAAGAGCAATTCGGCAGAGAGCTAAAATCCGAGATCCGATACTAATTCCCTACCAAAGTTGATTGAAAGAGTGAGGGATAATAATCGATACCTAGCAAAGAAAACCTATTGGAAGAGCAACACTTACACTAGATTCGGTCAAAGAGTATTCAGCCTTTGGGAGATTCGACTTTTCGGCTTTTCAAACTTAGTATGGTGAATAAGTTTTATTTGGTACAGATTAAAGAAGAAGAATAGAAGAAGAAATTGGCTAAGTGAAACAAAGAAAATTGTGTAGAGAAGAATAGAAATCAACAGGAAGAAAAGAAAAAAAAACAAAAGGGTTTTCGGCTTTTTGGATCTTGAAAAGAAAAGGGTTTTTGGATCAATAGAAACCCCTTTCTGGCAACAAGGTGAAGAAGAATTTCGGCAGTATGCTGGCAACCCTGTATTCAGCCCCTATTTATATCCTTTATAGCTAAATTTTCCATGCCCAATTTTGAATTCGGCTCCATCACTTCTTACTTCTCATCTCTTCGTTTTTCTCCCTGATAACCCCTTGATCTTTTCCTTAATTTTCTCTTCTAAACACTCCCCTTGGAGTCCATCTTCATGCCACTTCCATCCTTTTAGAAAGCCAAAATTAAACTTCTAAAAATACTAAGCTAGGATTCGAACCTTGGATTTCCTTGCTAGCTACTAACGCCACCTCTCTACTCCCTAAGTAGCGTCACTTAGCCACTCATTCACAAGGCTTTTTTATGCTATTTTCCCCTATTTTTATTTAAAAGCCCAACTATTTGCCAACCCTGATTCTTTTAATAATTAAACTATAATTTCATTTATTCCTAGGTTTGTACTCAAACCTTAATTAAGACCTACTATAATTATCACATGGTTAGGAACATGAAACACAATTTTTATCAAAACTGAAAACAAAGAAAGTTTGGGATTTTAGGATTTTTGGGTTTCGGGATTTTTGGGGCGTTACACTAGCAGTACGCCAAAACTAATCGAAAGAAAGAAAAATGGAGGAGAGGTGTAAAAGAAATAAAATTTTGGCAACAAGGGGTTTGGGAAAAGAAGAAAACGGCTGAGAGAGAAAAAAGAAAAAGGAAAACAGGTTAGGCAAACACCTGATAAACCCTACCTCCCCCTTTAGTGTTTTAGTCCAAGTCAAACATCCGCACGACTTATCAGCAAAAAAATACCACACTCACGACTCGAACTCGGGATCTCAGGCATAATCCCTTGTTACTTAACCACTAGACCAGCAAGCCCATTCTATTAAATTCCTACCAATAAATTCTTATAAGCCCATCAACCAAAAGTCAGGCTTAATTCAAATAAAAACCAAAACTTAGCCCAAGTTAAGGCTCGAACTTGGGACCTCCCAAACACACCCTAGAGCACGTAACCTCTTAAACCACGTATATTTTATGCCAAAATGATTCAAAACAAAAGTCCCGATATTTCCAATCTCAACAATCCTAAAAGCCGAAATTACAGAAATTTGGGGCATTACAACTCTAACCCTTTAAAAAAAATTCATCCTTGAATTTTTACCTGATCAGAAAAGTTGAGGATACTGCTGACACATTGAATCCTCTAGCTCCCAAGTAGCCTCCTTAGTGCTATGATTCAGCCACAGCACCTTCACTAAGGTAATAGACTTCCTACGCAGTACTTTGACGTCGCGATCCAAAATTTAAACTTGCTCCTCTTCGCACGTCAGATCTGGTCTAACCTCGATTTCCTCTACAGGCACAATGTGCGTGGGATCAAAACGGTAACGTCTCAACATCGAGGCATAAAAAACATCATGAATACGATCTAACTCTGAAGGTAACTCCAACTGTTACGCGACTGGCCCAAATCACTTTAGAATTCGGTACGGCCCAATAAACCGAGGACTCAACTTACCCTTGCGTCCGAACCTCAGAACCTTCTTCCATGGTGAAACTTTAAGAAAGACCAAGTCCCTCATAGAATACTCAATGTCCTTCCTCTTGAAATCAGCATAAGACTTCTGTCTATCAGAAACTGTTTTCAGACTTTCTCAAATCAACCGGACCTTATCCTCGATCTCTAAAATCAACTCCGGACCCAGAACACGTCGCTCACCCAACTCAGTCCAGCACAAAAGGGTACGACACTTACGACCATAAAGTGCCTCAAAAGGTGCCATTTGAATACTAGACTGATAGCTGCTATTGTAAGCAAACTCTTACAAGGCAAGTTCCCCTCCCAACTACCTCGAAAATCCATAACACAACCTCTCAACATATCCTTCAGTATCTGAATTACCCTCTCCAACTGACCATCTGTCTGAGGATGAAATACAGTACTAAAGTCAAGTCGTGAACCCAAAGCCTCATAAAGCTTCTACCAAAATCGATAAGTAAACTGAGGATCCTTATCGGAGATAATCGACACTGGAACCCCATGCAGTCTTACTATCTCTGAGATGTAAAGTTTAGCCAACTTCTGTAAAGAGATGTCTGTCCTAACAGGAATGAAGTATGCAAACTTGGTCAATCGATCCACGCCAACCCAAATAGAATCCTTCTTAGTGGGTGTTAGGGCAACCCACTAACGAAATCTATTGTCACTCGCTCTCATTTCCACGTTGGTATCTTAACCTGTTGACAAGTCAAAAAATGAGAAACGAAATCGGTCACCTCACGCTTCAACCCTGGCCAGTAGTACAACTCCCGAAGTTCTTTATACATCTTATTTCCACCAGGATATATAGCGTACAGACTACTATGCGCTTCCCTCAAAATCGACAACCTCAAATCCCCATTATTAGGTACACAGGTTCTACCTTGGAAGCACAATACCCCATCATTATTCAGCCCAAAATCTGTAGTAGTCCCAGTATCAACCTGACGAAATAGCATCTCGAGAGTCTTATCCTCTAACCGCTTAGCTCTAATTTGCTCAATCCATGTCGGCTTCATTTGTAGCTCTGCCAAAAGACTCCCATCGTCATAAAGACTCAGTCGAGCGAACAACTCTCTCAAATTAGCCACACCCTACGCTTAATGCATCGGCCACTATTGATCGCGTTATTTCGTGATAGGTTTTAAAAATTTATAATTACTCGTTCTTGAACTAACTATTATCGCGATGTAGGAAAGTGTACCTATGGAACAGTAGTATAGTTTTAGCAAGACCGGATTGTCGAACCCTAAGGAACTAAAAATACTAGTAATGACTGTCTTTTTATTATCTAGCCTAAGAATAATGGGGTTTTGTTTTTAACTAACTAATTATCTAAACTAAGAACTCACAAAGAAAAGAATTGGGGAATTGCTTTTGGGAAAAATCGATTGACTTAAGACAATACCTAAGGAAAAATCCACCTAGACTTTACTTGTTATTCTGGCTCCGTATCGGACGATTTATTCATTCAGCTTGTTCCGTAGAGATCCCTAAGTTACGTTATTATCCCTATTCAAGACTAATAACATCTAATTCCTAGATCGAATAACTGAGACTTTTCTCTAATTAACACTCTAGGGTTGCATTAACTCGATCTATGGATCCCCTTATTAGGTTTCACCCTAATTCGGAAAAATCTTGTCACCCTATGTCTAGGCGCGCAATCAAATCCACTTAATTATGAAAAATGTACTCTTAAACTGGGTCTATTCCTCCTCTGAATAAGACCATGTCTTGAATCAGTATCCTGGGATATCAAAACAAGAATTAAGAACACATAATTAAGAACAAGTTAAATATTTATCATACGATTTAGAAAATAATAACAAGATTCGTCTTAGGTTTCATTCCCGTTAGGTATTTAAGGGCTTTAGTTCATAACTAAATAAGAAAACATTTCAGAAGAATAAAGAATACAAAACATGAAGAAAACCCAAAACTCCTGAAGGGAAATTGAGGAGAGATCTTCAATCTTGATGATGAATCTGGCTTCTGAGATGGATCAATCGGATTCTTTGGAGTAATTCCTTACTCCCCCTTATCCGTCTCCCTTTTCCTCCTCCTCTAGGGTGTATTTATAGGCTTTGGAATACCTAAAAGCCCTCAAAATTGGCCTTTTTTGAATTGGACTCAACTTGGGCTTGGTAGGGACACGCTTGTGGCACACGCCCGTGTTCGATTACTTCAGGCCGTGTTCGAGCCTGCCAAATTGACATGGCCATGTGGTTTTCCCGTGTGAGGAGGTCCAGGCCATGTTGATTTCGTACTTTGGCCCATTTTCTCTTTTTTTGGCCCGTTTCTTGTTCCTTTCGCTTTCCTATGCTCTCCTAAGTATAAAACATGAAATTAAAGCATTAGGAGCATCGAATTCGCCAATTCTAATGAGAAATCATCCATAAAATGCATTAAACATGGGGTAAAAATATGTATAATTTACGGTTTATCAAATACCCCCACACTTAAGCATTTGTTTGTCCTCAAGCAAAATTCTCAACTCATAATCAAAATAAATTCTTCTCAACTTATAATTTCTATTGATAATATCTCACATTAATCCATAAGTAATCATACATTGAGAATTCAACTAAAAGAACATAAAAGTTCCAAACATTCCAAGTTGAGCATTTTATTCATGCAAACATAGGTGTCTCCCCTCATTTAAGTAATTACCTTTGATTCAGGATATTACAGAGTTTTACATCCTCACTAAAGATTCACTCAAATCACGCGAAGTATTTAAGGACAATAAATGAAGCACTCAATAGTCAATAATGAAAAGTCATTACCATAGGCTTGCATGAAAATCAAATCTCCACCACTATAATTTAAGATGATACATCAATCAAAAGGTCTTTAGAGGGTTGTAATAAGGCTTGGTTAGGTGGTGTGGTCACAAGCTGAAAGAAAGGGTTAGAATCGAGATTGAATTGAAAAATTACCTAATTAGAAAATGAGTTAATCTTCACTTGCGTACAACAGAGCTTCTTCTCAGAATATGAAATTAAGGATATGTATACATAGTTTTTTTTTCAAAGAACAAGTTAAATAATCAAACAAGTCATAGCTAAGTAATTTCTTCAACTCAAATCTCGACAAAAATAGGAATCAAATTAATTTAGGGGATTTCAACAATAATGGGTTAAGGGTTAATATAGAGGTTAATACAAAGAATGGCTTGTTAGGCTCAAGGGGGTTTACTAGGGGTTAATTGTGGAGGTAGGCTTTTCATGGCATGAGTGGGTTAATCCTAAGTGCCTTGATCATTTTGACATATCAAATCAAATGGTGTGGTCTCGACAAGCATAATCAAGCAAGTTCTAGAATAACAGTTCAATACTGACGCACTCAAAGCAATAATAAAAGTTAGCATGAAAGAATTAATAGATGCTCAAAAGGCTCAAAAATCACACAAAAATTATGGCTTTTTGATGTTTAGACTCGTGACTTCCAATTCAAAGTAATACCTAGACTTCGGGAAACAACCTATAATTTTAAATTCTTAAAAATCAACTTATCATGCTTGATTCTCTAATGTCTTAAAGTTTAAACAATCAATGCAAAATCCCTATGTTTTAGTTCAAGATATATCAATCAAAATCATAAATTACTTAAAATTTATCCTAAATATGATATGAAAACTTTTCAAGAGAACAAGGCAATCATTTAGGGATTTTTCTGATAATGAAATAAATATTCCCCCCACACTTAAAACGTACATTGCCCTCAGTGTACAAAGATAGATATTAGAGTATATAAAATTAAGATAGGGAGAGAAGTGAAACTTCCCGTATTAAGAATGTATGATATTCTTGGATTGACGAGATCGAGTATTGGAGATAACTCTGGATGGCAAGCTTGACTCTAAAGGTAAGCCGTTTTTAAAAGGAAAACAAATGAATCTTAAAAACTTAATGAAAGAAAAATAATATAAGATAATTATTCTAATTTTTCAAGTGGCACGGCCGGTGCACACGCCTGTGTGGTTCGCGAATTTCAAATTTGGGCGTGTCTGACATTTAGTACACGCCCGTGTTCCTCAGGCGTGTGGGTTCACACAGTCGTGTCGCACGGCCGTGTCTAGCTTCATTCTCTTCTCCCATGCCCGTGTCAATTTAACAGGTTCGACCACGAGTGTTAGACATGGGCGTGTCACACGCCCGTGCTGTTTTAACAGGTTTGTCCATGGTTCTTCCACACGGATGTGTCGCACGCCCGTGTTGCTTTGGCAGGCTCAACCACGGCCATGTCGCACGATCGTGGCGTTTGGCCGTGTCTCTGTGGAAACACCTGTATTCAAGATTTCCATTAGTAAGTTAGGAGTTAAATACCAAAATTTAAAGAAATTAATATTGTTAGTGCTCGGGTTGCCTCCCGAGAAGCACTTATTGTAACACCCCGAACCCGAGACCGTCGCCGGAGTCGAACCCGAGGTGTTAACAGACTTCAAACCACTTATTAAAATTTTTCCAGACAAGCTGCCAATCTGCGTACTAGTCACTTTAAAAATCATATCTTGAGCTCTGGAACTCGAACTCCAGTTCCGTGAATTTTCCCTGAAACTAGACTCACATTCCCTTCTACATATTTTTTTCTAGAATTTTTGGTCGGGCCAATTAGTACAGTTTATTAGTCAAAGTCTCCCATGTTACTGGGGTCGACTACACTGAACTTTGCGCATTACGACCTAGATATCTCCCTGTACAGAGCTTCAATACTGATGCCGTTTGTTTCTATAGAAACTAGACTCAGAGAGGAATCCATACATATAAGGCATGACTTCTAATTATCTCTGGAAAATTTATGGTGAATTTTCAAAGTCGAAACAGGAGATCCAGAAACCGTTCTGGCCCTGTTTCACGAGAACTTTAATATCTCTTAATATACTGTTCATATGATTGTTTCGTTACTTTCATATGAAAATAGATTCATCAAGGTTCGATTACATAATTTATTCACTATTTAATTCCATTCCTACAAATTTTTGTGATTTTTCAAATCCACACCACTGCTGCTGTCAGCATCTGTTTTCAAGGTAAACTTTACCTATTTCGTGGTTACCATGGACCAACTAGGGTTTTGTCATACATAGGTCCACATATGATCATATTTAGCCATTCCAATGGCTGATCATTTGCCCAACACTTCCATTCCAAACCATAGTCCTCATGAAACCATATATACATACATAAACACAAATGGTCTAATGCCATACTCCACTTCTGCAAGCCATTTTCGCATGGCTGTACACACATACATCACAAAAAGTGCTTAAAACAACAAGGGGTAGTCCTATACATACCATATCCAGAGTTCAACTAAAAGAGTACCAAAAGAGCTTTGATAGTGTGGATGACTTCGACTTCGATGATCCCGAATCCGATAGCTAACGAACAAAATCTATAAAACAGAGAGCCAAAGCAACGGGGTAAGCATTTTAAAGCTTAGTAAGTTTCAAGTAATGAAATCGGCTTTGACTAAAGTATTACATTCACATAGCTAAATGAATCACTTTATTAATTCATATTCTCATAATCATACTTACTTCACACTTCATCAACATATACACACACAAGGTATCAACCTATCTAAAAGCCGAAAGTTCGTTAGTCGATTGAACGAATACTATTTAAAACGAATCGACACATGCAAACATACCTTATCGTTTGGGTTTGTCGAGCGTATTAATTGAATTTATTACAGCACAAAACGCTCACATTCAAACCCAAGTTTCTTCGGAATTTAGCCGGACATAACCACAGCTCAATTGCCTTCGGGTCTTAACCCGGGTAAAGCAACTCGTACGAATGCCTTCGGGTCTTAGCCCGGATATATCAACTTGCACAATTGCCTTCGGGTCTTAGCCTGGATATATCAACTCGCACAAATGCCTTCGGGTCTTAGCCCGGATATATCAACTAGCACAAATGCCTTCGGGTCTTAGCCCGGATATATCAACTCGCACAAATGCCTTCGGGTTTTAGCCCGGATATATCAACTCGCACAAATGCCTTCGGGTTTTAGCCCGGATATATCAACTCGCACAAATGCCTTCGGGTTTTAGCCCGGATATATCAACTCGCACAAATGCCTTCGGGTTTTAGCCCGGATATATCAACTCGCACAAATGCCTTCGGGTTTTAGCCCGGATATATCAATTGCTCATGCACACATATATCAATAATCTTAACACATCCATATCTTATTTTCGTTACTAAGGCTCAAACACAAATCATTTATTAAACCTTTCAAATTTCGGCTCAATAGCCACACACACAAAGAGCATGATTTCGATTGGCTTTATAACTTAATCTCTATGCACATTCGACTATCCGTCATAGTATGACTAATCATTTCAATATAATTCAAGTAGGGTCATTACTCGAAGACTTACCTCGGATGTGGTCGAGCGAGTTCGACAGCTATTCAATCACTTTTTCCTTTCCCTTATCCAACTGTGGTCCTCTAAGCTCTTGAGCTAATTCAAACAAATTTAACTCATTAAAGTCTCATTTTGCTAGCTTATGGCCGAATATGACAAGGAGTTTGATGGGTCATATGGCCACCTTTTAGCTCAAATACACAATGGTCATACGCATTTTTAATCACATCAAATGATTCAATACAATTCACTCGAACATCAAAAGAGAACCTCAAGGTACTTAGTCCATATACACATTAGACATTAGAGTCACATATGTACGAAATCACGAATCGAATTCGACATATTAGCTAATTTTCCCTTTAGCCGAATCTTCTAAGTCAAGATAAAGCCATCAACATGCTTACCTTTGGCCGAACATACACATCAACTTAGGTGCTCATTTATGTGGCCGAACACACACATGTCTATGTTAAGGCCGATTGCGACACTCAATACATTCTACAAGTATGGACACTTGCATTGACTAAACACCATTTTTATTATTTTTACTCCAAAGCCGAATGCCTCTCAAGCCCTAAGCTCATGATCCTTTCATCATTAAGCAAGTGTTATAACACAACTAACATCCATTTTCAATTTGAACACCAACATAAAAATATTAAACATGAAAATCCATAGCCGAAACCTATACATGACATTACTCATTCCACCCATCGAAACAATATTTGTTCAAGACATCAAGCATTTTTATTTGGGTATTACATATATGAGCATTTAGAATTTATATTTTTAGCAAGATCAATTTCTTTCCTCAACACATTCTTCATCAAAACTTAAAGGAAATAATCAAATTCCTTCTTTAATAGCCATAGCCGAATGCTCCATCCATCCATCAAAGTTAAAAATTTAGCATGGTCTAAGTAAGAACCATGATAATTAACCTAAAACAAGCTAAAATTTCACAACTTTAACACAATATACTAACCTTATTAAGCATTCAAATGGCCGAAAGTTCTTTGCCCCTATTCCTTCCTTCAATTCGGCCAAGAAGACAAGGATGAAGCCTTTTTTTTTTCATTTGCTTTCTTTTTATTCTTTTCTTTTATTCATTAAATCCCACAACCCAATATCAATTTCACAAATATATTGCCCATCATCAACCCACCTTGGCCGGCCACTATAAGGAAATTGGGCAATTTGACATGCAAGTCCACCTTTGTGTTGACATGCACTAATAAGCCCTTTAAAATTAGCCTATCATATTTCACCATGTCTCATGTTGATCCCTATTTAATAATTCCTCATGCAATTGGCAAAATTAGGGAATGAAACTTCCACATATGCATGTACACACATAATAAACGTAGAATATAACAATTAATTATTTTCATAACTCGGTTTTGTGGTCCCGAAACCACTTCCCGACTAGGGTCAATTTTGGGCTGTCACAACTCTCCCCCACTCAAGAAATTTTCGTCCCCGAAAATCTTACCGGTAAATAGGTTTGGGTATCGTTCTTTCATCGAGCTCTCGGTTTCCCAAGTAGCTTCCTCGATCCCGTGTTTGAGCCATAACACTTTTACTAGCGGAACTCTTTTGTTTCGCAACTCCTTCACTTCACGAGCTAGGATACGCATCGATTCTTCTTCATAGCTCATATCGACTTGAATTTCAACTTCTGATGGGCTAATTATGTGCGATGGATCAGATCGATAGCGTCGAAGCATCGAAACATGAAAGACGTCGTGAATCTTTTCAAGCTCAGGGGGCAAAATCAATCTATACGCAACCGGACCAACTCGTTCGGAGATTTCGTACGGCCCAATGAATCTCGGGCTCAACTTGCCCTTACGGCCAAATCTGAGTATCTTTTTCCAAGGTGAAACCTTAAGGAACACTTTGTCTCCCACCTGATACTCGATGTCTTTTCGTTTCAAATCCGCATACGACTTCTGGCGATCTGTGGCTGCCTTCAGACTTTCACGGATTCTTTTACTTTCCGTTCTGCATCTTTTATCAAATCAACTCCGAAAATTTTACTTTCACCGAGCTCGGTCCAAAACAATGGTGTATGGAATTTACGCCCATACAAAGCCTCGTAAGGTGCCATCTTAATACTTGATTGAAAACTACTGTTGTAAGCGAATTCAATCAAAGGCAAATACCGCTCCCATGAACCACTAAACTCGAGGATGCAACATCTTAACATATACTCAAGTATCTGAATTATCCGCTCGGATTGACCATCGGTTTGTGGATGAAAAGTGGTGCTAAAATGCAGCTTGGTACCCAAAGCTTCTTGCAGTTTCTTCCAAAATCGGGAGGTGAATCTCGGATCTCTATCCGACACGATAGAAACAGGTACCTCGTGTAATCTCACAATCTGAGAAACGTACAATTCAGCTAGTTTATCCAATGAAAAATCCGTACGTACGGGGATAAAGTGAGCCGACTTAGTCAGTTTATCGACAACAACCCAAATCGCATCCTTCTTACTTGCTGACAATGGCAGTCCGGACACAAAAGTCCACTGTGACTCGATCCCATTTCCACTCGGGTATCATGATCGGCTGAAGTAATCCTGAAGGCACTTGATGTTCCGCTTTCACTTGTTGACATATTAAACATCTCGAAACAAAGTCGGAGATGTCTCGTTTCATACCATGCCACCAAAATCGACGTTTTAAATCGTTGTACATTTTCGTACTCCCCAGGTGAATTGACATTCGGCTACAATGGGCTTCGTTCAGAATCATCGAAATGAGTTCCGAATTCCTTGGAACACACAAACGACTTCTGAACCTCAAACAATCATCATCATCAATTTGAAACTCCGATTCCTTGTTCGGAACACACTCAGCCCGTTTTGCAACCAATTCATCATCGACTTTCTGAGCTTCACGAATTTGATGAGTCAATAATGGTTTGGCTTTTAATTCAGCTACTAACACATTGTCGGGTAGAACAGACAAATGCACATTCATCGCTCGTAAAGAAAACAATGACTTCAGGCTTAAGGCGTCCGCAACCACATTAGCCTTTCCCGGGTGGTAATCAATGACAAGCTCGTAATCTTTCAACAACTCAAGCCAACGTCTTTGTCGCAGATTCAAGTCTCGCTGAGTCATCAAATATTTGAGACTTTTGTGATCCGAAAATACATGGCACTTCTCACCAAACAAATAATGTCGCCATATTTTCAAAGCAAATACGATGGCAGCTAGTTCGAGATCATGGGTCAGATAATTTCTCTCGTGTGGCTTCAATTGCCTCGACGCATAGGCCACAACTCGACCTTCTTGCATCAATACGCAACCCAACCCAAGTAGGGATGCGTCACTATAAATGACAAACTCTTTGCCTGATTCGGGTTGCACTAAAATTGGAGCTTCAGTCAAATGAGTTTTTAGTTGATCGAAACTTTTCTGACATTTCTCCGTCCATTCGAACTTAACATCCTTTTGAAGTAGCTTCGTCATTGGTGTGGCTATCATCGAGAAACCTTTGACAAATCGTCGGTAATAACCGGCGAGCCCCAAAAAGCTCCGAACCTCAGTAATATTTCTCGGAGGTTTCCAGTTAAGTATGGCTGAAATTTTATTCGGGTCAACTCGAATACCCGATGCGGATACCACATGGCCCAAGAAGCTAACCTCTCTTAACCAGAACTCACACTTACTGAACTTAGCATATAACTGCTTATCCCGCAAAACTTGCAACACTAGTCTCAGGTGCTCAGCATGTTCGGTCTCATCTCTTGAATAGACCAAGATGTCATCAATGAACACAACTACGAACCGATCCAAATATGGTCTGAAGATCCGATTCATCAAATCCATAAATACTGCAGGGGCATTAGTGAGCCCAAACGGCATCACTAAGAATTCGTAGTGACCGTACCTCGTTCTGAAAGCAGTTTTGGGTACGTCCGAATCTCGAATCCGCAACTGATAATAACCCGATCTCAAATCTATTTTTGAGAACACTGAGGCCCCCTTTAGTTGATCAAACAAATCATCAATACGCGGTAACGGATATTTATTCTTTATCGTCACTTTATTCAGTTGACGATAGTCAATGCACAACCTCATGGTTCCGTCCTTCTTTTTCACGAACAATACTGGTGCACCCCAAGGTGAGAAACTTGGTCGAGCAAAACCTCTATCCGTCAATTCTTGCAACTGAGCTTTCAACTCTTTTAACTCGGTTGGTGCCATACGATACGGAGCTATCGAAATCGGCGTAGTCCCAGGTACAAGCTCAATACCAAACTCTACCTCCCGAACAGGTGGTAAACCCGGTAATCCTTCAGGAAAAACATCTGGGTATTCACAAACCACCGGCACAGATTCGGGTTTCTTGTCTAATTCTTTGTCATCCAGTACATACGCAAGGTATGCTTCGCACCCTTTTCTTACATATTTCTGGGCCAACATTGCTGATATTACAGCTGGCATCCCCTCCAAGTCCGTAGACTCAACTCGGATTACTTCGTTATTTGCGCACCTCAAATCAATAGTCTTGCTTTTGCAATTCACAACCGCATCATGCGCGGTCAACCAATCCAAACCAAGAATAACATCAAATTCATCAAACGGCAAAAGCATCAAGTCCGCCGGAAAACAGGAACCTCGAATTTCTAGGGGACATTTCTTACACACTTTGTCGACAAGCACGTAACGACCGAAGGGATTTGACACCCGAATTACAAACTCAGTAGACTCAATAGGTAAAGTCTTACTGGATGCTAAGGTTTCACATATGTAAGAATGAGTAGAACCGGGGTCAATCAAAGCAATTACATTAGTATCAAAGAGAGTAAAAGTACCGGTAATAACATCAGGCGAAGAAGCATCCTCGCGGGCACGTATAGCATAAGCTCTAGCAGGCGCACGAGCCTCGGATCTGGTCGTAGCATCTCTAGATCCTCTCTGACCACCACTAGCATTGCCCTCATTTCTAGATGGTCTACCTCGAGCAGTGGTAGCACCCGGTTTCCCACTCTGATTTACATTCTGTTCAGACAGCCTCGGGCAATCTTTAATGAAGTGGTCAACTGATCCACACTTGTAACAGGAGCGGTCATGGAATCTACAACTCCCCGAATGCCATTTACCGCAATATCGACATTTCGTTCTATCTCAACGTTCATTCTCAACACTGGCGACCAAAGTGCCTCGTGTACCCACAGGGGGTCGATCACGATCTCGTCTAAAAAGGCCCGAAGTGCCTCTAAACTGGCCCGCATCATCTCGAAATTTCTTCGATGCCTGTTGAAGAGACTTTCCCGAAGATCTTTTACGAAACTCTCCAGTTCCCACATCAACTTTTTGTTTTTCTTTTCTAAGCTCTTCGGCTTTACAAGCTCGCTCGACCAGTACTACGAACTCTCGTATTTCAAGAACGCCAACGAACATTTTTATATCTTCATTCAGCCCATCCTCGAAGCGTTTACACATGATAGCCTCGGACGAAACACATTCCCGAGCGTATCTACTAAGTCTAACAAATCTTCGCTCGTAATCAGTAACTGACATAGAACCTTGCTTAAGCTCAAGAAATTCCTTCCGTTTTTTATCGACAAATCTCTGACTGATATACTTTTTCCGAAACTCAGTTTGGAAAAACTCCCAAGTTACTTGCTCTCGGGGCACAACAGAAGTCAGAGTACTCCACCAATAGTAGGCAGAATCGCGTAGCAAGGAGATAGTACACTTTAGGCATTCATCGGGTGTACAAGATAGCTCATCGAGTACCCGGATAGTGTTGTCCAACCAAAATTCAGCTTGCTCGGCATCGTCGCTATCCGTAGCCTTAAATTCAGTAGCCCCATGTTTTCGGATTCTGTCAACTGGGGGCTTATTTGACCTTATTTGGTCAGTTACCGGAGGTATTGTAGGTGCGGGGGTGGTATTAGTTGGGAATGGAGGTTGTGGGACAGCCGTATTAGTTCGAATGTATTGGTTGAACCAATCATTCATCACGCTATAGAAAGCTTGTCTAGCTTCATCATTCGGGTTACTAGCATTAGGTTGAGAGTCCACCGGCGCTGTCCCTTGTGCGGGAGCAGGGGCTACACTCTCAAGATCATCAGCTACCTCTCGGTTGGGATCGAGATCCATTACTATAAATAAACACAATTACAATTGTTAGAAATCACCACACTATCAAGTAATCACATAAAATGGCATGTATAGCTAGACCCAACGCATTACGGTAGTCCTAGAATCGACTAAACCTGGCTCTGATACCAATCAAATGTAACACCCCGAACCCGAGACCGTCGCCGGAGTCGAACCCGAGGTGTTAACAGACTTCAAACCACTTATTAAAATTTTTCCAGACAAGCTGCCAATCTGCGTACTAGTCACTTTAAAAATCATATCTTGAGCTCTGGAACTCGAAATCCAATTCCGTGAATTTTCCCTGAAACTAGACTCATATGCCCTTCTACAAATTTTTTTCTAGAATTTTTTGCCAGGCCAATTAGTACAGTTTATTAGTCAAAGTCTCCCATGTTACTGGGGTCGACTACACTGACCTTTGCGCATTACGACCTGGATATCGCCCTGTACAGAGCTTCAATACTGATGCCGTTTGTTTCTATAGAAACTAGACTCAGAGAGGAATCCATACATATAAGGCATGACTTCTAATTATCTCTGGAAAATTTATGGTGAATTTTCAAAGTCGAAACAGGAGATCCAGAAACCGTTCTGGCCCTGTTTCACGAGAACTTTAATATCTCTTAATATAATGTTCATATGATTGTTTCGTTACTTTCATGTGAAAATAGATTCATCAAGGTTCGATTACATAATTTATTCACTATTTAATTCCATTCCTACAAACTTTTGTGATTTTTCAAATCCACACTACTGCTGCTGTCAGCATCTGTTTTCAAGGTAAACTTTACCTATTTCGTGGTTACCATGGACCAACTAGGGTTTTGTCATACATAGGTCCACATATGATCATATTTAGCCATTCCAATGGCTGATCATTTGCCCAACACTTCCATTCCAAACCATAGTCCTCATGAAACCATATATACATACATAAACACAAATGGTCTAATGCCATACTCCACTTCTGCAAGCCATTTTCGCATGGCTGTACACACATACATCACAAAAAGTGCTTAAAACAACAAGGGTAGTCCTATACATGCCATATCCAGAGTTCAACTAAAAGAGTACCAAAAGAGCTTTGATAGTGTGGATGACTTCGACTTCGATGATCCCGAATCCGATAGCTAACGAACAAAATCTATAAAACAGAGAGCCAAAGCAACGGGGTAAGCATTTTAAAGCTTAGTAAGTTTCAAGTAATGAAATCGGCTTTGACTAAAGTATTACATTCACATAGCTAAATGAATCACTTTATTAATTCATATTCTCATAATCATACTTACTTCACACTTCATCAACATATACACACACAAGGTATCAACCTATCTAAAAGCCGAAAGTTCGTTAGTCGATTGAACGAATACTATTTAAAACGAATCGACACATGCAAACATACCTTATCGTTTGGGTTTGTCGAGCGTATTAATTGAATTTATTACAGCACAAAACGCTCACATTCAAACCCAAGTTTCTTCGGAATTTAGCCGGACATAACCACAGCTCAATTGCCTTCGGGTCTTAACCCGGGTATAGCAACTCGTACGAATGCCTTCGGGTCTTAGCCCGGATATATCAACTTGCACAATTGCCTTCGGGTCTTAGCCTGGATATATCAACTCGCACAAATGCCTTCGGGTCTTAGCCCGGATATATCAACTAGCACAAATGCCTTCGGGTCTTAGCCCGGATATATCAACTCGCACAAATGCCTTCGGGTTTTAGCCCGGATATATCAACTCGCACAAATGCCTTCGGGTTTTAGCCCGGATATATCAACTCGCACAAATGCCTTCGGGTTTTAGCCCGGATATATCAACTCGCACAAATGCCTTCGGGTTTTAGCCCGGATATATCAATTGCTCATGCACACATATATCAATAATCTTAACACATCCATATCTTATTTTCGTTACTAAGGCTCAAACACAAATCATTTATTAAACCTTTCAAATTTCGGCTCAATAGCCACACACACAAAGAGCATGATTTCGATTGGCTTTATAACTTAATCTCTATGCACATTCGACTATCCGTCATAGTATGACTAATCATTTCAATATAATTCAAGTAGGGTCATTACTCGAAGACTTACCTCGGATGTGGTCGAGCGAGTTCGACAGCTATTCAATCACTTTTTCCTTTCCCTTATCCAACTGTGGTCCTCTAAGCTCTTGAGCTAATTCAAACAAATTTAACTCATTAAAGTCTCATTTTGCTAGCTTATGGCCGAATATGACAAGGAGTTTGATGGGTCATATGGCCACCTTTTAGCTCAAATACACAATGGTCATACGCATTTTTAATCACATCAAATGATTCAATACAATTCACTCGAACATCAAAAGAGAACCTCAAGGTACTTAGTCCATATACACATTAGACATTAGAGTCACATATGTACGAAATCACGAATCGAATTCGACATATTAGCTAATTTTCCCTTTAGCCGAATCTTCTAAGTCAAGATAAAGCCATCAACATGCTTACCTTTGGCCGAACATACACATCAACTTAGGTGCTCATTTATGTGGCCGAACACACACTTGTCTATGTTAAGGCCGATTGCGACACTCAATACATTCTACAAGTATGGACACTTGCATTGACTAAACACCATTTTTATTATTTTTACTCCAAAGCCGAATGCCTCTCAAGCCCTAAGCTCATGATCCTTTCATCATTAAGCAAGTGTTATAACACAACTAACATCCATTTTCAATTTGAACACCAACATAAAAATATTAAACATGAAAATCCATAGCCGAAACCTATACATGACATTACTCATTCCACCCATCGAAACAATATTTGTTCAAGACATCAAGCATTTTTATTTGGGTATTACATATATGAGCATTTAGAATTTATATTTTTAGCAAGATCAATTTCTTTCCTCAACACATTCTTCATCAAAACTTAAAGGAAATAATCAAATTCCTTCTTTAATAGCCATAGCCGAATGCTCCATCCATCCATCAAAGTTAAAAATTTAGCATGGTCTAAGTAAGAACCATGATAATTAACCTAAAACAAGCTAAAATTTCACAACTTTAACACAATATACTAACCTTATTAAGCATTCAAATGGCCGAAAGTTCTTTGCCCCTATTCCTTCCTTCAATTCGGCCAAGAAGACAAGGATGAAGCCTTTTTTTTTTCATTTGCTTTCTTTTTATTCTTTTCTTTTATTCATTAAATCCCACAACCCAATATCAATTTCACAAATATATTGCCCATCATCAACCCACCTTGGCCGGCCACTATAAGGAAATTGGGCAATTTGACATGCAAGTCCACCTTTGTGTTGACATGCACTAATAAGCCCTTTAAAATTAGCCTATCATATTTCACCATGTCTCATGTTGATCCCTATTTAATAATTCCTCATGCAATTGGCAAAATTAGGGAATGAAACTTCCACATATGCATGTACACACATAATAAACGTAGAATATAACAATTAATTATTTTCATAACTCGGTTTTGTGGTCCCGAAACCACTTCCCGACTAGGGTCAATTTTGGGCTGTCACACTTATTTATAGTCTAAGCTCGACTTACCTCTTCAGTGAATGGTCATGGTGGTTTGAGGAGTTTATACTCCTCATTCCTGCTATCAATCTTATCAAAATAAGGTTTTAAGCAGGTGTTGTTTACCTTAAAAGTGCCGAACTTGGGATGACTCACCTCCACCATACCGAATGGAAAAGTACTGAGTACTATTAAAAGGATTTCTTCATTCGGTGTGGTAGTGATAATGTGGGGATCTGCAGTATCTAATAAGACCTTATCACCAATCTTAAGTTGATTTGGAGAGGTATCGGGCTCATTTTGGCGTAGTTTCGGTTTGTCGAGTGTTCTTGGTTTGTGCTTCTGCCATTCATCGAGTTCCTCATTTTGTAGTCTTCGATCTACATGAACAGGCCCTCTACTATTACTTGAGAACGACTCATGTGCTTCTTTCAGACTCATTTTCTACAAAGTAGGTTGCACCATATTGTTAGGTTTAGTAGAATGGTTTAAATGATCACCTTCAATTCCTGATGTGTTGACAGAATTTCAAGCTTGAAGGGTGATTGTTTCGTCTCCCACCCAGAGTGTAAGTTCACTTGTGCCAACATCAATGATGGTTTTAGCAGTTGCTAAAAAGGGCCTTCCTAGAATTAAGGGAGTGTTGCTATCCTCTTCTATGTCTAGAACAACAAAGTCAACGAGAAATATAAATTTATCGATTTTAACTAGCACATCTTCAATAATACCCCTAGGAAATCTTATAGTTTTATTTTCTATTTGAATGCTCATCCTAGTCTGTTTGGGTTTCTCGAGACCTAGTTCCTTAAACATTTTGTAAGGCATGACGTTGATACTAGCCCCTAGATCAGCCAATGCATAATTAACGTTTAAACTACCAATTAAGCAAGGAATAGTAAAACTCCCTAGATCTTTTAGTTTGTTGGGTAGTTTATTTTGGAGAATGGCTGAGCAAACTGCGTTCAGCTCCACATGTGACACCTTGTCCAACTTTCGCTTATTTTCTAAAAGCTCTTTTAAAAATTTCATTGCGTTTGGCATCTGCGATAGAGCTTCAATAAACAGTAAGTTAATATGCAATTTTTTTAAGAGTTTAAGGAATTTACCAAATTGTTCATCTGAGCGGTCTTTACTTGTCACATTGGGGTATGGCACATGATGTTTATATTTGAAAGCCACTGGTTTGTTTTTATTATAATCTACCTCATGTTGACCTTTGCTTACCACAGTTTCTTGCCTCGGTTCTGGTCCAGGCTCAACGGCTCCTTCGTTATCTTGAATATTAATTGTGTTGAGCTGTTCCCTTGGGTTGGGTTCAATATTACTTGGCAAGCTACCTTGTGGTCGTTCGGAGATTAGTTTGGACAGCTGGCCTATCTGAGTTTCGATCCCTTGGATCGACGCTTGTTTATTTTTAAGTGTTGTCTCAGTGTTCAGGAAACGAGTTTCCGACACTGAAATAAACTTTGAGAGCATCTCTTCAAGGTTTGGATTCTTTTCCTATTGGTAGGGTGGTTGTTGGTAGCTCGGAGGATGTTGTGGTCTTTGATTTCCTTGACCGCCCCACGAGAAATTTGGGTGGTTCCTCCAACCTACATTATAAGTGTTACTATATGGATTGTTTTGAGGTCAAGGATTATTACCTATGTAATTTAATTGCTCGTTATCCATGTTGTGGCCATAAGGTTGGTATTCCGAATGGTTTGTTCCACCGCTACTTGCTTCGCACTGCATTACTGGGTGAACCTATGAAGAATTAAGAAAACCATCAATCTTTTTATTTAAGAGTTCTACCTGATTAGCGAGCATGGTGACCAAATCGACATTATAAACACCGGCTATTTTCGTTGGCTTTGTCCTCATGACTTGCCACTGATAATTATTCAGTGACATCTCCTCTATAAACTCATAGGCATCTTCCGGTGTTTTATTGTTGATGGTTCTACCCGCCGCTGCCTCAACCATTTGCCGAGTCGAAGGGTTCAGACCATTGTGAAATGTTTGTACTTGGAGCCAAAGCGGTAACCCATGGTGAGGGCACCTTCTCAAAAGGTCCTTACATCTCTCCCATGCATCGTAGAGTGTTTCTAAATCCATCTGTACAAAAGAAGAGATATCTTTATGTAATTTAGCCATTTTAGCCGGCGGAAAATATTTTAGTAAAACTTTTTTGGTCATTTGTTCCCAAGTAGTAATTGATCCTCATGGTAACAAGTTCAACCACTGTTTAGCTTTGCTCCTCAATGAAAAGGGAAACAATCGAAGATGAATGGCATCATCAGAAACGCCATTGATTTTAAATGTATCGTAGAATTCCAGAAAGTTTGCTAAGTGAGTGTTGGGATCTTCATCCTTCAAACTATCAAACTGAACAAATTGCTGTATCATCTAAATAGTGTTAGGTTTAAATTCAAAAGTATTTGTAGCTACAGCAGGTCTAACTATACTAGATTCAGTTCCTGTTAAAGAAGGTTTAGCATAATCATACATAGTGCGTGGAGCAGGATTTTGATTAGCCGCAGTTGCAGGAGGTAGCTGATTGCCTTGGTTTTCAGCTATCTCTTCAGTTGGGGGTTGAGTATCGTCTTCTTGCTTGTTCTCCGTGTATCTTAAGCTGTGCCTTATTTCTCTTTGGTTTCTACGGGCTGTACGATTGATTTCTTCATCAAAAAGTAATGGTCCCGAAGGGTTTCTTCTAGTCATAAACTATAAAAACCTGCCAAGAGAAAGAAAGAGTACGTTAATAAATAATAATAATAAAATTAAATTAAATTGCAAGAATAAATAAATGGCTAAAGTAATAAAAATTGAGCATTCCTAATACCTTAGTTCCCCAGCAACGACGCCAAAAACTTGATCGCCTTATTTCATGATAGGTTTTAAATATTTATAATTACTCGTTCTTGAACTAACTATTATCGCGATGTAGGCAAGTGTACCTATCGAACAGTAGTATACTTTTAGCAAGACCAGATTGTCGAGCCCAAAGGAACTAAAAGTACTAGTAATAACTGTCTTTTTATTATCTAGCCTAAGAATAAAGAGGTTTTTGTTTTAACTAACTAATTATCTAAACTAAGAACTCACAGAGAATAGAATTGGAGAATTGCTTTTGGGGAAAATCGATTGACTTAAGACAATACCTAAGGAAAAATCCACATAGACTTTACTTTTTATTCTGGCTCCGAATCCGACGATTTATTCATTCAACTTGTTCCGTACAGATCCCTAAGTTATGTTATTATCCCTATTCAAGACTAATAACGTCTAATCCCTAGATTGAATAGTTGAGACTTTTCTCTAATTAACACTATAGGGTTGCATTAACTCAATCTATGGATCCCCTTATTAGGTTTCACCCTAATCCGGAAAAATCTTGTCACCCTATGTCTAGGCGCGCAATCAACTCCACTTAATTATGACAAATGTACTCTTAAACAGGGTCTATTCCTCCTCTGAATAAGAGCATGTCTTGAATCAGTATCCTGGGATATCAAAACAAGAATTAAGAACAAGTTAAATATTTATTATACGATTCAGAAAATAAAAACAAGATGCGTCTTAGATTTCATTCCCTTTAGGTATTTAGGGGCTTTAGTTAATAACTAAATAAGAAAACATCTCAGAATGATAAAGAATACAAAACATAAAGAAAACCCAAAACTCCTGAAGGGAAATTGAGGAGAGATCTTCAATCTTGATGATGAATCCGGCTTCCGAGATGGATCAATCGACTTCCTTGGAGTAATTCCTTACTCCCCCTTCTCCATCTCCCATTTCCTCCTCCTTTAGGGTGTATTTATAAGCTTTGGAATGCCTAAAAGCCCTCAAAATTGGCCTTTTCCGAATTGGACTCAACTTGGGCTCGGTAGGGACACGCCCGTGGCACACGCCCGTTTTCAATTACTTCAGGCCGTGTTTGAGCCTGCCAAATTGACACGACCGTATGGTCTGCCCGTGTGAGGAGGTCCAGGCCGTGTTGATTTCGTACTTTGGCCTATTTTCTCCATTTTTGGCCCGTTTCTCATTCCTTTCGCTCTCTTATGCTCTCCTAAGTATAAAATATGAAATTAAAGAATTAGGAGCATCAAATTCACCAATTCTAATGAGAAATCATCCATAAAATGCATTAAACATGGGGTAAAAATATGTATAATTTACAGTTTAAAAATATGTATAATTTACGTTTTATCAACCACGTTGGCCTTTCTAGGGTGATACTCTATACTGCAGTCGTAATACTTAAGCAGTTCAACCCATCGTCGCTGCCTAAGATTCAACTCCTTCTGAGTAAGGAGATACTTAAGGCTCTTGTGATCAGTGTAGATGGTACACTTCTCACCGTATAGATAATGCCTTCAGATCTTTAATGCAAAGACAACTGCAGCCAACTCCAAATCATGCATTGTATAATTAGGTTGTGAGTCTTGAGCTGACGAGATGCATAAGAAACTACGTTACCGTCTTGCATCAGAACGTATCCCAAACCCACATGTGACGCGTCGTTGTACACTACGAAGTCCTTACCAGGCTCAGGCTGTACCAGAACTGGAGCCTGGGTTAACACGGTTTTGAGCTTCTCAAAGCTCTCTTGCTGTACATCAGTCCAAACAAAGGCAACTCCCTTACACATTAACTTAGTCAATGGTGCTGCGATCAAAGAGAACCTTTCTACGAAGCATCGATAATATCCTACCAGCCCCAGAAAACTACGAATCCCAAACACATTCTTCGGCTGTTTCCAATCCAACACAGGCTCAATCTTATGAGGATCAACACAAACCGCCACAGCAAACACCACATGTCTCAAAAAAGTTACTTCTTGAAGCCAAAACTCACACTTAGAGAACTTCGCATAGAGTTGTTTCTTATGAAGGATTTGCAAAACAACCTTGAGATGCTCTTCATGCTCGTCTTCAGACTTAGAGTATATCAAGATGTCATCGATGAACACCACCACGAACCGGTCTAAGTATGGCTGAAACACACGGTTCATCAAGTCTATAAACTTCGCTAGTGCATTTGTCAACCCAAAAGGCATAACTAATAACTCGTAATACCCATAATGAGGCCTAAATGCCATCTTATACACATCGGCCTCCTTGACCCTTAACTGATGATAACCTGATTGTAGATCGATCTTTGAGAACACTGATGCCCCTCTAAACTGGTCAAACAAGTCGTCAATTCTCGGAAGTGGGTATTTATTCTTGATCGTCAACCTATTCAACTGACGGTAGTCGATACATATCCTCATCGTACCGTCCTTCTCCTTTACGAATAAAACTCGTGCTCCCCATGGAGACACACTAGGACAAATAAACCTACGATCCAACAGTTCCTGAATTTGAGCCTTAAGTTCTGTCAGCTCCTTTGGCACCATTTGATATGGGGCGATAGACACCCGAGCTGTACCAGGAATCAACTTGATTCCAAATTCTACCTCGTGGCTCGGAGGAAATCCTGGTAACTCCTCTAGAAAAACATCTGGAAAGTCCCTTACAGTACAGATGTCCCTAACTGAAGAGTCCACAGAATCAAAAACACTGATGTAGGCTAAAAACACCTCACATCCTTTCCTCACCAGCTTCTCTACCACTAACGCAGATATCATATTAGACAAATAATTCCATCATTCCCCAATCAAAACTATCTCGCTATCCTCATTGGTCCTCAAAACAACCCTCTTTTCAGCACAATCCAGACTTACATGATGCTTCATCAACCAGTCCATGCCCAGAATTAGGTCAAACTCCCCAAACAGAAGTTCCACCAGATCAGCCAAAAATATCGTCCCTTGGACTTCCAACGGAACATCTCTAAATAATTTATTAACCCTAATAGACTGCCCCAACGGACTCACCACCGAAATCTCATTAGAAGTGCTCTCATGCGGAATTCCCAAAGTCTCAGACATAGAACATGCGACATAGGAATGTGCAGAGCCTATGTCTATCAATGCAACATAAGGTACATCAAGAATTAAAAACATACCTGTGATGACGTCCGGAGTATCTCCACCCTTACGACGACGTATCTCATAGACAAGTACAGGCTGCCTCACCTCAGTCGGCCCAGCAGCTCTGCCTGGTGCTCTCTGGCCTCGACCCATACCGTTACCACCCCTAGCCTGTCCTCGACCCCTAGGTGGCTGTTATACCCCTCTTGGTGGCTGTGCAGTCTCAGCAACCGGAGCTTGCATCTGATTACCCCTCAGTGGACAATCCTTAACTCGATGCTCAGTCGACCCACACCTTAAACAAGCCTTAGTAGCTTTCCAACACTGCCCAGATGGCGTCTATTACAAAGCAAACAGATCGCCACCCCAGTAAGTGCAGTAGTAGGCCCAACTCTTGTGGGCCTATCAGATCTAGCTTTTTTCCTAGGCCTCACCCCAGCATTCGAAGGCTCTGCATCCCTCTTAGCCTTCCCTCGATCACGATTCTAGTGCTCAGCGCGATTAACCTCTTCGACTATCTTAGCCTTCTCGACCAAGGCAGAGAAATCCCGCTCCCTCTGTAGAGCTATCAGAACCCACAGATTATCATGGAGACTATCCTCAAATCGGACACAGCGCTCATACTCGGTCGCCACCATGCCTCTCGTATAACGGCTCAATCTAATGAACTCAGCCTCGTACTCAGCCACTGAACGGTCACCCTGATTGAGATTTAGGAACTCACGTTGCCTAGCATCAGTGTAGCTAGCTCCTATGTACTTACTCTGATAAGTGGTCTTAAAAAGATCCCAAGTCAGTCGGTGGGCTGAGTGCCCTCTTTAACGGTCAGCCACCACTGATCGCCTCATCTCACAGCAATGACACAGCCCTCTTGAGCTTCTGCTCATTAGAAAAGTCCAAATCGTCTATGATACGCTTTGTGGCCTCCATCTAGTACTGGGCCACACTCGAAAAAACTCCAGTGATGCCCTTAAATATCTTAGCCCTATTCGACCGGAGTCATTCCCTAACTGACCCACAGCCTCCAAAGCTAGTATTAGTCCCAACAGCCCTCTCCAAAATTTGCAGCATGGCCTGGGACAGTGCGTCATCCCCGACTGCATGGTCTTGAAACTCAGCAACAGTCTCAATAACAGGTGGCACCGGCGTCTCGCTAGTGTCTGGATTAGGGATCGTATCAAATGCGAAGGACTCAGCTTCAATCTCTCTACGGCCTCTACTTCGGCCTCTAGTACCCCGTCCACGAGTACCACGTACGCTCATCGTAACTATCGACTTAATCTGTATTTGGTATTTTTATGCACATCAGTTTACAGTTCAATAATTATTAGCAAATATTTTATGCAATATAGTTATAGAGTTTCAGAGTCAGTTATCGCGAGAAGCAGTCTCACTACAGTTTCAGTCCATACTACCTATAGTGTTTCAGTAAAGTACCACCTACAGTAGTCCTATAACACACACAGTATTTCAGGCAGATTCAAACAACATTTCAGGATGAACATGCTGTCAGACAGTACATATCAGAATTTCAAAGAACTTACAGGATCAGTGCTGAAGGCTCGGTGTACTACATACTTGTTATCAAAATTATTTCAAATCATTTTAACACCATTTTTTTTGTTTTTTTAAACCCAAATCTACAGCCGAGTTTTGCAACCTGACTCTAATACCACTAAATGTAACATCCCAAACCCGGCCTAGACATTATGGCCGAATCTAGCGAAGTCACATGAGAATGTATTTAAAATCATGTTTACCCAAAAACCATTCCAGTTACCACCTTTTACTTAACTCAAAAAACATATATTGATTAATTATTTTGACAACATTTCTTGGTTCGCGAAAGCTTAAGAACAAATAAAGTTGCAGTTCCAAAATCCATAAACAGTATTTCAAAATTCTGAACTTAAACTAAATAGTCTGAAACCAGAAATTACATAATTACTCCCAACTATAGCAATTAAAATAATAAAAACATTAAAAACCTTTAAAACCAAAGTGTAGGTAACAGTGTTCACCGTCGAGTCCTTCTGCTGCATCGATCCAACTACTACTGGGGATTACCTGACAGACAAACAAAATAAGGGGTGAGTTTTCGCAAACTCAGTGTGTACATCCCCTCAGTAAATCATGCATGTAAACGGATAGCAGTCCAACAGTCATAATCGAGCCTGAGCTCTTAACAGGAACAGTGTAAGCCTTAGCCCACTCAAAACAGTATTAGATACATTCGGGCCTTAGCCCATACAGACATACATGCATATCAATCAGAGCAGTAATGCCCACTAACCCTACACATTATCTCCGTCCAACCCAACACACCATGTACGGATAAAATCGACCCACCCAGCCCTACACACTAAGTATGGGGATAAAATCAACCCATCCAACCCTACATGCCAAAAGGTACCATATACAGCACGTATCAGATATATGCAGTATAGCTGCCAGATGACAGGCTAATAGCCTTTCAGTGTTCTTTCTCTTCAACAACATACCCAACCCAATGCAATGCAACATAAATAATAAGGCATGCTCATGTGCAGATATCAAATCATAACATCATCATCAAATCAGAACAGATACACATGTTTTAATTATCATGCTTTTACATACATATTAGTATCAGATCAGAGTATAGGGGACTTGGACGACTTGGACGACCTGTGCAACCTTGCAGAACATTTCAAACAAATCAGGCTCACACACTCGTGTGCCCTGCCCGTATGGGCCCATACACCCGTGTGGCTCACACAGCCCAAATTGGCCTTGCCCGTATGGATCACATGGCCTGGCCCAAGATCCCACACGTCCGTGTGGCCCACACAGCCCAATTGGTCAAGCTCGTGCCTATCACACGACATCGTCAGCCTCACACGGTCGTGGGTCGTGCTCGTGTGGCGCGCGCACGACCTACTTCGTCGACCACATGGCAAAAATAGGGATCAAATTAGAGGATTTCAACAATAATAGGTTATGGGTTAATATTGAGGGTAAATCAATTAATGGCTTGTTAGGCTCAAAAGGGGTTCACTAAGGGTTAATTATGGAGGTAGGCTTTTGCGGGGTGAGTGGGTTAAACCTAAGTGCCTTTATTATCTTGACATATCAAATCAAATGGTGTGGTCTTGACATGCATAATCCAGCAAGTTCTAGAATAACAAATCAAAACTGAAGCACTCATAATGAAAGTGAACATGGAAGGAATAAAATATGCTCTAAAGGCTCAAGGTCTCACAAAAATTATGGCTTTTTGATGTTCAAACTTGTGAATTTCAACTCAAGATAATACCTAAACTTAGGGAAACAACCTAAAAGTTTTTAATTCTTCAAAAATCAACTTATCATGCTTGATTCCATAATATCTTAAAGTTTAAACAATCAATGCATAAATATCTATGTTTTAATTCAAGACATATCAATAAAAATTATAAATTAATCAAAATTCATTCTAATAGTGATATGAGTGATTCACGTGAGAATAAGACAAAATTTAGGGATTTCTAATGATGATATAAAAGACCCCCCACACTTAAGATGTACATTGCCCTCAATGTACAAAGATAGATATATTGAAAAAGATAGATTTATAATCATAAGATAGGGAGAGAAGTGAAACTTCCTAAATGATGAATGAACTCCTTGAATTGGAGTTATAAAGAATAATCGGCCAAAGCAACGATGAGGGTAGAGGAGGATACTCTGGTGGTAGTAGAGGTTCATTAGTCCATAAGTCCTCTACCATTGGAGTTTTTAGTTCCTATTTGATGATGAGCTTTGGAGCTCTTTATGACTGTGATAAAAATCGGGAACTCTTTAGGAAATATAATGGAGCATAATTACTAGTAATGAAATAACCGAAAATAAAAATTTTAAAAACTCAAGATAAAATAGTATTTAAAAGGAAATAAAAAGTAATTTGAAAATATAAAGATAAAAATAAAATAAATAATAGGTGTTTATAGAGAAATTGGGGCACACGGCCGTGCCTTCATTTCAGCCCATGCATTTCGTGGTTTTTAAAATTGGGCGCATTGGTGTACACGGCCATGTTGCACAGCCGTGTCAATCTTTGTTCGCTTCTCCCACATCCGTGTATGCAGGCACACGCTCGTGTTATTTTGACAGGATCGACCACGGTCGGTGGGCACGGTCGTGTCGCTTGCCCGTGTTAATTTGGCAAGATTGTCCACGGCCATGTTGCATGGCCATGGCAGCTTTATCGAATCCCGTGTTGGGGAAATGTTTTTGCTGTGTTTTCACACGATCGTATCGCATGGCTGTGTTGAATCCCGTGGTCTATGCACAGCCTACGGCACGCTCGTGTGCCTGGCCGTGTGGTTCTAAAAATCCTGTATTTAGTGACTCAATTAGTGAATTAAATGTTAAAGACTAAAATTTAAAGAAGTTAACACCGTTAGTGCTCGGGGTGCCTTTCGAGAAGCGTTTGTTTATAGTTTAAGCTCGACTCTACCTTGTGGGTATCTTTAGGTAACTTCGTGGAGCCGTAGCTCCTCTTTATCGTCTTTGAAATTCTTACCGTTATACATTTTGAGACGATGTCCATTTACGTTAAAAGTGCCTTGTGATGGATGACTTACCTCTACTGTGCCATATGGAAACACAGTTTGAACTACGAAAGGACCTGACCATCGTGATTTAAGCTTTCCAGGAAATAATTTGAGCCTCGAGTTATATAATAGGACAAGATCTCCAACTTCAAATTGCCTTCGTTGCTTCAAACAGGCATCGTGGCGGCGCTTCGTCGCTTCCTTGTATAGGCATGAATTTTCATATACATTGGCTCGCCACTCATCTAACTCGTTCAAGTGCATCAACCTATTTTCACCTGCAAGTTTGGGGTCAAGGTTTAGAAATTTTATAGCCTAGAATGCCTTGTGTTCCAACTCAAATGGTAGGTGACAACTTTTCCCATAAACAAGTCTGTAAAGTGATAGTCCTATGGGAGTTCTAAAAGTAGTTGTATAAGCCCATAAAGCATCATCTACTTTCATCGCCCAATCCTTCCTGTTTAATTCTACTGTCTTTTCTAGGATACGTTTAAGCTCTCGGTTCGCTACTTTGACTTGGCCACTAGTTTGAGGGTGATAAGGGGTAGCTGTTCTTTGATGAACTCCATATTTCTTGAGGGTCTTGTCAAATTGAGAGTTACAAAAATGAGTACCCCAATCACTAATAATTGCTCTGGGTGTACCAAATCGAGAGAAAAGTTTCTTAAGGAATCGTACTACTACTCTAGCATCATTAGTAGGTAAAGCTTGGGCTTCAACCCATTTGGACATATAATCAACAGCTACTAAGATGTATTTATTCCCGAATGAACTAGGGAATGGGCCCATGAAGTCGATACCCTAAATGTCAAATATCTCACATGAGAGCATAGATGTCTGAGGCATTTCATCACGTTTAGATATATTACTTGTCCTTTGACATTTGTCACAAGAAGTAACATACCTGTTGGCGTCTTTGAATAGAATGGGCCAATAAAAACCTGATTCGAGGACTTTATGTGCGGTCTTATTTCCACCATAATGTCCTCCAGTCTGTCCTGAGTGACAATGTTCCAAGATTTTCAATGCTTCTGTCCTTGTAACGCAACTCCTAATGATTTGATCTGCACATTTACGAAAAAGAAAAGGGTCTTCCCAGAAGTAGTTTTTCACATCAGTGAAGAATCGCTTCTTTTGCTGATGTTTCAACCCTTTTGGGATAATGTTAGCGGCTAAAATATTTGCAATACTTGCAAACCAAGATACCTCAAAATCAGATATAGCAAAAATTATTCTTCAGGGAATGAACCAGTTATTTCAATGTCAACTAGTTCTTTGGTACTTGCGTTTTCAAGCCTGGAGAGATGGTCAGCCGCAAGATTTTCAGCTCCTTTCTTATCCTTAATCTCCAAGTCAAATTCCTGCAATAATAAGATCCATTGAATGAGTCGAGGTTTTGCATCTGTTTTAGTCAAAAGGTGGCGAAGAGCGGAATGGTCAGTATAAACGAAAACTTTAGACAATATTAAATATGGCCTAAATTTATCGAATGCAAAAACCAAAGCTAGGAACTCTTTCTCCATGGTGGTGTAGTTTTCTTGCGCGACTGTCAAAGTCCTATTTGCATAATAGATAGGTTGAAAATGTTTATCTCTTCACTATCCCAAAACTGTACCTACTGCAAAATCACTCGCATCGCACATTAGTTCAAAAGGTGAATTCCAATCAGGTACAATTATAATTGGAGCTTTAGTCAGTTTATCCTTTAAAGTATTAAATGCTTGTAAACACTCCTGATTGAAATTAAAAGGCACACATTTTTCTAGTAATCTAGTCAAAGGCATAGCTATTTTAGAAAAGTCTTTAATAAATCTTCTATAAAACTCAGCATGTCCTAGGAAGCTTCTAATAGCCTTAACCGAATTAGGGGGAGGTAGTTTTTCAATGGTTTCAATTTTAGATTTATCAACCTCAATCCCTCTACTAGAAATTTTATGTCCTAACACAATACCTTCTTTAATCATAAAGTGAAAATTTTCCCAGTTAAGCACAAGGTTTGTTTCCTCACATCTTATTAACACCCGTTTTAAATTTTTTAGGAAAAGATCGAAAGAGTTACCGAAAACCAAAAAATCATCCATAAATACCTCCATGACATCTTCTACGAGTTCGTCAAAAATGGCCATCATGAGGCGCTGAAAAGTAGCAGGAGCATTACATAATCCAAAAGGCATTCTACGATAAGCAAACGTACCGTATGGACATGTAAATGTCGTATTTTCTTGATCTTCAGGAGCTATTGGGATTTAGAAATAGCCAAAGAGTCAGTCTAAAAAGTAGTAGTACATGTGTCCTGACAATCTTTCCAACATTTGGTCAATGAATGGAAGGGGAAAGTGGTCCTTTCTCGTGGCATCATTTAGCTTCCTATAATCAATGGACACTCTCCAACCTGTAACTGTCCTTGTTGGTATTAATTCATTCTTTTCATTCACTACAACTGTAACACCCCAAACTCAGCCTAGACGCTATGACCGGATCTGATGCGCCACATCGAAGCGTTCAAAACATGGCGTATTACTTAGTTTGGAAAAACTTAGTTGGTGTTGTAAAAGACACTTTTAAAAGTAGGTTAAAGTGAATGGAAGCTGTGCACCAGGTAGGAAACCAGGAAAGAGAGGAGGTGAGTCCGTCGGACTGCTTAAGTACCAAGCTCCCTTCGGATCCAATCCTAGACATGCACACCGCCATTGCCACACTCTAACATCTCGTATAATTTTGAGAAAACCATTTGGTTATGACCATCTTAAGAAAAGGTTGAAAACGTTTGCTTAGCGGAAGGCTTACTTGTATTCGTGTTATTTTGAAATCACTTAGTGTTTTTGAAAACGCGTCCTAGAGCTAATCTATTTTGTTAGTTATCATAGATCAGTTTTATCATAATAGAATTAAATAATAAAGAAACAACCCAAACCATAAAAATAATTAACGGCCTTATTACAAAAAAAAACCCATGACCATAAACGAAAAATATGGAAAATCTAGTTCACCAGAAGAAAATGAATTTGCAGAAAACGTGTGGCCACTCCGAATCCCGCCCAGCTCCAAGTCCGCCACTAGGGCTCACCTGCAAGGATGGAAGAAAAAGGGGTGAGTTTGGGAAAACTCAGTGTATACAGAAACCCATCCAAAGCCCAAATCAGCTCGAGCCCATTGGGCCTAAGCCCTATTCAGATAACAGTACACAGTCGACCGAAGCCCTTTTCAGAATACAGTAGCAAGGCCTTAGCCCCTTTTTACATAACAGTGTGGCCCATAGGCCCAGTTCAGTAACATAGGTAACAATAGTAGTAATCCATGCAAACCCATCTGGGGAGACTACTCAACCCACCAACCGCTACACTGCACCCGTACCAGCCCTACACTCCATGTAGGGAATATCTCAACCCACCCAGCCCTACACTCCACAGTTGCAGCAACGCTGCTCAAATATCAGTAAGTTGAGGTAAAGCCTCTAGTACGTGGATGAACCACCTTCAATACTTCCTCCATCAATACCCCAATCCCATGCAACAGATATTAATAAAAGTATATCATGTAAAATACAGTATTAATCAATCATGCAGTTTAGCCAATTTAAACCCTAGGGGTATATTGGTAATTTTGCTCTTTAGGGGTAATTTTCGTAACTTAGCAACTACACAAGCTACTTCAGTAATTTTCAATAGTTTTATGCAGTTTGGTTCCACCATCTAACTAACAGGCTAATTTGCCCATCTCTTACCCATATTGGTCCGTAAGCCCATTGGGCCCAGTTTTGGCCCATCGAGACCCTTTTTTCGAAGTACGTTAAAATGTCACACAAACTTACTTACCACCTTGCGGTGCTAGATCAAACAATTACTCTATGTCTCGAGAGCATTCGCATACTCACAAGCCCATGAAATGCCGAAATTTCAGTATTTCGGCTTTTGCCGAATTGAACTAAGAAAGGGTGTTCGGTACACACCTGTTTCGCGACGACTGCTACTGAGATCCCTTTCGATGTCCTACAATAGATTAGCATAGTTCTTATTTACAACCATAATCACTAAACCCCAAAACTTACTCATCCATGCTCAAACCATGTCCCTAAAAGCCTTTGAAACCTTACCTTTTTGCGAAAATCGATAGCTAGCTCCGAATCCGATTGCTCCAACAACCCACACCTTCAATCCAACACTTAAGAAGACACTAATCATTGACAGAAAACGTCAGTTAAAAACCCTCAGAGCCACATGCCCAAATCGACAGCCTCCCTAGATTTTAGGGACTTCGGCTTTTCCTAACTTTGTAAAATAGGACCAGATCTGAGATGATGAACACTTACCCTTACTCCTTTTTGATCTCCACGCAATCTGGTGCAGATTTATCTTTCAAACGACAGTAGAACTCGACTCCCGGAGTTTTGAAGTTTCGGCTATAAGCCCCCAAATCTATGGTTTTTCGGCTTTTGGGTGATAAAGGAGATGACAATATGAAACTATAACCTGGATGTAGAATTGCCGACAAGTCTCTAGAGTTTAGAAAGAATAATCGTTGATTAATGGAAACACAATGTTAAAGGGTTTGGCTTTGAAGAAATCGGTAGCAGTAATGTGTGTTCAAATTTCGGCTTTTATGGATTCGGCAAAAGTATTGATGAACAGCAGAATTGATGAATGGTTTTGAAGAAGAAAAATAGAAAAAGAAGAATAGGGGAAGTGGTAGTTTCGGCTAGAGAGGAAAAAGAGAGAAAAGAAAAACCTTGTGATGTCAGAGCAGAAGAGAACGACACCACCCAATACCCTAGGTGCCGAAATACTAACCTCAAACCCCCTACCGATTTTTCCCTCTTCAATTCCCAAAATTTGGCCAACTCCTAGCCTCTCTCCCAATCCCTTAAATCTCTCCCCTTATCCCTCCTTAATCCAAGCGTTTGAACTGATTCAAACTCTCCTCTAGCAGAATCCACCTGGACTCCAACACTTACCCCTCCAGCACTTAAAAATAAATGCATCTATTTGTCAACACAGGGAATCGATCCCATGCCTTCCCTAATGCTCCACACGCCACCTTTTTAGGAGCCTAGTGGCGTCACCCTTGCCACTTTACTAAGGCTCTTTTTGTGATGCAATTTACCCATAACTCTATACAAGGACCACCTAGCCAGAACCCCTAACTCCTAAGTCCAAAATTCAAAAATTCAACCGGGTTTTGGCCAACACATGGGCCTTCTACAAGCCCATTTACCTACTCAAAATATTAATTTCACATCCAAATACAAAATTTTTAAAATCTTTACAAAATATTGAAAACCGCGAATAAATCCGAAAATCAGGATGTTACAACAACAGTCATGCCTCTTTTCTTAGGAACAACCTACACTGGACTCACCCAAGAACTGTCAAAAATAGGATAAATAATTCCAGCATCTAGGAGTTTAATTACCTCAGCTTTAACAACTTCCTTCATGTTGGGGTTCAGTCGTCTTTGGGTTTGAACGTATGGTTTATATTCATCTTCCATTAAAATTTTGTAGGTGCAAAAAGAAGGGTTGATCCCTTTAATGTCAGAAATTTTCCAAGCTATGGCCCTTTTATGCTCTCTTAATACTTGGAGTAATCCCTCTTTCTCCTTGGGTTGCAAGTTGGATGCAATAATTACCGGTAATGTGGAATTATTTCCAATGAATGCATATTCCAAGTGAGTCAGCAATTGTTTAAGTTCCAATTTGAGAGGCTCGTCAATAGAGGGTTTTTACTTAAGTTCATCTTTTACCTTAATTCCCTCATATTCTGCTAGTTTTGGGGAGGTTTCATTGGAGTTTAGTTCGGTTCCTATTTCAGAATCATCATCCATCCCCTCTCCTTGGGCGAGACATAGTCCCATCGTGCCCTTGTGTATAATTTCCTGAAAATAATCTTGAGTAGCATGATCAATAGAGTCGATAAAATAACGTGAGTCATCCTTTTGTCTAAAAAATCTCATGGCATCATAAATTTTAAAAATAATCTCTTCATCACCTACTCTAAGTAACAATTTACCATCACCCACATCAATTACAGCCCTAGCAGTGGCTAAAAATGGCCGACCTAAGATTAAAGGCACCTCAACATCTTCATCCATGTCAAGCACAACGAAATCAACAGGGAATATAAATTTATCTACTTTTACAAGTACGTCCTCTATAATTCCCATAGGATATTTAACAGATCTATCAGCTAATTGAATACTCATCTTAGTGGGTTTAGGTTCCCCTAGACCAAGTTGTTTAAACATTTTATATGGCATCAAATTAATGTTGGTGCCTAAATCAGCTAGTGCTTTATCAATATTAAAACTACCAATTAAGAAGGGAATAGTAAAAATTCCTGGATCTTTCAGTTTGGTTGGCAGTTTATTTTGCAGTATGGCTAAGCACTCCTCATTAAGTTCCACTGTAGATAAGTCTTCAAACTTCTTTTTGTTTTTTAGAAGCTTCTTTAAAAATTTTGCATATGTAGGCATCTGCGATATAGCTTCAACAAAAGGTAAGTTAATATGAAGTTGTTTAAAAAGTTCAAGAAATTTACCGAATTGTGCATCCATGCAGTCTTTCTTTAACTTTGCTGGGTATGGGATTGGTGGTTTATATTCTTTTGGCATTAGATTGTCATTGTTTTCGGGTTCAACCTCCTTTCTATCAGCTTCTTGTGGTGGTTTCTTTTCAGATTCAACTAACACTTTCCCACTCCTTAGTGTAACTGCTTTCACGTGCTCTTTTGGGTTGGGTTCAGTGTTACTCGGTGATAAATCATAATTTATACATATTTTTACCACATGCTTAATGCATTTTATGAATGATTTTTCCTTAGAATTGGTGAATTAGATGCTCCTAATGCCTTAATTTCAAGTTTTATACTTAGGTAAGCATAGGAGAGGGAAAGTAACGAGAAATGAGCCAAAAATGGAGAAACTAGGCCAAAGTACGAAATCAACACGGCCTGGACTTCCTCACACGGGCATACCACACGGCTGTGTCAATCTGTCAAAATCGAAGCACGACTTACATGGGTGTGTCCCTGCTGAGCCCAAGTTGAGTCCAATTTGGAAAAGGCTAATTTTGAAGGTTCCTAGGCATTCCAAAGCATATAAATACACCCTAGAGGAAGAGGAAATGAGGCACAGAGAGAAAGAGGTAGGGAACGCTCAAAGGGAGATGATTGATCCATCTCAGAAGCCGGATTCACTATCAAGACTGAAGATCTCCCCTCAATTTCCCTTCAGGAGTTTTGGGTTTTCTTTATGTTTTGTATTTGTTATTCTTCTAAGATGTTTTCCTTTTTAGTTATGAACTAAATCCCCTAAATACTAAGGGGAATGAAACGTAAGATGAATCTTGTTATTATTTTCTGAATTGTATGATAAATATTTAACTTGTTCTTAATTATGTGTTCTTAATTCTTGTTTTGATATCCCAGGATACTGATTCAAGATAAGCTCTTATTGAGAGGAGGAATACACCCTGTCTAAGAGTACATTTGTCATAATTAAGCGGAGTTGATTCCGCGCCTAGACATAAGGAGACAAGATTTTGCCGGATTAGGGTGAAACCTAATAAGGGGATCCATAGATCGAGTTAATGCAACCCTAGGGTGCTAATTAGAGAAAAGTCTCAATTATTCAATCTAGAGATTAGACGTTATTAGTCCTGACTAGGGATAATAACATAACTTAGGGATCTCTACGGGACAAGTTAAATGAATAAATCGTCCGATTCGGAGCTAGAATAACAAGTAAAGTCTAGGTGGATTTTTTCCTTAGGTATTGTCATAATTCAATCGTTTTCCAAAAGTAATCCCCTAATTCTACTTTCTGTGAATTCTTAGTTTAGATAATTAGTTAGTTAAAATAAAACCCCCTACTTTTAGGCTAGATACTAAAAAGACAGTCATTGCTAGTACTTTTAGTTCCTTTGGGTTCGACAATCCGGTCTTGCTAAAACTATACTACTGTTCGATAGGTACACTTGCCTACATAGTGATAATAGTTAGTTTCAAGAATGATTAATTATAAGTATTTAAAACCTGTCACATGAAAATTGTGATCAAGTTTTTGGCGCCGTTGCCGGGGAACTAAGATATTAGGAACGCTCAATTTTTATTACTTTAGCCATTTATTTTTCTTACAATTTAATTTAATTTAATTTAATTATTAATTTACTTTTTCTTTCTCCTGGCAGGTTTTTATAGTTTATGACTAGAAGAAACCCATCAGGACCACTACTCTTTGACGAAGAAATTGATCACACAGTTCGCAGAAACCAAAGAGAAATAAGGCGAAGCTTAAGATACACAGAGAAAGAGCAAGAGGACGATACTCAATCCCCAACTGAAGAGATGGCTGAAAACCAAGGCAATCAGCTAGCTCCTGCAATTACGGTTAATCAAAATCCTGCTCCACGCACTATGTATGATTATGCTAAAACTTTTTTAACAGGAACTGAATCGAGCATAGTTAAACCTGCTATAGCTGCGAATACTTTTGAACTAAAACCTAACACTATTCAAATGATACAGCAATTTGTTCAGTTTGATGGTTTGCAGGATGAGGATCCCAACGCTCACTTAGCAAACTTTTTGGAACTATACGATACATTTAAAATTAATGGTGTTTCTGATGATGCCATTCGACTTCAGTTATTCCCTTTTTCATTGAGGAACAAAGCTAAACAGTGGTTGAACTCGTTACCACGAGGGTCAATTACTACTTGGGAATGAAATTTTTTTACTAAAATATTTTCTATCGGCTAAAACGGCTAAATTACGTAATGATATCTCTTCGTTTGTGTAGATGGACTTAGAAACTCTTTACGATGCATGGGAGAGATACAAGGACTTACTGAAAATGTGCCGTCACCATGGGTTACCGCTTTGGCTTTAGGTTCAAACATTTCATAATGACCTGAATCCTTCGACTCGACAAATGGTTGACGCAGCTGCTAGCGAAACCATCAATAATAAAACACCTGTAGATGCTTACGAGTTTATAGAGGAGATGTCACTGAATAACTATCAAAGGCAAGTCATGAGGACAAAGCCAACAAAAACAGTCGGTGTTTATAACGTCGATTCGGTCACCATGCTCTCTAATCAGGTAGAACTCTTGAATAAGAAAATTGATGGTTTTCTTAGTTCTTCACAGGTTCACCCAATAATGCAGTGCGAAGCAAGTGGAGGTGGATCAAGCAATTCAGAATACCAACCTTATGGCTACAACATGGATAACGAGCAGTTAAATTACATAGGTAATAATTCTCGATCTCAAAACAATCCATATAGTAACACTTACAATGTAAGTTGGAGGAACCACCCAAATTTCTCATGGGGAGGCCAAGGAAATCAGAGACCACCTCCAAGCTACCAACAATCACCCTACCAACAGGAAAATAAGCCAAACCTTGAAGAGATGCTTTCAAAGTTTATATCGGTGTCAAAAACTCATTTCCAAAATGTCGAGACAGCACTTAAGAATCAACAAGCATCGATCCAAGGGCTCGAAACGCAGATAGGCCAGCTGTCCAAACTATTGTCCGAACAACCACAAGGTAGCTTGCCAAGTAATACTGAACCCAACCCAAGGGAATAGCTTAATGGGATTAATGTTCAAGATGAAGAAGAATTCGTTGAGCCTTAGCCAGAACCGAAGCAAGAAACTGTGGTGAGCAGAGACCAAGATGAGGTAGGTCATAATAAAAACAAATCAATGAATGTTGAATATAAACCTAGTGTGCCATACCCCAACGTGACAAGGAAAGACCACTCAGATGAACAATTCAGTAAATTCCTTAAACTCTTAAAAAAGTTACACATTAACTTACCATTTATTGAAGCTCTATCGCAGATGCCAAACGTAATGAAATTTTTAAAGGAGCTTTTAGCAAATAAGTAGAAGTTGGACGAGGCATCGCATGTAGAGCTAAACACAGTTTGCTCAGCTATTCTACAGAATAAACTACCCAACAAACTAAAAGATGCAGGGAGTTTTACAATTCCTTGCTTAATTGGTAGTTTAGATGTTAATAACACATTAGCTGATTTAGGGGCTAGTATTAACGTCATGCCCTACAAAATTTTCAAACAATTAGGTCTTGGGAAACCCCAACAGACTAGGATGAGCATTCAATTAGTAGATAAAACTATAAGATTTCCTAGGGGTATTATTGAAGATGTGCTAGTTAAAATCGATAAATTTATATTTCCCGTTGACTTCATTGTTTTAGACATAGAGGAGGATAACAACACTCCTTAGATTTTAGGAAGGCCCTTTTTGACAAATGCTAAAATGATTATTTATGGTGGCATAGGTGAGCTCACACTCCATGTGGGAGACGAAACAATCACCTTTCAAGCTTGCAATTCTGGCGCCACATCAGAAATTGAAGGTGATCGTCTAAACCATTCTACTAAAACTGACAATATGGTACAACCTACTTTGCAGGAAATGAGTCTGAAGGAAGCACATGAGTCATTCTCAAGTAGTAGCAGAGGACCTATTCATGAAGATCGAAGGCTACAAGTTGAGGAGCTAGATGAATGGCGGACGTATAAACTGAAAACACACGATAAACCAAAACTACGCCAAAATGAGCTCAATACCTTTCCAAATCAACTTAAGGTTGGAGATAGAGTTTTATTAGATGCCGCGGATCCTCACATTGTCACTACCAAACCAAATGAAGACATCCCTCTTATGATGCTTAGTATTTTCCCATTCGATACAATCGAGGTAAGTCATCCCAAGTTCGACACTTTTAAGGTAAACAATACCCGTCTAAAATCTTATTTTGATAAGATGGATAGCAGGAATGAGGAGTATAAACTCCTCGAACCCCTATGTCCATTCAATGGAGAGGTAAGTCGAGCTTAGACTCTAAATAAACGCTTCTCGGGAGGCAACTCGAGCACGAACAAAATTAATTTCTTTAAATTTTAGTATTTAACACCTAACTTACTAACAGAGATCTTGAATACAGGTTTTTCCACACAGACACAGCCAAGCACACGGGTGTACTTAGGGCCGTGTGAAAACAGGGGAAAGATTTCCCTAACACGGGCTACGATAAATCACCACGGCCGTGTAACATGGCCGTGGGCGAACCTGCCAAAACAACACGGGCGTGCGACACGCCCGTGTCTAGAACCCGTGGTCGAACCTGTTAAATGAACACAGGCGTGGGCCTACATACACGGGCGTCGGAGAGTGAACAAAGCTAGGCACAGTCGTGCGAACCGGCCGTGCCACTTGAAAAATTAGATTATCTATCTTATTTTATTTTTCTTTTATTAATTTTTAAAGATTCTTTTGTTTTTAAACACGGCTTATCTTTATGATTACTATCAAATTATTCCCCCAATTCTCCTTTTGTCCTTTAGAATCATGTTTGTCTTCTAGCTTTATTTCCAACAACTCGCTCTCGCTAATCCAGGAATTTCATCCATTTTTAACTCAAGAAGTTTCACTTTTCTCCCTATCTTATGAACTTACACTTACATTTGTCAAAATATCTATCTGTGTACATTGAGGACAATGTACATCTTAAGTGTGGGGGGATATTCATTTCATTATCAGAAAAATCCCTGAATGACTGCCTTGTTCTCTTGAAAAGCACTCATATCATATTTAGGATAAATTTTGATTAATTTATGATTTTGATTGATATATCTTGAATTAAAACACAGGCATTTATGCATTGATTGTTTAAACTTGAAGACGTTAGAAAATTAAGCATGATAAGTTGATTTTTAAGAATTTAAAAATTTAGATTGTTTCCCCAAATTTTAGGTATTACTTTGAGTTGGAATTCACAAGTTTTAAACATCAAAAAGCCATAATTCTTGTGAGATTTTTGAGCCTTTTGAGCATCTTTTAATTCTTTCATACTCACTTTTATTATTGCTTTGAGTGCGTCAGTATTGAACTGTTATTCTAGAAGAACTTGCTTGATTATGCATGTCAGGACCACACTATTTGATTTGATATGTCAAAATGAGAAAGGCACTTAGGATTAACCCACTCATGTCATGAAAAGCCTACCTCCACGATTAACCCTTAGTAGACCCTGTTGAGCTAACAAGCCATTTCTTGTATCACCCTTAATATTAACCCTTGACCTATTATTGTTGAAATCCCCTAAATTAATTTTATCCCTATTTTTGTCGAGATTTGAATTGAAATAGTTGCTTAACTATGTTTTATTTTATTTTGTAATTTAATTTGTTCTTAAAAAAATGTATACATATTAGTAGTAGTAATCCTCTGAGCTAAATAAGTTAAATTCCATATTCTGAGAAAAGCTCTGTTGTATGCAAGTGATGATTTAATCTTTTTCTAATTTAGTGATTTTTCAATTCAATCTCGATTCTAACCATTTCTTTCAGCTTGTGACCATACCCCCTAACCAAAGCCACGTTACAACCCTCTAATGACCTTTTGATTGATGGATCATCTTAATTTATAGTGGTGGAGATGTGATTTTCATGCAAGCCTATGGTAATAACTTTTCATATTGACTGATGAGTGCTACTTACATTTTCCTTAAACACTTTGAGTGATTTGAGTGAATCTTTAGTGAGGATGTTAAACTCTATGAGATTTCAAATCGAGGTAACCACTCAGATAAAGGGAGATGCCTAAAGTTTTGCATTATTAAATACTCAACTTGGAATGTTTGAAACTTTGATGTTCTTTCAGTTGAATTTTCAATGTATGATTACCTATGGATTATTTTGAGATATTATCGATAGAAATTATAGGATGAGAAGAATTTATTTTGAATATGAGTTGAGAATTTTGCTTGAGGACAAGCAAATGCTTAAGTGTGGGGGTATTTGATAAATCGTAATTTATACATATTTTTACCCCATGCTTAACGCATTTTATGGATGATTTTTCCTTAGAATTGGTGAATTCGATGATCTTAATGCCTTAATTTCATGTTTTATACTTACGTGAGCATAGGAGAGCGAAAGGAACGAGAAACGAGCCAAAAATGGAGAAAATGGGCCAAAGTACGAAATCAACACGGCCTAGACTTCCTCACACGGGCATACCATACGGCCGTGTCAATCTGGCAGAATCGAAGCACGACTCACACGAGCATGTCCTTGTCGAGCCTAAGTTGAGTCCAATTCGAAAAAGGCTAATTTTGAAGGTTCCTAGGCATTCGAAAGCCTATAAATAGACCCTAAAGGAAGAGGAAATGAGGCACGGAGAGAAGGAGGCAAGGAACTGCTCAAGGGGAGCCGATTGATCCATCTCAGAAGCTGGATTCACTATTAAGACTGAAGATCTCCCCTCAATTTCCCTTCAGGTGTTTTGGGTTTTCTTTATGTTTTGTATTCGTTATTCTGCTGAGATGTTTTCCTTTTTAGTTATGAACTAAATCCCCTAAATACCTAAGGGGAATGAAACCTAAGACGAATCTTGTTATTATTTTCTGAATTGTATGATAAATATTTAACTTGTTCTTAATTATGTGTTCTTAATTCTTGTTTTGATATCCCAGGATACTAATTCAAGATAAGCTCTTATTCAGAGGAGGAATAGACCCTGTCTAAGAGTACATTTGTCATAATTAAGCGGAGTTGATTGCGCGCCTAGACATAGGGTGACAAGATTTTGCCGGATTAGGGTGAAACCTAATAAAGGGATCCATAGATCAAGTTAATGTAACCCTAGGGTGTTAATTAGAGAAAAGTCTCAATTATTCAATCTAGAGATTAGACATTATTAGTCCTGAATAGGGATAATAACATAACTTAGGGATCTCTATGGGACAAGTTAAATGAATAAATCGTCCGATTCGGAGCCAGAATAACAAGTAAAGTCTAGGAGGATTTTTTCCTTAGGTATTGTCTTAATTCAATCATTTTCCAAAAGTAATCCCCCAATTCTACTTTCTGTGAATTCTTAGTTTAGAAAATTAGTTAGTTAAAACAAAACCCCCTACTTTTAGGCTAGATAATAAAAAGACAGTTATTACTAGTACTTTTAATTCCTTTGGGTTCGACAATCCAGTCTTGCTAAAACTATACTACTATTCGATAGGTACACTTCCCTACATCGTGATAATAGTTAGTTTCAAGAACGATTAATTATAAGTATTTAAAACCTATCACACGAAAATCGCGATCACTCGGCAGGCTACCTTGTGGTCGTTCAGATATCAATTTAGCAAGCTGACCTATCTGAGTTTGGAGCCTTTGGATCGATGCTTGTTGATTTTTAAGTGCTGTCTCGGTATTCTAAAAACAAGTTTTTGATACAGATGAATTTTGTTAGCATCTCCTCAAGGTTCGTCTTTTTCTCTTGTTGGTAGGGTGGTTGTTGGAAGCTTGGAAGGGGTGGTGGTCTCTAATTTCCTTGGCCTCCCCATGAAAAATTTGGGTGGTTCCTCCAACTTGCATTGTAAGTATTACTCTAAAGATTGTTTTGAGATCGAGGATTGTTACTCATGTAATTTAATTGCTCGTTCTCCATGTTGTGGCCATAAAATGGGTATTCTGAATTGTTCGATCCACCTCCATTTGCTTCACATTGCATTACTGGGTGTACCTGTGAGGAACCAAGTAAACCAACAATTTTCTTATTCAAGAGTTCTACCTGATTAGAGAGCATGGTGACCGAATCGACGTTATAAACACCTGTTGTTTTTTTGGCTTTGTCCTCATGACTTGCCACTGATAATTATTCAGTGACATCTCTTCTTCAAAGGCATCTTTAGGTGTCTTATTATTGATGGTTCTGCCGATGACTGCGTCAATCATCTGCAGCGTCGAAGGGTTCAGTCCATTATGAAACGTTTGGAACTGTAGCCAGAATGGTAACCCATGGTGAGGGCATCTTCACAAAAGGTCCTTGTATCTCTCCCATGCATCATAGAGTGTTTCTAAATCCATCTGCACAAAATAGGAGATATCATTACGTAATTTGGCTGTTTTTGCTGACGGAAAATATTTTAATAAAAATTTTCAGTCATCTGTTCCTAAGTAGTGATTGATCATCGTGGCAACGAGTTCAACCACTGTTTAGTCTTATTCCTCAATAAAAAGCGAAACAACCGAAGGCGAATAGCGTCATCAGAAACGCCATTAGTTTTAAAAGTGTCGTAAAACTCTAAGAAATTTCCCAAGTGAGCGTTGGGATCCTCGTCCTGCAAACCATCAAACTGAACAAACTATAGATCATTTGAATGGTGTTAGTTTCAGTTCAAAATTATTTGCAGCAACAGCAGACCTAACTATGCTCGATTAAGTTCCTGTTAAATTAGGTTTACAATAATCATACATAGTGCGTGGAGCAGGGTTCTAATTTACTGGATCAGCAACAATTGTAGGAGGTAGTGGATTTTCTTGGTTTTCAGCCATCTCCTTGGTTGTGGTTGAAGTATCGTCCTCTTGCTCTTCTATGTATCATAAGTTTCGCCTTATTTCTCTTTGGTTTCTGCGAACTGTGCGGTCAATCTCACCTTCAAAAAGTAGTGGTCTTGACCGGTTTCTTCTGTTCATAAACTAGAAAAACCTATCAGAAGAAAATAAATGAAAAATTAGAAAAAAAATAAAAATTTAAGTTGCAATAAAAGTTCAATGGCTATAGTAATAAAAATCGAGTGTTCCTAATATTCTAGTTCCCCGACAACGACTCCAAAAACTTGATGCGTGATATTCATAACAGGTTTTAAAAATTTATAAATGAATCGTTCTTGAGACTAACTTATTATCACAATTAAGGCAAGTGTACCTATCAAACAGTATTATAGTTCAGCAAGATCAGATTGTCGAACCCAAAGAAACTATGAGTACTAGTATTTACTTCCTTTTTATTATCTAGCCTAAAAATTAAGAGGTTTGGTTATCTAAACTAATTACTAACTAAGAATGCACAGAAAGAAAATTTGGGAAAATACTTTTGGGAAAATTCTATTGATTAAGACAATACCTAAGGAAAAATCTACCTAGACTTCACTTGTTATTTAACTCTATATCAGATGATTTATTCATTTGACTTGATCCATAGAAATCCCTAAGTTATATTATTATCTCTCTCGAGACTAATAACATCTAACCCAAGGTTGAATAATTGAAATCTCTTTCTAATTAACACCCTAGAATTGCATTAACTCGATCTATGGATTCCCTTATTAGGTTTCACCCTAATCTGGTAAAATCTTATCACCCTATCTCTAGGCGTGCAATCAACTCCGCTTAATTATGACAAATTTACTCTTAGGCAGGGTCTATTCCTCCTCTGAATAAGAGCTTAACTTGAATCAATATCCTGGAATATCAAAACAAGAATTAAGAACACATAATTAAGAACAAGTCAAATATTTATCATACAATTCAGATAATAATAACAAGATCTGTCTTAGGTTTCATTCCCCTTAGGTATTTAGGGGGTTTAGTTCATACTTATGAAAGAAAACATCTCAAAAGCATAAAGATAACAAAACATAAGAAAACCCAAAACTCCTAAAGGAACTTGAAGGGAGATCTTCAGTCTTAATGATGAATCCAGCTTTTGAGATGGATCAATCGGCTTTTCTTAAGTAATTCCTCGCTTCCTACTCTGCATCCCTTTTATTAAGTTCCTCCTCAGGTGTTTAAATAGGCTTTTGGATGCCTAACAGCCCTAAAAATTGGCCTATTCTGAGTAGGACTATAGTTGGGCTCGGCAGGGACACACTCGTGTGACATGTCCGTATGCGATTGCTCCAGCCCGTGGTCAAGGCTGTTGAATAGGCACGGGCGTGTAGTCTCCCCGTGTAAGTCGTGCTTTAATCCTGCCAAATGGACACGGCTGTGTGACACGCCCATGTGACACGCTCGTGTGAGGAAGTCCAGGTCGTGTTGATTTCCTACGTGGGTCTATTTTCTCCGTTTTCGGCCCATTTCTCGCTATTTTTACTCCTCTGCTCTCCTAAGTATAAAACATGAAATTAAAGGATTAGGAGCATCGAATTCACCAAATCTAAGGAGAAACCATTCATAAATGGGCTAAGTATGGGATAAAAATATGTATAAATTACGATTTATCACCTATCGATCCCAAGTATAGTCCTACTCGAAAAAGGCCACTTTTGAGGGCTCTTAGGCATTCTAAAGCCTATTTAAACACCTGATGAGGCACTTAGAAGAGACACAAAGAGTAGAAGGCAAGGAATTACTCAAGGGAAGCCGATTAGTCCATCTCAGAAGCCGGATTCATCGTCAAGATTGAAGATCTCCCTTCAATTTCCATTCAGGTGTTTTTGGTTTTCTTTATGTTTTGTATTCATTATTCTTCTGAGATGTTTTCTTCTATAATTATGAATTAAACTCCCTAAATTCCTAAGGGGAATGAAACATAAGACGGATCTTGTTATTATTATCTGAATTGTATGATAAATATTTGACTTGTTCTTAATTATGTGTTCTTAATTCTTGTTTTAATACTCCAGGATATTGATTCAAGTTAATGCTATTATTCAGAAGAGGAATAGACCCTGTCTAAGAGTAAATTTGTTGTAATTAAGCAGAGTTGATTGCATGCCTATAGATAGAGTGATAAGATTTTACCGGATTAGGGTGAAACCTAATAAGGGGATCCATAGATCGAGTTAATGCAACACTAGGGCATTAATTAGAAAGAGATTTCAATTAATCAACCTAGGGTTAGACGTCATTAGTCTCGAAAGAGATAATAATATAACTTAGGGATTTCTACGGATCAAGTCAAATGAATAAATCAACTAATTCAGAGTCAAATAACAAGTGAATTTTAGGTGGATTTTTCCTTGGGTATTGTCTTAATCAATCGAGTTTTCCCAAAAGCTTTTTCCCAATTTTCTCTCTGTGCACCCTTAGTTTAGTTAATTAGTCTAGATAAACAAATCCCTTAATTTTTAGGTTAGATAATAAAAAGAGAGTAATTACTAGTACTCTTGGTTCCTTTGGGTTCGACAATCCTGTCTTGCTAAAGCTATACTATTGTTCGATAGGTAGACTTGCCTTCATCGTGATAATAGTTAGTTTCAAGAATGATTAATTATAAATTTTTAAAACCTGTCACGAATATCACGTATCAAGTTTTTGGCGCCGTTGCTAGAGAACTAGGAAATTAGGAACACTCGATTTTTATTACTTTAACCATTCTACTTTATTTGCAATTTAAATTTTTTTTCTTTTCTAATTTTTCTTTTATTCATTCCTGGCAGGTTTTTATAGTGTATGACTAGAAGAAACCCGTTGCGACCATTACTGTTTGATAGTGATATCGATCGCACAGTTCGCAGAAACCGAAGAGAAATAAAGCAAAGCTTACGATACAGAAAGGAAGAGTAAGAGGACGATACTTCAACCACAACCGAGGAAATGGCTAAAAACCAAGAAAATTCGCTACCTCCTGCAATTGCTGCTAATCAGAATCCTACTCCACATACTATGTATGATTATGCTAAACCTTCTTTAACAGGAATTGAATTGAGCATATCTAGGCCTGCTCTTGCTGCAAATAATTTTGAACTGAAACCTAACACCATTCAAATAATTCAATAGTTTTTTTCAGTTTGATGGTTTGCAGGACAAGGATCCCAACGCTCACTTGGCAAATTTCTTATAGTTTTGCGACACTTTTAAAATCAATGGCGTTTCTGAGATGCCATTCGCCTTCGATTGTTTCCCTTTTCATTGAGAGATAAGGCTAAACAATGGTTGAACTCGTTACCACGAGGGTCAATCACTACTTGGGAACAAATAACCGAAAAGGTTTCATTCAAATATTTTCCGCTGGCCAAAATAGCCAAATTACGTAATGATATCTCCTCTTTTGTGTAGATGGATTTAAAAACACTCTACGATGCATGGGAGAGATACAAGGATCTGTTGAGAAGGTGCCCTCACCATTGGTTACCATTCTGGCTACAGGTTCAAATGTTTCACAATGGCCTGAATCATTTGACTCGACAGATAATCGACGCAGCCACTAGCAGAACTATCAATAATAAGACACCTGAGGATGCTTATGAATTTATAGAAGAGATGTCACTGAATAATTATCAGCGGCAAGTCATGAGGACAAAGCCAACAAAAATAGTCGACATTTTTAACTTCGATTCAATCCCTATGCTCTCTAATCAGGTAGAACTTTTGAATAGAAAAATTAATGGTTTTCTTGGTTCTTCACAGTTCAACCAGTAATGCAGTGCAAAGCAAGTGGAGGTGGATCAAGCAATTCAGCATACCCACCTTATGGCCATAACATAGAGAACAAGCAGTTAAATTACATGGGTAATAATCTTCGATCTCAAAATAATCCTTATAGTAACACTTACAATGCAGGTTGGAGGAATCACCCAAATTTTTCATGGAGAGGCCAAAGAAATCAGAGACCACCACCACCTCTAGGCTTCCAACAACCACCTTACCAACAAGAGAAAAAGCCAAACCTCGAGGAGATGCTAACAAAATTCATCTCGGTGTCAAAAACTCATTTTTAGAATATCGAGACAGCACTTAAGAATCAACAAGCATCGATCCAAGGGCTCGAAACTCAGATAAGTCAGCTCACTAAATTGACATCTGAACGACCCCATGGTAGCCTACCGAGTAACACTGAATCTAACCCAAGGGAGCAACTCAATGCGATTACCATTCAAGATAAGGAAGGGTTAGTTGCACCTGAACCAAAACAGAGGCAAGAAACTATGGTAAGTAAAGGTAAAGGTGAGGTGGACCACAATGACAAGAAACTGGTAAGTAAAGAGTAAAAACCTCGTGTGCCATATCCTAATACAACAAGGAAAGACCGAACAGATAAACAGTTCGGTAAATTCCTTAAATTATTAAAGTTACATATTAACTTACCATTTATTGATGTTCTTTCGCAGATACCAAACGCAGTCAAATTCTTAAAGGAGCTTTTAACAAATAAGCGGAAGTTGGATGAGGCGTCACATGTGGAGCTAAATGTGGTTTGCTCAGCCATATTGTAGAATAAGCTGGCCAACAAATTAAAAGATCCTGGGAGTTTTACGATTCCCTATTTAATTGGTAGCCTAGATGTTAATAATGCTTTGGCTGATTTAGGGGCTAGTATCAATGTCATGGCTTACAAAATGTTTAAGCAACTAGGTCTTAGGAAACCCAAACAAACTAGGATGAGTATTCAATTAGCCGATAAAATAATCAGATTTCCTAAAAGGATTATTGAAGATGTACTCGTTAAAATTGACAAATTTATATTCCCAGTTGATTTTGTTATTCTAGACATAGAAGAGGATAGTAACGTTCCTTTAATTTTAGGGAGGCCCTTTTTAGCAACCGCTAAAACAATAATTGATGTTGGTACAGGTGAACTCACACTTCGTTTGGGAGACGAAACAATCACCCTTCAAACTCGTAATACGAGTAACACATCAAAACTTAAAGGTGGTTGTATAAATTATTCTACTAAAATAGACCATGTGGTGCAACCTACTTTGCAGGAAATAAGTTTGAAGAACCTACATGAGCCATGTTCAAGCAACAACAAAGGACCTCTTTATGAAGAACGAAGGCTACAAATTGAGGAACTAGATGGATGGTCGACACATAAATCGAGGACACACAATAAACCAAAACCACGCCATGACAATCTCAACGTCGCACCAAATCAACTAAAGGTTGAAGACAAAGTACTACTAGATGCAACAGACCCTCGCATTGCCACTTTTGAACCTAACAGAGCAATCCCTCTTACGGTACTCAGTTTTTTCCCATATGATACAGTCGAGGTAATTCATCCCAAATTCAACAATTTTAAGGTAAGCAGTACTCGTCTTAAACCTTATGTTGATAAAATTGATAGCAGGGATGAGAAGTGTAAACTCCTCACACCACCATGACTATATACCAGAAAGGTAAGTCGAGCTTAGACTATAAATAAGCGCTTCTCGGGAGGCAACCCGAGCACTAACAGTATTGACCTCTTTAAAATTTTAGTTTTTAACATCTAATCACTAACTGAGTCATTGAAACACAGGTTTTCTAATCTACACGGCCGGGCACACGGGGGTGCCTTAGGCCTTGCTCACACCAAGGGAGGAGACACAGCTGTGTGACACGGCTATGCGAAAACAGGGAAAATTTTTTCCTTAACACGAGATGCAATAAGTGGCCACGGCCGTGTGACATGACCGTGGGCGAGTCTGTCAAACCAACACGGGCGTGCGCCACACCTGTGTCTAGAAACCAGGGTTGAAACTGAAAATTTAGCACGGGTGTGCAACACGCCCTGGCCCACCACCCGTGCTTAAGACTAATAAAACAACACGAGCGTGCGGATTAGAACACGGGTGTGAGAGAAGCGAACAAAGTAGGACATGGTCGTGTGACACAACCGTGTACACCAACAAGCCCAAAGAGCACAGACGTGTGCGAGTCTCAAACGCGTCCAAATTTAAACAATTGCGAAACACACGGGCAAAAATTTGGACACACGGGCATGCCCCACGGCCGTGTGCCCCAAAATCTATATAAACCCTTCACTATTCATCATCCCCTTCCTTAAAATCCCTAACCCTAGCCGCTGCAACTTCACACGCCCTCATCCCTACACCCGTGGCCGGCCAACAGCTCTCCTCAGATGACTCAAGCTCCTCCCTCCACCAACATATTGCGTTTGTTTACTCTTTTCTCTCTATTTTCTTCATCTCTTTTACTAATTTTATGATTCTTATGGTGTTATTTGGCTAACTTTTTTTATGAATATTCATAGTTCTCACTATAGAAATATGCTTTTAGTCTTTGCCATTATTAGTCAATGCTTTTTGTTGCATTCATTCTTTCTTGTGTTCCCATAGAGTCTATTTCATTCATTTCATATTAAAAATAATCATGATTTCTTACGTCATTTGCTATATAAACTTCTATCATCTAGATTAAACTATTGAGTATTGTTCAGCTGGCTGGATTGGTTAACTTAACTACATTCATGATCACTTCTTGAATTTGTTAGTTTATGTTATATTCTTCGTTTGTCTTGCAGACACATCATGTCAAATCGTGGTAAGAAAATCGTTGTCCCTGCGTCCAAGAAAAGGAAAGGAGCAGCGTCGTCCTCGGATCCTACCGCGGATATCAGACACCCTTTTCTTCAGTTCCCCTTAGAACCCCAGGAGGAGCTATTTCAAATATTACGGGCCCGACCCCTAGGTGTGGGTTGCTGTATTGACTGGGCTACACTTGAACAAATTCAGATGGCTAACGCGATCCGAGCCCTCCTGACGACTAAACCATGGGGCTCTTCTTTGAGATCATCGAGCCGACATACCTCGATTTCACAATGAAACTCTGCTCGACCTTCCATCTTCAAGTCCTCATGACAAACTTCAACGATCCTGGAACGGTCCAGTTCCGCCTTGGTGGTCTAGTGTGCCAGTTGAGGGTACCGGAGCTCGGAATTGTAGTTGGGCTATACAGGAGGAGTTCATGGATGACAATGAACTCGACACTCTCCATCGCCACATCCACTACTCTCCCTCAAAATGCTGGAAGGACCTCGTCGCTGCCTCGGCCACCTATGATCCTAGCTGATCTAAGGCATCGACTGTCGCCCCATCCCTGCAATATCTACACGCCATACTCTAACGGGACGGAACACTCACGATGCCTATTTCTTATGGAGCATGGCGAACGGGCACGTCTTCGACCTTGCCTACTTCATTGCCCTCTCCATCAGCCATCAAATGGAGTGATCGTGATTTTCGTGATGGCAGGTTTTAAATATTTATAAAGAATTGTTCTTGAAATTAACTATTATCACGATGTAGGCAAGTGTACCTATCAAACAGTAGTATAGTTTTAGCAAGACCGTATTGTCGAACCCAAAGGAACTAAAAGTACTAGTAATGACTGTCTTTTTATTATCTAGCCTAAGAATAAGGGAGTTTTGTTTTAACTAACTAATTATCTAAACTAAGAATTCACAGAAAGTAGAATTGGGGAATTACTTTTGGAAAAGTGATTGAATTAAGACAATACCTAAGGAAGAATCCACCTAGACTTCACTTGTTATTCTGACTCCGAATCGGACGATTTATTCATTTAACTTGTTTCGTAGAGATCCCTAAGTTATGTTATTATCCCTATTCAAGACTAATAACAGGGTCTATTCCTCCTCTGAATAAGAGCATATCTTGAATCAGTATCCTTGGATATCAAAACAAGAATTAAGAATACATAACTACGAACAAGTTAAATATTTATCATACAATTTAGAAAATAATAACAAGATTCATCTTAGGTTTCATTCCCCTTAGGTATTTAGGGGATTTAGTTCATAACTAAAAAGGAAAACATCTCAGAAGAATAATGAATACAAAACATGAAGAAAACCCAAAACTCTAGAAGGGAAATTGAGGAGAGATCTTCAGTCTTGATGGTGAATCTGGCTCCTAAGATAGATCAATCGGCTTCTCTTGAACAGTTCCCTGCCTCCTTCTCTCTGTGTGTCCCTTTTCCTCTTCCTTTAGGGTGTATTTATAGGCTTTAGAATGCCTAAATGCCCTCAAAATTAGCCTTTTCTGAATTGGACTCAACTTGGGCTCGATAGGGACACGCCCATGTGTGATTACTTCAGGCCGTGCTCAAACCTGTTAGAATGGCACGGGCACATGTTCTACTCGTGTGAGTCGTGCTTCGATTCTTCCAAATTGACACGGCCGTATGGTCTGCCCGTGTGAGGAAGTCCAGGCTGTGTTGATTTCGTACGGTGGCCCATTTTCTCCGTTTTGGCCCTTTTCACGTTCATTTCGCTCTCCTATGCTCACCTAAGTATAAATCATGAAATTAAAGCATTAGGAGCATCGAATTCACCAATTCTAAGGAAAAATCATCCATAAAATATGTTAAGCATGGGGTAAAAATATTTATAAATTACGGTTTATCACGAAGCAACACAAGAGAGGAGTTATCTCTACCGGGTCCTATGTGACTCGATTGGCTCGGCACTTTGGGCTCCTCAACACAGCGGCACAATCATCCTCCCACACTCTCATTAGGCAGATGTCCCCACAAGGCATCTCGAGCATGCTACATATGAGGATGATTAAGAAACGACATGGCACCTACCCTCCTCAATACCGCCTCGTGCAGTCCACCGAGGAGAAAGACCCAGAGGACATTACTGATGATGTCCCTCCACGTCATGAGGACCCACCGTCTCAGCCACCACTCATCCATCATCCAATTCATGTGGTAGCTTTATACTCTGACATCTCTGAGCGCCTTACTCGATTTGAGTAGCAGTGTTTTCAATGTTTTGATCACATTGATGCTACTCTTCATCAGATTTGTCAGCACCTTCACATCTCATTGCCACCACTACCTCGCGAACCATCCGGCGATGATGTTTAAAAACTTTTTATTTATTATTTTTATTCTCACTTTTATCTTTATTTACCTTATTTAAGTACTTTTTATTTCATTTTCCTTTAATATTATTTTAATTTTAGTTTTTATAATTTTTAATGAATAATTTTTTCGGCTATTTCATTACGAGTAATTATGCTTCCTTATATTTCCTAAAGAGTTCCTGATTTTATCACAGTCATAAAGAGCTCCAAATTTCATCATCAGATAGAACTAAAAACTCCATTGGCAAAGGTTCTCCACGACTGCCATGTCCTGCTCGACTACGACCATAGCTACTACCAGATATAATATTCTTTTGGCGCAGGACTTATAGACTAATGAACCTCTACCACCACCGGAGTATCCTCCTCCACTCTTATCATTGCCTTGGCCGATTATTCTCCATAACTCCAATTCAAGGAGTTCATTCATCATTCAGGAAGTTTCACTTCTCTCCCTATCTTATGATTACATATCTTTATTTTTCAATAAATCTATCTTTGTACATTGAGGGCAATGTACATTTTAAGTATGGGGGTCTTTTATATCATCATTAGAAATCCCAAAATTTTGTCTTATTCTCACGTGAATCACTCATATCACTATTAGAATGAATTTTAATTAATTTATGATTTTTATTGATATGTCTTGAAGTAAAACATAGCATTCATGCATTGATTGTTTAAACTTTAAGACATTAGGGAATCAAGCATGATAAATTGATTTTTGAAGAATTAAAAACTTTTAGGTTACTTCCCTAAGTTTAGTATTATCTTGAATTGAAATTCACTAGTTTAAACATCAAAAAGCCATAATTTTTTTGTGAGATCTTGAGCCATTAGAACATATGTTATTTCTTTTATGCTCACTTTTATTACAAGTGCGTCAATATTGATTTGTTATTCTAGAACTTGCTTGATTATGCATGTCAAGACCACACCATTTGATTTGATATGTCGAGATGATAAAGGCACTTAGGTTTAACCCACTCACTCCATAAAAGCCTACCTTCATAATTAACCCTTAGTGAACCCTTTTGAGCCTAACAAGCCATTAATTGATTTACCCTCAATAGTAACCCATAACCCATTATTGTTGAAATCCCCTAATTTGATCCCTATTTTTGTCGAGATTTGATTTGAATTAATTGCTTAGATATGTTTTATTCTTCCTTGCAATAATTAAGTTCTATGTTATTTGACTTGTTCAAAAAAAAACAATACTTATATACATATTAGTTGTAATTCGTCCTTTTTGAGCTTGAGTGTTAATTCTATACTCTAAGAAGAAGCTCACTTATATTCAACTGATAATTAGTTATTTTCCTAGTTAGGTGATTTCTTCAATTCAATCTCGAATCTAACATTTTCTTTCAGCTTGTGACCATACCCCCAAAACCAAAGCCACGTTACAACCCTCTAAAAACCTTTTTGATTGATGTATCATCTCAATATATAGTGGTGGAGACTTATTTTTCATGCAAGCCTATGGTAATAACTTTCATATTGACTAATAAGTGCTTTATTTGATGTCCTTAAACACCTCGAGTGATTTGAGTGAATCTTTAGTGAGGATGTTAAACTTTGTGATATTTTGATCAAAGGTGATTACTTAGATGAAGGGGGACACCTATGTTTTCATGATAAAATGCTCAACTTGGAATGTTTGAAACTTTGATGTACTTTTTAGTTGAATTCTCAATGTATGAATACTGATGGATTATTTTGAGATATTATTGATAGGGATTATAAATTGAGAAGAATTTATTTTGATTGTGAGTTAAGGATTTTGCTTGAGGACAAGAAAACGCTTAAGTGTGGGGTATTTGATAAACCGTAATTTATACATATTTTTATCCCATGCCTAGCACATTTATGGATGGTTTCTCCTTATATTTGGTGAATTAGATGCTCTTAATCCTTTAATTTCATGTTTTATACTTAGGTGAGCATATGAGAGTAAAAAGAGCGAGAAACAGGCTGAAAAAGGAGAAAATGGACCCACGTGGGAAATCAACACAGCCTGGACTTCCTCACACGGGCGTGGCATACGGCCATGTCCATGTGGAAGGATCGAAGCACGACTTACACGGATAGATTATACGCCCGTGCCTATTCAACAGTCGCACACAGGCATGTCATATGGGTGTGTCCCTACCGAGCCCAAGTATAGTCTTACTCGGAAAAGGCCACTTTTGAGGGCTCTTAGGCATTCTAAAGCCTATTTAAACACCTGAGGAGGCACTTAGAAGAGACACAGAGAGTAGGAAATAAGGAATTACTCAAGGGAAGCTGATTGGTCCATCTCAGAAGCTGGATTCATCGTCAAGACTGAAGATCTCCCTTCAATTCCCATTCAGGGGTTTTGGGTTTTCTTTATGTTTTGTATTCATTATTCTTCTGAGATGTTTTATTTTATAATTTGAACTAAACCCCCTAAATACCTAAGGGGAATGAAACCTAAAACGGAATCTTGTTATTATTATCTAAATTGTATGATAAATATTCGACTTGTTCTTAATTATGTGTTCTTAATTCTTGTTTTAATATTCCAGGATATTGATTCAAGTTAATGCTCTTATTCAGAGGAGGAATAGACCTTGTCTAAGAGTAAATTTTTTGTAATTAAGCGGAGTCAATTACACGCCTAGAGATAGGGTGATAAGATTTTACCAGATTAGGGTGAAACCTAATAAGAGGAACCATAGATCGAGTTAATGCAACACTAGGGCGTTAATTAGAAAGAGATTTCAATTAATCAACCTAGGGTTAGACGTTATTAGTCTCGAGAGAGATAATAATATAACTTAGGGATTTCTATGGATCAAGTCAAATGAGTAAATCGTCTAATTCAGAGTCAAATAACAAGTGAAGTCTAGGTGGATTTTTCCTTGGGTATTGTCTTAATCAATCGAGTTTTCCCAAAAGCTTTTTCCCAATTTTCTCTTTGTGCACCCTTAGTTTAGTTAATTAGTCTAGATAAACAAATCTCTTAATTTTTAGGTTAGATAATAAAAAGAGAGCAATTACTAGTACTCTTGGTTCCTTTGGGTTCGACAATTCGGTCTTGCTAAAGCTATATTACTGTTCGATAGGTACTGTAACAGCCCATTTTTAGGGTTAATCAGAACAGTGGTTTTGGGACCACAATCCGAAGTCAAAATATTTATTTTATTATTTTAATAAGGTTTAGAGTATGATAGAATTATTGTGTGAAAATTTCGTAAAGAAATTTTACTATTTAAGTGCTTAATTCGGTAAACAGGACTAAATCGCGTAAAGTGCAAAAGTACAATTCTATAAGTTAAAGGTGTTTATTAGCTATGGCTTTTTACATGGATATCCTTATAATGTTATTTAACCAAGAATACGGTAAGTGGACATTTATGGACAACCATTGATTAATTGATAAGTTAAATGGTCATGAGTAAAATGGTAAATTATATTTAAATGTTAATAAATTAAATTAAAACAAAAGTTGGTGGATTGTCCTTCTTTTTCTATCCGAAAATTGTAGAAGAACAAGAAGGCATTGAGTTCTTCATTCGGCCATGGCTAATCCAAGCATTTAGATCAAGATAAATAAATACCAGAACTAGATTGGAAAAACGAAAAGTGGATGATGATCGCGTGATTTCGCGATAGGTTTTAAATATTTATAATTACTCGTTCTTGAACTAACTATTATCGCTATGTAGGCAAGTGTACCTATCGAACAGTAGTATAGTTTTAGCAAAACCGGATTGTCGAACCCAAAGGAACTAAAAGTACTAGTAATGACTGTCTTTTTATTATCTAGCCTAAGAATAAAGAGGTTTTTGTTTTAACTAACTGATTATCTAAACTAAGAACTCACAGAGAATAGAATTGGGGAATTGCTTTTGGGGAAAATCGATCGACTTAAGACAATACCTAAGGAAAAATCCACCTAGACTTTACTTGTTATTCTGGCTCCGAATCGAATGATTTATTCATTTAACTTTTTGTGTAGAGATCCCTAAGTTATGTTATTATCCCTATTCAAGACTAATAACGTATAATCCCTAGATTGAACAATAGAGACCTTTCTCTAATTAACACTCTAGGGTTGCATTAACTTGATCTATGGATCCCCTTATTAGGTTTCACCTTAATCTGGCAAAATCTTGTCACCCTATGTCTAGGCGCGCAATTAACTCCGCTTAATTATGACTAATGTACTCTTAGACAGGGTCTATTCCTCCTCTGAATAAGAGCTTATCTTGAATCAGTATCCTGGGATATCAAAACAAGAATTAAAAACACATAATTAAGAACAAGTTAAATATTTATCATGCAATTCAGAAAATAATAACAAGATTCATCTTAGGTTTCATTCCCCTTAGGTATTTAGGGGTTTTAGTTCATAACTAAATAGGAAAACATCTTAGAATGATAAAGAATACAAAACATAAAGAAAACCCAAAAATCCTGAAGGGAAATTGAGGAGAGATCTTTAGTCTTGATGATATATCCGGCTTCTGAGATGGATCAATCGGCTTCCTTGGAGTAATTCCTTACTCCCTCCTCTCTCTCTCCTTTTTCTTCCTCCTCTAGGGTGTATTTATAGGCTTTGGGATGCCTAACAGCCCTCAAAATTAGCCTTTTCTGAATTGGACTCAACTTGGGCTCGGCACGGACATGTCCGTGTGACATGCCTGTGTTCGATTACTTCAGGCCATGTTCGAGCCTGCCAAATTGACACGGCCGTATGGTCTACCCATGTGAGGAGGTTCAGGCCGTGTTGATTTCGTATTTTGGCACATTTTCTTCGTTTTTGGCCTGTTTCTCGTTCCTTTCACTCTCCTAAGTATAAAACATGAAATTAAAGCATTATGAGCATCGAATTCACCAATTCTAATGGGAAATCATCCATAAAATGCATAAAACATGGGGTAAAAATATGTATAATTTGCGGTTTATCAAATACCCCCACACTTAAGCATTTGCTTGTCCTCAAGCAAAATTTTCAACTCATAATCAAAATAAATTCTTCTCAACTTATAATTTCTATCGATAACATCTCAAAATAATCCATAAGTAATCATACATTGAGAATTCAACTAAAAGAGCATAAAAGTTTCAAACATTCCAAGTTGAGCATTTTCTCCTGAAAACATAGGTGTCTCTCCTCATTTAAGTAATTACCTTTGATTCAAAATATCACAGAGTTTCAAATCATCACTAAAGATTCACTCAAATCACTCGAGGTGTTTTAAGGACAATAAATGAAGCACTCAATAGTCAATAATAAAGAGTCATTACTATAAGCTTGCATGAAAATCAAATCTCCACCACTGATAAGTTGAGATGAAACATCAATCAAAAGGTCTTTAGAGGGTTGTAATGAGGCTTGGTTAGGGGGTGTGGTCACAAGCTGAAAGAAATGGTTAGAATCGAGATTGTATTGAAAAATTGTCTAGCTAGAAAAAGAGTTAATCTTCACTTAATCTTTACTTGCGTACAACAGAGCTTCTTCTCAGAATATGGAATTACTAATATGTATACATATTTTTTTAATAACAAGTTAAATAACATAGACTAACTATTAAGAACAAAACAAAGCTAAGCAATCCATTCAACTCAAATCTCGACAAAAATAGGGATTAATTTAGGGGATTTCAACAATAAGGGGTTAAGGGTTAACATTAAGGGTAATACAAGGAATGGCTTTGTTAGGCTCAATGGGGTTTACTAGGGGTTAATCGTGGAGGTAGGCTTTTTATGGCATGAGTGGGTTAATCCTAAGTGCCTTAATCATTTTGACATATCAAATCAAATGGTGTAGTCTCGACATGCATAATCAAGTAAGTTCTAGAATAACAGTTCAATACTGACTCACTCAAAGGAATAATAAAAGTGAGCATGAAAGAATTAATAGATGCTCAAAAAGCTCAAAAATCTCACAAAAATTATGGCTTTTTGATGTTTAAAAACTTGTGAATTCCAACTCAAAGTAATACCTAAACTTTAGGGAAACAACCTAAGATTTTAAATTCTTAAAAATCAACTCATCATGCTCGATTCTCTAATGTCTTAAATTTTTAACAATCAATGCATAATTGCTTATGTTTTAATTCAAGATATATCAATCAAAATCATAAATCAATTAAAATTTATCCTAAATATAATATGACAGCTTTTCAAGAGAACAAGGCAATAATTCAGGGATTTTTCTGATAATGAAATAAATATCCCCCACACTTAAGACATACATTGCCCTCAATGTACAAAGAAAGATATTAGAGCATAAGAATAAGAGAGGGAGAGAAGTGAAACTTCCTGTGTGATTAATTCCTCGAACTGGAGTTTTGGAGAGTAATCGGTTCGAGAGTGGAGGTGGATACTCCGGCGGTTGTAGAGGTTCATTAGTCCATAAGTCCTGCACCAAAAGAATATTATATCTAGTGGTAGCTATGGTCGTGGTCGAGCAAGACATGGCAGTTGTGGAGAACCCTTCCCGGTGGAGTTTTAGTTCCTATGTGATGATGAGCTTAAGAGCTCTATATAACTGTGATAAAATCAGGAACTTTTTAGGAGATATAAGGAAAATTAATTACTCATAAAAAAATAACCAAAATTGATAATTAAAAATAAAATTCTAAAATCTACTAAAATTAAAAATAAAAAGTAGTTTTAATAAAAACATAAAATAATAATAAATAAATGTTTTTAAACATCTTCATCGCTAGATGGTTCGCGAGGTCAGACTGACGATGAGATGTGGAGGTGCTGACAAATCTGCTGTAGAGTAGCATCAATGTTGTCAAATCGTTGAAAACACTTCTACTCAAATCGAGTGAGGTGCTCAGAGATGTCAGCATATGAAGTCGCCGCATGAACTGGACGAGAGGGTGGTGGTGGCTGAGTCGGTGGGTCCTCGTGCTGTAGAGGGACATCATCAGGAATGTCCTCGTAGGCCTCCTCTACGGTAGATTTGGTGAGACGATACTGGGGAGGGTAGGTTCCTCAGTGCCTCTCGATCATCCTCATTCTAATCATGCTCGAGATGCCTTGTGGAAACATCTGGCCGATGAGGGTGAGGGATGATTCTTGGGCTACGGTGTTGAGGAGCCCGAAGTGTCGAGCCAACCAAGTAACATAGGGGCCGATGGAGATAACCCCATTCCTATGCCACTCCGTCTGGTGCTGAATCGTGAGAGCAATGAAATAGGCAAGGTCGATTACGTGCCTGTGTGACATGCACCATAAGAAGTAGGCTGTCATGAGTGTTGACGAATCCAGTGCTCTCTCGCCTCCCTGTAATTGTATGAGCCAAAATGGTGTGTAGGTACCTCGGGGATGGTGGAAGAACTGATGCCTTGGAGTGGCTAAGATTGTAGGAGGCTGCGCCAAGGGCTAAAGTGTGCCAGCACTTCGAGGGAGAGAAATATATGTGCGAGTGAGAGTATCTAAGTCATTTTCCTTCTTGAACTCCTCCGTATATAAACCCAGTGCCGTACTGAATTCTGGTACGCTGAGCTGGGGGACTAACCCGCATAGGAAAAACTGGACCATGTCGAGATCATCATAGTTTGTCATTACAGTCTGAAGATGGAACGTTGAGTAGAGTTCCATCGTGAGCTCGAGGTATGTGGGTTCGATGATCCCAAAGAACAGCTCCCAAGGGTCGGTGGTTAGGAGGGCCCAAATCGTATCAGCCAACTAAACTTGTTCTACGACAGCCCAGTTGATACAGTGGCTCGCAATTAAAGATCGGGCCCGAAGTATTTGGAAAAGTTCTTCTTTGGGCCCTCGGGGGAACTGAAGGAATGGGTGACAAATTTTTGTGGTTGGACCCGCGGAAGATGACACTCCTTTCCTCTTCTTTGAAGCAGGTACGGTGGTTTTCTTTCCTCGTGAAAATGACACGGTACCTGCAATCAAAACCATTAATTCATCTTGAGGAATTATCAAAGTAAAATGAAAATAATTTGGAAGTAACAACCATAATTTCAGTAACTACTAAGACTAACAAGTTAATCAAGGCAATCAATTGTATGGCATAAAAATTAGCAACGAATTTCATGGAATGCGACATGTGTGACGGATGAAAAGTGTCAACACTAAAGGCATGAGTATGTATATTGTTCTAATCATGAATATTTACTCCTACTAATTAAATAAAGTAGAGAAATCACATAAAGAGTAAGAATTTGAACATGAAAACAAACTAACTTGTGCTATGAGTAAAATGTAAGTGATAGAGAGATGAAAATAATCATGAAAATTGCATAGTACTGTGATAACTAACATGAAAAATGAGTGCAATTAAAGGGGGAAAACTAAACAAATGCTAGAAGGAGAGAAATCGGGCGTCAAAAATGAAGTGGGAAGCGACGCACGGGCATGGTAGGGAGGTCGTGTAAACCTGCAGTGGCTAGGGTTAGGGTTTTTGAATGGGGAAAAAGTGAATAGTATAGGGTATTTATAAATTTTGGGCCACACGGCCATGGCACACGCCCGTGTTCCCTAATTTTTGCCTGTGTGTTTCGCGGTTTTCCTATTTGGGCGCGTCTAAAATTTGTCCCATGCCCGTGTACCTCGAGCATGTGGGTTCACACGGCTGTGTCAGACGACTGTGTCTAGCTTCGTTCGCTTCTCCCACGCCCGTGTTAATTTGACAGGTTCGACCACAGGTGTTAGACACGGGCGTGTTCGACCACAGGTGTTAGACACGGGTGTGTCGCACGCCCGTGCTAATTTCTCAGTTTCAACCACGGGTCTTCCACACAGGCATGTCGCACGCCCGTGTTGTTTTGGCAGGCTCGACCACAGCCATGTCACATGGCCGTGGCCTTTTATCGTAGCCCGTGTTTGAGAAAATCCTTGCCCTGTTTTCACACGACCATAAGCACGCCCATGTGCTTGGTCATGTCTCTGTGGAAAACTTGTATTCAAGAGCTCCGTTAGTAAGTTAGATGTTGAAGACTAAATTTTTAAAGAAGTTAATACAGTTAGTGCTCAGGTTGCCTCCCGAGAAGCGCTTATTTATAGTCTAAGCTCGACTTACCTCTCCGTTGAATGATCATGGTGGTTCGAGGAGTTTATACTCTTCATTCCTGCTATCAATCTTAAAATAAGGTTTTAAACGAGAGTTGTTTACCTTAAAAGTGCCGAACTTCGGATGACTCACCTCCACCGTACTGAATGGAAAAATGCTGAGTACCGTAAGAGGGATTTCTTCATTCGGTGTGGTAGTGACAATGTGGGGATCTGTGGCATCTAATAAGACTTTATCTCCAACCTTAAGTTGATTTGGAGAGGTATCGAGCTCATTCTGGTGTAGTTTCGATTTATCGTGTGTTCTCAGTTTATGTGTTCTTCATTCATCTAGCTCCACTATTTGCAGGCTTCGTTCTTCATGAATAGATCCTCTACTATTGTTTGAGAGTGGCTCATGTACTTCCTTCAGACTTATCTCCTGCAAAGTGGGTTGTATCATATGGTCAGTTTTAATAGAATGGTTTAGACGATCACCTTCAATTTCCGATGTGTTGTTAGAATTGTGAGCTTGAAGGGTGATTGTTTCGTCTCCTACGCGAAGCATGAGCTCACCGGTGCCAACATCAATAATTGTTTTAGCAGTTGCTAAAAAGGGCCTTCCTAGAATTAAAGGTGTGTTGCTATCCTCCTCTATGTCTAAAATAATGAAGTCAACGGGGAATATAAATTTATCGATTTTTACTAGCACATCTTCAAAAATACCCCTAGGAAATCTTAAAGTTTTATCTGCTAATTGAATGCTTATCCTAGTCTATTTGGGTTTCCCGAGACCTAATTGTTTAAACATTTTGTAGGGTATGACGTTGATACTAGCCCCTAAATCAGCTAATGCATTATTAACATCTAAAATACCGATTAAGCAAGGAATCGTAAAACTCTCTGGATCTTTTAATTTGTTCGGTAGCTTATTTTGCAGAATAGCTGAGCACACTGCGTTTAGTTCCACATGCGACGCCTCGTCCAACTTTCGCTTATTTGCTAAAAGCTGTTTTAGAAATTTCACTACGTTTAGCATCTGCAATAGGGCTTCAATAAATGGTAAGTTAATATGTAGTTTTTTTAAGAGTTTAAGGAATTTACCAAATTGTTCATCTGAGCGGTCTTTCCTAGTCGCGTTGGGGTATGGCACACGAGGCTTATATTCGACGTTCATCGATTTGGTTGTATTTTGATCTACCTCACCTTGACCTCTGCTTACCACAGTTTCTTGCCTCAGTTCTGGTTTAGGCTCCACAAATCCTTCTTCATCTTGAACATTAATTGCGTTGAGCTGTTCCCTTGGGTTGGGTTCAGTATTACTTGGCAAACTACCTTGTGGTCGTTCGAAAATTAGTTTGGAAAGCTGGCCTATCTGAGTTTCGAGCCCTTGGATCGACGCTTGTTGATTTTTAAGTGCTATCTCGGTATTCTGAAAATGGGTTTCTAACACCGATATAAACTTTGAGAGCATCTCTTCAAGGTTTGGCTTCTTTTCCTATTGGTAGGGTGGTTGCTGAAAACCCAGAGGATGTTGTGGTCTTTGATTTCCTTGACCACCCCACGAGAAATTGGGATGGTTCCTCCAACCTTCATTGTAAGTGTTACTATATGGATTGTTTTGAGGTCGAGTATTATTACCCATGTAATTTAAATGCTCGTTATCCATGTTGTGGCCATAAGGTTGGTATTCTGAATGGCTTGTTCCACCTCCATTTGCTTCACACTACATCACTGGGTGAACCTGTGAAGAACTAAGAAAACCATCAATATTTTTTATTTAAAAGTTCTACCTGATTAGAGAGCATGGTGACGGAATCGACGTTATAAATGCCGGCTGTTTTTGTTGGCTTTGTCCTCATGACTTGCCACTGATAATTATTCAGTGACATCTCCTCTATAAACTCATAAGCATCTTCAGGTGTTTTATTATTGATGGTTCCACCAGCAACTGCATCAACCATTTGCCGAGTCGAAGGATTCAAACCATATGGAATGTTTGAACATGGAGCCAAAGCAGTAACCCATGGTGAGGGCACCTTCTCAAAAGATCCTTGTATCTCTCCCATGCATTGTAGAGTGTTTCTAAATCCATCTGCATAAAAGAAGAGATATCATTACGTAATTTAGCCGTTTTAGCCGGTAGAAAATATTTTGGTAAAAATTTGTCGATCATTTCTTCCCAAGTAGTAATTGACCCTCATGGTAATGAGTTCAACCACTGTTTAGCTTTGTTTCTCAATGAAAAAGGGAATAGCCGAAGACGAATGGCATCATCAGAAACACCATTTATTTTAACTGTATCGCATAGTTCCAAGAAGTTGGCTAAATGATTGCCTTTTTTATTATCTAGCCTAAGAATAAGGAGGTTTTGTTTTAACTAACTAATTATCTAAACTAAGAATTCACAGAAAATAGAATTGGGGAATTACTTTTGGAAAAATGATTGAATTAAGACAATACCTAAGGAAGAATCCACCTAGACTTCACTTGTTATTCTGACTCCGAATCGGACGATTTATTCGTTTAACTTGTTCCGTAGAGATCCCTAAGTTATGTTATTATCCCTATTCAAGACTAATAACATCTAATCCCTAGATTGAATAATTGAGACTTTTCTCTAATTAACACCCTAGGGTTGCATTAACTCGATCTATAGATCCCCTTATTAAGTTTCACCCTAATCCGGCAAAATCTTGTCACCCTATGTCTAGGTGCGCAATCAACTCCGCTTAATTATGACAAATGTCCTCTTAGATAAGGTCTATTCCTCCTCTGAATAAGAGCTTATCTTGAATCAGTATCCTGGGATATCAAAACAAGAATTAAGAACACATAATTAAGAACAAGTTAAATATTTATCATACAATTCAGAAAAAAATAACAAGATTCATCTTAGGTTTCATTCCCCTTAGGTATTTAGGGGATTTAGTTCATAACTAAAAAGGAAAACATCTTAGAAGAATAATGAATACAAAACATAAAGAAAACCCAAAACTCCTGAAGGGAAATTGAGGAGAGATCTTCAGTCTCAATGGTGAATCCGGCTTCTGAAATGGATCAATCGGCTTCCCTTGAGCAGTTCCCTGCCTCCTTTTCTCTGCATCCTTTTTCTTCCTCATCTAGGGTGTATTTATAGTCTTTGGAATGCCTAAGAACCCTTGAAATTAGCCTTTTCCGAATTGGAATCAACTTGAGCTCGGTAGAGACACGCCCGTGTGCGATTACTTCAGGCCGTGCTCGATCCTGTTAGAATGGCGCGAGCGTGTGTTCTATCCGTGTAAGTCGTGCTACGATTCTACCAAATTGACACGGTCGTGTGGTCTGCCCGTGTGAGGAGGTCCAAACCGTGTTGATTTCGTACGTTGCCCCATTTTCTCCATTTTTGGCCCGTTTCTTCGTTCCTTTTGCTCTCCTATGCTCACCTAAGTATAAAACATGAAATTAAAGTATTAGGAGCATCAAATTCACCAATTCTAAAGAAAAATTATCCATAAAATGTGTTAAGCATGGGGTTAAAATATGTATAAATTACGGTTTACACAAATACTCAATTTTCTAACTGATATTCAATGCTTTTACAAATCAAGCCCGCATATGTTTTCTGCCAATCTGAAACTGCTTTTAGACTGTCATGAATGACTTTCATTTCTCCTCAGTTTTTCTAATCACATCGACCCAGTATTTCTTTTTTATCAAAATTCGATTCAATACAACGAGGTTCAGTAATTTCAACCATACCATACTTATACAATGCTATCTTAATACTCATCTCATAACTATTATTATACGCAAACTTATCTCACAGTAAATGTCTTTCTCAGTTCCTTTCAAATTTTAAAACACAATAACAAAACATTACCTTGTGTGCAACGCCCGGATTTTTGGGCTTGGAAGTATTAGGCCTTGAGTCTGGGTTCGAGTAGAAGACGGCCCGAATAATTTGGATGTTATCATTATTATTATTTTTATTTTTATTTTATATGTTTAGTGTAGTAATTAAATAAATTACGAAGGGTTTATGGTGTGGGAAAAAGGTCCAGGGCTCGGCCCATAGCTTTAGCAAAATTCTTAAATTTTGCCTCTTAAGGAAATCTGGGTAGTAGGCCTTATTAATAATTTGGGTCTGAGTATGTTGGTGGGCCTTTAAAAGGCCCAAGAGTAAATTTAATTTGAGGCAATTCCTGAATTTTAATTTTGGAGAGAGAGGGTTCTGGCGATATGGGCTTTTAAAATTGAGGTGGTAAAATAGGACACAAAAAGATCTGTGGTAAAGTGGCATGTGGCGCCACCTAGGTGTTTGGGAAGTGACGTGTGGATGTTTAGGGGGATCCAGAGTTCAAGTCTCAAGGTAAGCGTATTGTTACTTTTTTTTTGTGCATGTGCCGGACATGTGATAGAGCTTTAGTGGAAATTCGGCTAGGGCTTTAGGAAGGTTGGGCCGTGGGTCTGAATGGCCATTAGGGCAAGCTTTTTTTCTTTTTGTTTTTCCAAATTAGGGTTAGCCATCTAAAGCCTTCACTTTCATTCTATTCTCTTCTCAGCGTCGCAAAAAGCCGAAAAACGCAAAGTTAGATCTCCTGAGTGCCGAATTCTTCCTTCTCTTCTCCTCTCTTCTTCTATTTTCTTTTTCTCCTTCTTTTCTTCTCTGGCCAAAACATTCCTACCATTCTACTCATCTCCTCTTTCATTCCCATTCTTTTCTAAACCTCTATAGCCGATTGCCATAAAAGCCGAAATCCCGAAAGTTGTTTCTTGTGCCGATTTCTTCTAGTCAAAATCCTCCTATTTTCTTCATCTCTTTTGGCTGATTTTCATATCCTCTAAACCTCAACCCCTGTCGGCAATACCACTACAAAAACCACCATACCAAATCATACTCCTCTTCACAATTCCAAAAGCCGAAAACACCATAGTTTTTAGGGACATATAGCCAAATCTTTAGATCTCTAAGATTCAATTTCTGCTAGTGTTTAAGGGCTGGATCTGCATCACATCTGAGTAGAAACTGAAGTGGAATCATTTTGGTTGAAAGAACCTGAGGTAGGTACTCAGATCTATTCTTTATTTCGGGTTTTAGAAAAGCCAAAATCCCTAAAGGCATAGGGAGGCTGTCGATTGGAGCTTAAGGCTCTAAAGGTTGTAACAATTGATTTGTTTTGGTGTTAGTGTGATCTAGAGGCTGCTGATCGAAGGCTTGGACAAGTGGAACGACTAGATCTAGATCTAGTCTCTAGTTTTGGCAAAGGTAGGATCTCAAGGGCCATAGGTATTGATGGCCGATTATGGTAAGTAAGTTTATGATGGTTGCCATTATATTTTGGATCTGATATGTCTAGTGATGATTGTAGGATATCGTGGGAGATTTAGGTAGCAGTTGTTGTAAATCAGGTGTGTAAACGACACCCACTCATAGACTAGATCGGCAAAAGCCGAAAAGCTGAAATGCCGAAAAGCTGGCATTTTGTGAACTTGCAAGCGTGCGAGCGCTCGTGAGATGGTTTGGTTGTTAATTTTGGTAATCACAAGCGATATGATTGCAGAGTGTGTAATTCCGTGCACTTCAGTGTATTTAGGCTTAATGGGTCGAAATTGGGTTAATGGCCCAACAGGCCCAATTCGGTAAAAATGTTCAGTAAGTGTTTATGTTAATGTGTTAATGGCTGTAATATGCGTGTAAACCCTAAAATAGTTAAATTCACTAAAATACTCCTAAGTATGAAAATTACCATTATACCCCTAGGTGCAAAATTACCATTATACCCCTAGGGTTAATTTTGACTGAAATGCATGATATTCTAATTCTGTTTGTTGTATGCCATGACATGTATATCTGTTGCATGGGATATGGGTTATATTGATGGAGGAAGCGTTCTGGTGGCTCTGCCACAAATATCTAATCTGGTGGCTCTGCCACAAATATCTGTTTCTGGTGGTTCTGCCACAATATCTATATCTGGTGACTCTGTCACAATATCTGTTCTGGCAGCCAAGCTGCAAATTTTGTGATGTGTAACAGATGGGTGGGTCGAGTAGTCTCCCCAAATGGTGTAAGGTTAGCACGGGGGTGTATATAGATGGATATGGGTTGGGTTTTCTGCATACAAGATATATCTGTTCTGTTTCTGTTATGGGCCTATGGGCTTCATTCTGAATTCTATATAGGGCTAAGGCCCAACTTAATCTGTTTTTGTGGTTTGAACTGACCTGGACTATGGTTGGGTTATTTTACACACTGAGTTTTCCAAACTCACCCCTTAATTTTATCCGTGCAGGTAACCTCCAACCATAGTGGACTTGGAGCTGAGAGGGATTCGGAGTGGCCACATGTTTTGCAAGCTCAATTTTCTTCTTATGACTGGATTAGTTTCATTTACTTTAATTGCTTTGGGTTTTAAGTTGTAATAAGGCCGCTTTAATTATTTTTAATTGCTTTAGTATGATTATTAGCTTAGGCATGATATGGATTTAAATGTGTGAAATTGAATAGCTCTAGGGCACGTTTTTAAAAGAGATTACCTGATTTCAAAATATTGTGAAACAAGATAAAGCTTCCGAAATGAAAATGTTTTCAAAAAATTAATAAGTGTTTTCAAAGGCTTAAAATGAAATGGTTTTTCCTGAACAATCATTCAGTTAAAGTGTAGCAATGGTTATGTGCATGTGTAGGAGTGGATCCGTGGAGAGCTTGGTACTTAAGCAGTCTAATAGACTCACCTCCTCTTTTTCCGGCATCCTACCTGGTGCACAGCTTCCATTCACTTTAATCTATAACGAAAATACCCCTTTAAATCACTAAGAAAGATTTTAGATAAGACATGACCTATACAGTAACGTTTCAATGTGACACACTGGATTCGGCCGTAACGTCTGGGCGTGGTTTGGAGTGTTACATTATGAATCTTAATCTCTCTCTTAGATTAGCCATCTGTTGAAGAATTTAATGCAATACTAAATTGAAACAGTTTATCTAAAGCTTACTGTAGTTTTCTATCAAATCAAAATATAGAATTCAGGTCTCTACTCGAAATAATGGAGTCTGGCATGCTGTGTGATCTGAGAATCTCTGATATGTATAATTCAGCTAATCTATCATAAGAGAAATTTGTACGTATAGAGATAAAATATGCAGACTTCTTCTAATAGTCAACAATAGTTCAGATAACATCTATCTTTTACAAACTTCATCGAAATTCTATTTCATTACCACTCAGATAGCAACACATGCTGTAACAGTCTTGAAAATACTTAATGATTAGCATTATCTTGTTGATAGATCAGACATTTGGTTATAAAGTCAGAAATATCACATTTCAAACTCATTTACAAGTATAACTGTCTCTATTATTGTACATCTTAGTACTCCCCAAATGAAACAAATAATTACCACTGTGAGCCATATGTAACAATCGTTGCATAATTTTTGGATTTCTCAGTACACAAACCCTATTTTGATACATCAAATAATCATCAATTATAAACTAAAATTTTGAATCATGAATCAATTTATGTTAAACCCCTTTTTAACTTGCAATTTACTGATGCATTTCTGAACTTCACAAATTCGTTGCATGCTTTTAACACAGCTAATATCTGTCTATCATTCGATTAGATCAATCGCATATTCATCGCTCATAAAACACGTAAAGGTTTCTTGCTCAGAATATCCGTGACTGTAATCATTCTTCCCTGGATGAAAATCAGTTTCTAACTCAAATCCTTTTGACGGTTCAAGCCACCTTTGTTGTCCCAAATTCATATCTCTCTGTAACATTAAATATTTTAAACAGTCTTTCGGTCAACAAATAGGTTACATTACTCACCAAACAATCAATGCCACTGACTATTTAACGTGAATACCTTATCAATCATCTCCAATTCATAAGTCGTAAAACTCTTTTCATACTGCTTTAACTGTGTGTAAGTATAATCTATCATTATACATTCTTGTATTATAACACACTTCAAATCATTTCATGACACAAGAATGAAAATCATAAACTCTTTGCCCAGCGCAAGCTGAACCAGAACTGATGCTTCAGTTGACAATGTCTTCAACTGATTACCACTTTATTAATAATTATCATATCATGACGCATGACTGAAAATCATAAACTCTTTGCCAAGCGCAGGCTGAACCAGAACTGATGCTTCAGTTGACAATGTCTTCAACTGATTACCACTTTATTAATAATTATCATATCATGCAGACTTCACAAGCACGATGATTTTCTCAATCAAAACAACTTTAGTTTACAAAAACATTTCTCAATAAAACTATTCCGATAAATATAATTCAATATCACGTCTTCTGGAATATGAATTCTTCATTCAGACTATTTATCAATTAACCCATGAACATACAAAAATTTATTTACGGATCTGAGGATAACCTCAAACACATATAACTCCTTTAACCTTTCAAGCAAATAGCTCAAATCAGACTAAACCACTGCATTGGTCTCGACTGTCAAACAATAACTTTTCAATTATTAAACAACGGAGCCTTGAACTATACTAAAGCCACAACCATCAGATAGATTAAAATCATAGTGCCATAATAAGGCCGGCATCTCAACTGCACAAATAGGTAATGTCCCAGCTATTAATAATGCATTTGAACACAATAAATTCAAATATGATTTCAATAGTAACCAGTGCAAAATCACAACCTCTATGAATTTGATAACTATACCACTATACTCCCATGATCAAACTAGAAATTTTTGTCATATTAGATATAGCCATCTTCATCAAAAGAACATCTCTTGAGACAATCACATAGAATCATAATAAAACTGAGGTAGAAAAATCTTAAATTGTTGAGCTCTATAGAATTTCTGAAAATTACAACCCATATAGAATGATAAAGGTCTCGATGATATCTCGGAAAATTTCCAGAAGGAAAAACGTCACTCATAAGCACTGAAATCCACAGCAACAGAAGCAATATAATCTTCATGTATATTCAACAGACTAATAACCAGTAGAAACAGAATACTAGCATCATATGGATTTTACCGTCGACTTTCCTATCAACACAAAGGAATAGAATACCAGAGAAAGATAAAGCAATGTCGATCATAGCTCAAGCAGACCAACAATATTTTCATCTAACAGTATGTTTAGCTAACGTTCTTATACGATAAGAATTCCTTATGAAATTAAACAGTCACATATACTTCTGAGAATAAATACGCACATAGAATGCCCAAAAGAAGCCATAGTAACTGCCCGACTATAACCACTACACTCAGCTATCATTTCAATTTAAACATTATTCCACTGTTTATTTCTGACATCAATAATCTCACATTATCTTATCACTAGCAGAAATTAATTCAAAAGAACTTCGAGTTAATACATTCTTTAGACATCATACCTGAATATTTTCGTCTCATCGAATTCAACTTATTCTTTTACAGTGACTTTGCATATTACGAATAGCTTTCAACATGATCCAATATCTTTTCTGTTACTGTATTCACTTGCAGACTCATTCCCTTATCTAATTACAGTACTAATTTTTCAATCACGAAACTCTATAATTCAACACTTGTAAGCTTATTTAATCTATGTAATACGGATTTCATTACAATACTTTACCGATGAGGGGGTAAGGGTTCTAAAGCCTAAAATTTTAACTCTCATGTAAACATGTACATCACACATACTATTATGAATGACCAGTTCATTACTAATTCCTCATTTCAAAACATTTAACAATCATTTACTTATGATCACTTTTGTACTTAACACATAGCTAATACGCTAAATCAAATCATTAATTCACAATCAAAATGTTCACATAGCAATCATAGACCAAACATCACAACTCATATACTCATATAATTATAACATTTATCAAGAGCAGAATATCATGCACTCTGATTCATACCTTTATAAGTTTCAACTCATCACCAACACATTTTCAATCAAACGTTTGAGTGTAACATTCTATACTATCGGAATTAGCTCAGTTGGAAAGTATATCTATCTAATTAAAATAATTCTCATCAGAATCAGAAGATATCACACTATCACAGGTTAAATATGGCACGTATAGCTAGACTCTCACCCGCTACGTTAGTCCTAGAATCGACTAAACTGTAGCTCTGCTACCAATTAAATGCAACATCCCTAACTCGTATCTATCATCAGAATAGGGTTACGAAGCATTACGAGATAACACACCTCATTCACATAAATTTATACATTCATACTCAAAATCCATTCAAATCATTCACAATGTCCCTTATAAGGCTCTACAAGACCTTAAAACATGCTTAGAAGTGGTTCGAGACTAAACCGATAACATTTGCAAACTTTGAGAAATTTAGAAAATTTCCAAACATATCACACGCCCGTGTGAACAGATCGTGTGCCTCACACAGTCACCAGACATGCCCATGTCATAGGTCGTGTGAAAATAAGGCATACCTACTGACTTTCACCATACGATCGGAGAGACGTCCGTGTGCCTTGGCCGTGGGAAATCTAGAGGGGTTACTGACTTAAGTCACATGGCCGGTCACACAGCAGACCACACGCCCATATGCCAGCCCATGTGTCTAGGCCGTGCCAAACCTGTAGGGTATACTGACTTAATTCGAAGGCTTACCCCAAGGGACACACGGCCATGCAGCATGACCATGCGTCGCACACGGCTAAGACACACGCCCATGTCTTTACCCCTGTTGACAAAAATAAGCCATTTGTAAAGCCAATTTGCCACCCTTTTTCTCATGCACATAAAGCAACCAAAATATACCATTTCAATGCATATATAGGTAGCCAAAACATGCCAATTCATACACATATTATGCCATCTATCCTCAACCTCACATAACTTCTAAATGTATTTTCATCACCTTACCATCAACTAAATCATGCCTCTCAAACATATCAATTCATCATCTATAAATCATACCTTACATGCCATTTCTTAAACCACATTATTACCACATTTGCATTCCAAGCCAAAACACAAATACATAACATAAGCCAAATACACATTTTATACCAACCATGCCAAATCGTAAGCCACATTATAACCATCAACCAAAATCATTAATAAGCCATTTCAGATGACCATAGCCTATACATGCCATAAAACCAAGCCACAAGGTGTAAAATACTGAAAATCAATAGCCGGATAGTGTGATGCAATCTCCGTTGACTTCTAATCGGAGCGAACGTCCGAGACAATATAAAATATAAAAAAACACAAAGTAAGCTTCACAACTTAGTCAGTTCATATGTGAACTTAAATTGATCACAACATTCATATAGCAATTCAAAATAGATAAATCATTAACATTTAAAACATCAATTCATGAGCTAACATCAAATTATTCATGTCCTCATTCTCAAATTCTCAACTTTATATAACTCAATACTTGAGCAGTTTTCCATACATACTTGTACTAATACCTTTCTTTTTATCACCTATACTCTTACAAAACCTCTCTGGTTTATAAGTTCTTATAATACAAATTCATAAATTTTTCGTTGCCATAGTCCAACTATGGTCTTACACATACATTGCCAAGGCCCTGTCGTGGTCTTTCTTTCACGTGTCATAACCCGGTTATGGTATTATTAGTCTATTTCCATATGTATATTTAGTTTAAACAACTATTATTCATATCTCACATAACATTCAATATATACTTCATTATAGTCAAATAAACACATTTTGACATGAAACATACTTATACTCAATTCTTTCTTATTTAATATATATAATACAATATGAACTCACCAATTTACTTTCACTCGATTCTCACATAAGTTCTGTACGTACCTGTATTACTTATTCAACTGTAATTTAATTCTCGTCTTAACTATGCCCGTTGAATCATTCGATATTTCGCACACTAAGTGTCATTCTCAATATCTCGTACACTAAATGTCATTCTCAATATTTCGCACACTACGTGCCATATTTGATGTCTCACACACTAAGTGTTGTACATAGTCAAAGCTATCTCAAATTGCACACTAAGTGCCAAATTTAGCCAAAGCTATATCGAACCGCACACTAAGTGCCATATTTAACCGATATGTCATCAAATATAAAAATAGTCACATATATACAATTTATACGTTATCAAAGCATTAAAAGCATAAATATAACAATACTTATTGCATACGAACTTACCTCGATCGTCAAAACGATGGAACAGATCGACCAGTCCGATACTTTGTTTTCTCCCATTCTAGATCCAAATCTCATTTTTCTCAATCTATATAATAACAAAATTTACTTATTTAATCATTAATTCATTCAATTTAACACAATTTACATATTTTGGAAAATTTACACTTTTTCCCCTATTATTCCACATTTTTACAATTTAGTCCTTACCACATAAAATCACAATTTCATGAAATTAAGCACAAACCAAAGCTAGCCGAATTTTAAATATATTACTCTCAACCCATATTTTCAATTTATTTCACATTTCAACCCCTCAATTTACACTTTTCACAATTTAATCCTTATTTGACATTTTTACCAAAAATCACTTAACAAAACATATTAATCTATCAACAATTATTCATTTTCCATCATCAACTCTCAAAAAAATCAAGCTATCATCAATAGAAACTCACAATTTCATCAATAAATTCAGAAATTAAGGTATGGGCTAGCTAGAACACGAAGCAACAATCACAAAAACATAAAAATTATCAAAAATCGAGCTCGACACATACCTCAATTAAAGACAACAAGGGTCGAACCCTAAAATACTTAAATAGATGTTTCTTTTATCTACATTCAATGGACGGTGATGGAAATTAACATGATTTTGGCTTTTATTTTAGTTAATTAAGTCATTTTAACCATTCTACCATTTTAACCTTTAATAACATTTAAAATTTCCATTATACCAAGCCATAGAATTCCACTATCAACATTTATGGGATAATTACCACTTAAGGAGTCCCACTATTTAATATCACAGCCATTTAATACCTTTAACTTATAGAATTCAAATTTTATGCTTCACGCGATTTAGTCCTTTTTACCGAATTAACCACTCAAACGGTAAAATTTATTTACGAAAATTTCACACAAATCTAATATGATGCTGTAAATATTAAAATAATAATAAAATAAATTTTTCAATGTCGGATTGTGGTCCCGAAACCACTGTTCCAATTAACCCTAAAAATGGGCTGTTACAAATTTTACCCTTGACAAATAAAAATATTTGGTGCCAAAGTATTCAATTACCAAATCTAACCAAAATGAAATCATGTGTGGCTATTTGGATGTCTTCCTTTAGTTGTTGAGTATTCAAGTTTAATACACCTCAATTTAAGGTTCTCAATATTCCTAACCTGGCTGAGTCTAAAGCCTTAATAAACAAGTCAGAAAATTGATTCTAAGTTGCTATAAACCTTAATTTCTTTGAATCATTTTCAAAAAATTCTCAAATGAAATGATGCCTAATGTCTATGTGTTTAGTCCTTAAGTGCATCATTGGATTCTTAGAGATGTTTTTGCATTTGTGTTATCAGAATATGCAGTGGCCATTGGCAAAGCCATTTTAAAATCCTCTATCATCTGATTCATCCATAGTAATTGAGCACAATAGCTTCCAGCAGCTATGTACTCTACTTCTTTCGTTGAAAGTGAAATTGAAGCTTGCTTCTTACTATACCATGAGACTAGGTCTGATGCCAAGTAAAAGTATCCTACTAATGTGCTCTTTCAATCATCAATTTTCCCAACTCAATCAGTACCATTGTAACCTACAAGGTTCATTGCACTATCTTTAGAAAATCAAACTCCTAAATATGATATTTCATGCATATACCTAATAATCCTTTCGACAACTTTGACATGTTATTCTTTAGGATTTCCTTGGTACCTATCACATACCCCAACACTGGAACGCTAATCTGGTCAATTAGCAGTGAGGTATAATATGCTTCCAATCATGCTTCTATACATGGTATTGGAAGTGGGCACCTTCGTTGCATCTACACATATCTTCTCACTTGTTGACATGGGAGTTTTGGCAGGCTTGGAATTCTTTAAGCCAAACTTTTTCATAAGGTTCTAAGCATACTTCTCTTATGAGTAGAATATACCATCCTTCAGTTGATTAATATGGAACTGATCGCGTTATTTCGTGATAGGTTTTAAATATTTATAATTACTCGTTCTTAAACTAACTATTATCTCGATGTAGGCAAGTGTACCTATCGAACAGTAGTATAGTTTTAGCAAAACCGGATTGTCGAACCCAAAGGAACTAAAAGTACTAGTAATTACTGTCTTTTTATTATCTAGCCTAAGAATAATATGGTTTTGTTTTTAACTAACTAATTATCTAAACTAAGAACTCATAGAGAATAGAATTGGGGAATTGCTTTTGGGAAAATTGATTGAATGAAGACAATACCTAAGGAAAAATCCACCTAGACTTTTCTTGTTATTCTGGCTCCGAATCAGACGATTTATTCATTCAACTTGTTCCATAGAGATCCCTAAGTTATGTTATTATCCCTATTCAAGACTAATAACATCTAATCTATAGATTGAATAACCGAGACTTTTCTCTAATTAACACTCTAGGGTTGCATTAACTTGATCTATGGATTCCCTTATTAGGGTTCACCCCAATACGGCAAAATCTTGTCACCCTATGTCTAGGCGCGCAATCAACTCCGCTTAATTATGATAAATTTACTCTTAGACAGGGTCTATTCCTCCTCTGAATAAGAGCTTATCTTGAATCAGTATCCTGGGATATCAAAATAAGAATTAAGAACACATAATTAAGAACAAGTTAAATATTTATCATACAATTCAGAAAATAATAACAAGATTCATCTTAGGTTTCATTCCTCTTAGGTATTTAGGGGATTTAGTTCATAACTAAGTAAGAAAACATCTCAGAAAAATAAAGAATACAAAACATCAAGAAAACCCAAAACTTCTGAAGGGGAATTGAGGAGAGATCTTCAGTCTTGATGATGAATCCGGCTTCTGAGATGAATCAATCGGCTTCCTTGGAGTAATTCCTTACTCCCTCTTCTGTGTGCCCCCTTTCTTCCTCCTCTAGGGTGTATTTATAGGCTTTGGAATGCTTAAAAGCCCTCAAAATTAGCTTTTTCCGAATTGGACTCAACTTGGGCTCGGCAGGGACACGCCCGTGGGACACGCCCATGTTCGATTACTTCAGTCCATGTTCGAGCTTGCCAAATTGACACGGCCGTGTGGTCTGCCCGTGTGAGGAGGTCCAGGCTGTGTTGATTTCGTAGTTTGGCCCATTTTCTCCGTTTTTGGCCCGTTTCTCGTTCCTTTCCCTCTCCTATGCTCTCCTAAGTATAAAACATGAAATTAAAGCATTAGGAGCATCGAATTCACCAATTCTAATGAGAAATCATCCATAAAATGCATTAAACATGGGGTAAAAATATGTATAATTTACGGTTTATCAAATACCCCCACACTTAAGCATTTGCTTGTCCTCAAGCAAAATCCTCAACTCATAATCAAAATAAATTCTCCTCAACTTATAATTTTTATCGATAATATCTCAAAATAATCCATAGGCAATCATATATTGAGAATTCAACTAAAAGAACATAAAAGTTTCAAACATTCCAAGTTGAGTATTTTAATCATGCAAACATAGGTGTCTCCCCTTATTTATGTAATTACCTTTGATTCAGAATATTACAGAATTTCACATCCTCACTAAAGATTCACTCAAATCACTCGAGTTGTTTAAGGAAAATAAATGAAGCACTCAATAGGCAATAATGAAAAGTCATTACCATAGGCTTGCATGAAAATCAAATCTCCACCACTATAATTTAAGATGATACATCAATAAAAAGGTCTTTAGAGGGTTGTAATGAGGCTTTGTTAGGGGGTGTGGTCACAAGCTAAAAGAAAGGGTTAGAATCGAGATTGAATTGAAAATTTTCCTAACTATAAAAAGAGTTAGTCTTCATTTGCGCACAACAGAGCTTCTCTTAGAATATGAAATTACAGATATGTATACATAGTTTTTTTTTTAAGAACAAGTTAAAATAATATAGACTAACTATTAAGAACAAAACATAGCTAAGCAATCCATTCAACTCAAATCTCGACAAAAATAGTGATTAATTTAGGGGATTTCAACAATAATGGGTTAAAGGTTAATATTGAGGTTAATACAAGGAATGGCTTGTTAGCCTCAAATGGGTTTACTAGGGATTAATCGTGGAGGTAGGCTTTCCATGGCATGAGTGGGTTAATCGTAAGTGCCTTAATCATTTTGATATACCAAATCAGATGGTGTGGTCTCGACATGCATAGTCAAGCAAGTTCTAGAATAACAGTTCAATACTGACACGCTCAAAGCAATAATAAAAGTGAGCATGGAAGGATTAATAGATGCTCAAGAGGCTCAAAAATCTCACAAAAATTATGGCTTTTTTATGTTTAGACTCGTGAATTCCAATTCAAAGTAATACCTAGACTTGGGGAAATAACCTATAATTTTAAATTCTTAAAAATCAAGTCATCATGCTTGATTCTCTAATGTCTTAAAGTTTAAACAATCAATGCATAAATGCCTATGTTTTAATTCAAGATATATCAATCAAAATCATAAATCAATTAAAATTTATCCTAAATATAATATGAAAGCTTTTCAAGAGAACAAGGTAATTATTTAAGGATTTTTCTGATAATGAAATAAACCCCCCACACTTAAGATGTACATTGCCCTCAATGTACAAAGATAGATATTAGAGTATAAAAATAAGATAGGGAGAGAAGTGAAACTTCCTGTATGATGAAATCCTCGAACTGGAGTTCTGGAGAGGAATCGGTTCGAGAGTGGAGGAGGATACTCCGGCGGTCGAAGAGGTTCATTAGGCCATTAGTCCCGGTGGAGTTTTAGTTCCTATGTGACAATGAGCTTAAGAGCTCTATATAACTGTAATAAAATCAGGAACTTTTTAGGGGATATTAGGAAGAATAATTACTCAAAAAGAAATAACCGAGTTTAATAATTAAAAATAAAATTTCTAAAATCTAATAAAAATAAAAAATAGTTTCAATAAAAATTAAAAACATAAAATAAGAAATAAATATTTCTAAACATCTTCATCGCTGGATGATTCGCGAGGTGGGACTAGCGATGAGATGTGGAAGTACTGACAAATCTGCTGAAGAGTAGCATTAATGTTGTTAAATCATTGAAAACACTGCTGCTTGAATCGGGTGAGGCACTCAGAGATGTCAGCATATGAAGCCACCGCATGAACTGGACGAGAGGGTGGTGGTGCCTGAGCCGGTAGGTCTTCGTGCTGCGAAAGGACATCCTCAAGAATGTCCTCGTAGGCCTCCTTCTCGGTAGATTGGGCGAGACGATATTGGGGAGGGTAGGTTCCTCGGCGCCTCTCGATCATCCTCATGCTAAGCATGCTCGAGATGCCTTGTGGAGACATCTGGCCAATGAGGGTGAGGGATGATTCTTGGGCCGCGGTGTTGAGGAAACCGAAGTTTCGCGCCAGTCGAGTCACATAAGGGCCAATGGAGATGACCCCCTTCCTATGCCATTCTGTCTGGTGCTGAATCACGAGGGCGATGAAGTAGGCAAGGTCGATGACGTGCCTTGTGACATACACCATAAGAAATAGACGTTGTGAGTGTTGACGACGTTAGTGCTCTCTAGCCTCCCTGTAATCATTTGAGCTAAAATAGCGTGTAAGTACCTTAGGGATGGTGGGAGAACTACTGCCTTGGAGCGGATAGGATTGTAGGAGGCCGTGCTAAGGGGCAAAGTGTGCCAACACTTCGAAGGAAAGAAATGTATGTGGCGACTGAGAGCATGTAGTTTATTCTCCTCCTTGAACTCCTCCGTATATAAGCCTAATGCAGCACCAAAATCTGGGACGCTTAGCTGGTAGATTAACCCTCCTAAGCAAAACTGGACCGTGCTGGGATCATCGTACCTTGTCATTACGGTCTGAAGATGAAACGTTGAGCAGAGTTCCATTGTGAGCTCAAGGTATGTCAGCTCGATAATCTCGAAGAACAGCTCACAAGGGTCGGTGGTTAAGAGAGCCCGAATCGCGTCAACCATCTGAACTTGTTCTATGGTAGCCCAGTCGATGCAGCGGCCCATAATTAATGGTCAGGGCCAAAGTATTTGGAAAAGCTCTTCTTGGGGCCCTCGGGGGAACTGCAGGAAAGGGTGACGAATTTCCGCGGTTGGACCTACGGAAGAGGACGCTTCTTTCCTCTTCTTCGAGGCTGGTACGGTGGTTTTCTTTCCTCTTGAAGATGACATGGTACCTGAGATCAGAATCATCAAGTCATCTTGATGAGTGGTCAAAGTAGAAGGAATATAATTTTCAATTAAAAAGTCAAATTTTGGCCACAACCAAACATAACTAATATAATAATTTCGTGACTTTATCATTGTATGTAGTAATGGCATGTGTAAGACAAAAGAATGAAGCTTTCCCAACAACATGAAATGTATGATAAATAATTGAAAAATGCAAATTACATGAGAGGCATTAGCGTGGAAATGTCATGAGGATGGGCATGGTAAAGTCATGGGATGAAGTTTCCCTAATCACTTGATTTTAACATGCATTGTATAATAACTAACCTAAGAATGCAAACTAAAGGATAAAATAATAAGCAAAATGAAAAATAGTTCAAAAGCAATAAAGATTATGCTAATAATAAGCATTAGTAATGAGTAAAATAGAAGTGAAAGGAGTAAACAAACGCTAAGGGTGAGAGATTGAGCATCAAAAATGAAGTTGGAGGTGGCGCACGAGCGTGGCAGGGAGGCCGTGTGGAGTAGCAGCAGCTAGGGTTAGGATTTTTGAATGGAAAAGAAAGTAAATAGTGTAGGGTATTTATAGATTTTGGGGCACACGGCCATGGCACAAGCCCGTGTCCCCAATTTCAGCCTGTGTGATTCGCGAATTTCAAATTTGGGCGCGTCTAACATTTAGTACACGCCTGTGTTCCTTGGGCATGTGAGTTCACACAGCCGTGTCGCACGATCGTGTCTGACTTCATTCACTTCTCCCATGCCTGTGTATTCAAGCTCCACGCCCGTGTTAATTGGGCAGGTTCGACCACGGGTGTTAGACACGGGCGTGTCGCATGCCCGTGCTGTTTTTGCAGGCTCAACCATGGCCAAATCACACAGCCGTGGCATTTTATCATAGCCCGTGTTGGGGTAATCCTTGCCCTATTTCCACATGGCCTTTAGCATGCCTGTGTGCTAGGCCGTGTCTTTGTGGAAACACCTGTATTCAAGATTTCTATTAGTAAGTTAGGAGTTAAATACCAAAATGTAAAGAAATTAATATTGTTAGTGGTCAGGTTGCCTTCCGAGAAGTGCTTAATTATAGTCTAAGCTCAAATTGCCTCTTCAGTGAATGGTCATGATGGTTTGAGGAGTTTATACTCCTCATTCCTACTATCAATCTCATCAAAAAAAGTTTTAATCGGGTGTTGTTTACCTTAAAAGTGCCGAACTTGGGATGACTCACCTCCACCATACCGAATGAAAAAATACTGAGTACCATAAGAGGGATTTCCTCATTCAGTGTGGTAGTAACAATGTGGGGATCTGCGGCATTTAATAAGACCTTATCACCAACCTTAAGTTGATTTGGAGAGGTATCGGGCTTGTTTTGGCGTAGTTTCGGCTTGTCAGGTGTTCTTAGTTTGTGTGTTCGCCATTCATTGAGTTCCTCGATTTGTAGTCTTCGATCTTCATGAACAGGTCCTCTACTATTGCTTGAGAATGACTCGTGTGCTTCCTTCAGACTCATTTTCTGCAATGTAGGTTGTACCATATTGTTAGTTTTAGTAGGATGGTTTAAATAATTACCTTCAATCCTTGATGTATTGTCAGAATTGCGAGCTTGAAGGGTGATTGTTTCGTCTCCCACCCGGAGTGTGAGTTCACCTGTGCCAACATCAATGATGGTTTTAGCAGTTGCTAAAAAGGGCCTTCCTAGGATTAAGGGAGTGCTGCTATCCTCTTCTATGTCTAGAACAATAAAGTCAAGGGGAAATATAAATTTGCCGATTTTAACTAGCACATCTTCAATAATACCTCTAAGGAATCTTATAGTTTTATCTGCTAATTGAATGCTCATCCTAGTCTATTTGGGTTTCCCGAGACCTAGTTGCTTAAACATTTTGTAAGGCATGATGTTGATACTAGCCCCTAGATCAGCCAATGCATAATTAACGTCTAAACTACCAATTAAGCAAGGAATCATAAAACTCCCTGAATCTTTTAGTTTGTTGGGTAGTTTATTTTGGAGAATAGCCGAGCAAACTGCGTTCAGCTCTACATGCGACGCCTCGTCCAACTTTCACTTATTTGCTAAAAGCTCCTTTAAAAATTTCATTGCATTTGGCATCTACAATAGAGCTTCAATAAACGGTAAGTTAATATGTAATTTTTTAAGAGTTTAAGGAATTTACCAAATTTTTCATCTAAGGGTCTTTCCTTGTCGCGTTGGGGTATGGCACATGAGGTTTATATTCGACAATTACTGGTTTGTTTGTATTTTGATCTACCTCACCTTGACTTTTGCTTACCACTGTTTCTTGCCTCGGTTTTGGTTCAGGCTCAATGACTCCTTCGTCATCTTGAATATTAATTGCGTTGAGCTGTTCCCTTAGGTTAGGTTCAGTGTTACTTGGCAAGCTACCTTATGGTCGTTTGAAGATCAGTTTGGAAAGCTGGCCTATCTGAGTTTCGAGCCCTTGGATCAACGTTTGTTTATTTTTAAGTGTTGTATCAGTGTTCTGAAAACGAGTTTCCGACACCAAAATAAACTTTGAGAGTATCTCTTCAAGGTTTGGCTTCTTTTCTGTTGGTAGGGTGGTTGTTGGTAGCCCGAAGGATGTTGTGGTCTTTGATTTCCTTGACCGCCCCACGAAAAATTGGGGCGATTCCTCCAACCTGCATTATAAATGTTACTACATGAATTGTTTTGAGGTCGAGGATTATTACCCATGTAATTTAATTGCTCGTTATCCATGTTGTGGCCATAAGGTTGGTATTCCAAATGGTTTGTTCCACCGCTACTTGATTCTCATTTTATTACTGGGTGAACCTATGAAGAATTAAGAAAACCATCAATCTTTTTATTTAAGAGTTCTACCTGATTAGGGAGCATGGTGACCGAATTGACGTTATAAACGCCGGCTGTTTTCGTTGGCTTTGTCCTCATAACTTGCCACTGATAGTTATTCAGTGACATCTCCTCTATAAACTCATAGGCATCTTCCGGTGTTTTATTGTTGATGGTTCCGCCCGCCGCTGCGTAAACCATTTGCCGAGTCTAAGGATTCAGACCATTGTGAAATGTTTGTACTTGGAGCCAAAGCGGTAACCCATGGTGAGGCATCTTCTCAAAAGGTCCTTGTATCTCTCACATGCATCGTAGAGTGTTTCTAAATCCATTTGCACAAAAGAAGAGATATCATTACGTAATTTAGCCATTTTAGCCGGCGAAAAATATTTTAGTAAAATTTTTTCGGTCATTTGTTCCCAAGTAGTAATTGACCCTCGTGGCAACGAGTTCTACCACTGTTTAGCTTTGTTCCTCAATGAAAAGGGAAACAACCGAAGACGAATGGCATCATCAGAAACACCATTAATTTTAAATGTATCGCATCGTTCTAAGAAGTTGGCTAAATAAGCGTTGGGATCCTCATCCTGCAAACCATCAAACTGAACAAATTGTTGTATCATTTGAATAGTGTTAGGTTTTAATTCAAAAGTATTTGCAGCTACAGCAGGTCTAACTATGCTCGATTCAGTTCCTGTTAAAGAAGGTTTAGCATAATCATACATAGTGCATAGAGCAGGATTTTGATTAACTGCAATTGCAAGAGGTAGCTGATTGCCTTGGTTTTCAGCCATCTCTTCGGTTGGAGGTTGAGTGTCGTCTTCTTGCTCGCTCTCAATGTATCTTAAGCTGCGCTTATTGCTCTTTGGTTTCTACGAACTATACGATCGATTTCTTCGTCAAAAAGTAATGGTTCTGACGGGTTTCTTCTAGTCATAAACTATAAAAACCTGCCATGAGAAAGAAATAGTAGGTTAATAAATAATAATAATAATAAAATTAAATTAAATTGCAAGAAAAATAAATGGCTAAAGTAATAAAAATTGAGCGTTCTTAATATCTTAGTTCCCCAGCAACGGCGCCAAGAACTTGATCGCGTTATTTCGTGATAGGTTTTAAATATTTATAATTACTCGTTCTTAAATTAACTATTATCGCGATGTAGGCAAGTGTACCTATCGAACAGTCGTATAGTTTTAGCAAGACCGGATTGTCAAACCCAAAGGAACTAAAAGTACTAGTAATTACTGTCTTTTTATTATCTAGCCTAAGAATAATGGGGTTTTGTTTTTAACTAACTAATTATCTAAACTAAGAACTCACAGAGAATAGAATTGGGGAATTGTTTTTGGGAAAATCGATTGAATGAAGACAATACCTAAGGAAAAATCCACCTAGACTTTACTTGTTATTCTGGCTCCGAATCGGACGATTTATTCATTCAACTTGTTCCGTAGAGATCCCTAAGTTATGTTATTATCCCTATTCAAGACTAATAACGTCTAATTCCTAGATTGAATAACCGAGACTTTTTTTCTAATTAACATTCTAGGGTTGCATTAACTCGATCGATGGATCCCCTTATTAGGTTTCACCCTAATCCGGCAAAATCTTGTCACCCTATGTCTAGTCGCGCAATCAACTTCGCTTAATTATGATAAATGTACTCTTAGACAGGGTCTATTCCTCTTCTGAATAAGAGCTTATCTTGAATCAGTATCCTGGGATATCAAAATAAGAATTAAGAATACATAATTAAGAACAAGTTAAATATTTATCATACAATTCAAAAAATAATAACAAGATTCATCTTAAGTTTCATTCCCCTTAGGTATTTAGGGGATTTAGTTCATAACTAAATAAGAAAACATCGCAGAAAAATAAAGAATACAAAACATCAAGAAAACCCAAAACTCCTGAAGGGGAATTGAGGAGAGATCTTCAGTCTTGATGATGAATCCGGCTTCTGAGATGAATCAATCGGCTTCCTTGGAGTAATTCCTTACTCCCTCTTCTGTGTGCCCCTTTTCTTCCTCCTCTAGGGTGTATTTATAGGCTTTAGAATGCTTAAAAGCCCTCAAAATTAGCCTTTTCCGAATTGGACTCAACGTGGGCTCGGCAGGGACACGCCCATGTTCGATTACTTCAGGCCATGTTCGAGCTTGCCAAATTGACACGGCCGTGTGGTCTGCCCGTGTGAGGAGGTCCAGGCTGTGTTGATTTCGTACTTTGGCCCATTTTCTCTATTTTTGGCCCGTTTCTCGTTCCTTTCGCTCTCCTATGCTCTCCTAAGTATAAAACATTAAATTAAAGCATTAGGAGCATCGGATTCACCAATTCTAATGAGAAATCATCCATAAAATGCATTAAACATGGGGTAAAAATATGTATAATTTACGGTTTATCAAATACCCCCACACTTAAGCATTTGCTTGTCCTCAAGCAAAACCCTCAACTCATAATCAAAATAAATTCTCCTCAACTTATAATTCTTATCGATAATATCTCAAAATAATCCATAGGTAATTATACAATGAGAATTCAACTAAAAGAACATAAAAGTTTCAAACATTCCAAGTTGAGTATTTTAATCATGCAAACATAGGTGTCTCCCCTTATTTATGTAATTACCTTTGATTCAGAATATTACAGAATTTCACATCCTCACTAAAGATTCACTCAAATCACTCGAGTTGTTTAAGGAAAATAAATGAAGCACTCAATAGTCAATAATGAAAAGTCATTACCATAGACTTGCATGAAAATCAAATCTCCACCACTATAATTTAAGATGATACATCAATCAAAAGGTCTTTAGAGGGTTGTAATGAGGCTTTGTTAGGGGGTGTGGTCACAAGCTGAAAGAAAGGGTTAGAATTGAGATTGAATTGAAAAATTGCCTAACTATAAAAAGAGTTAGTCTTCATTTGCGTACAACAGAGATTCTCTTAGAATATGAAATTACAGATATGTATACATAGTTTTTTTTTTTAAGAACAAGTTAAAATAATATAGACTAACTATTAAGAACAAAACATAGCTAAGCAATCCATTCAACTCAAATCTCGACAAAAATAGTGATTAATTTAGGGGATTTCAACAATAATGGGTTAAAGGTTAATATTGAGGTTAATACAAGGAATGGCTTGTTAGGCTTAGATGGGTTTACTAGGGATTAATCGTGGAGGTAGGCTTTTCATGGCATGAGTGGGTTAATCGTAGGTGCCTTAATCATTTTGATATACCAAATCAGATGGTGTGGTCTCGACATGCATAATCAAGCAAGTTCTAGAATAACAGTTCAATACTGACACGCTCAAAGCAATAATAAAAGTGAGCATGAAAGGATTAATAGATGCTCAAGAGGCTCAAAAATCTCACAAAAATTATGGCTTTTTTATGTTTAGACTCGTGAATTCCAATTCAAAGTAATACCTAGACTTGGGGAAATAACCTATAATTTTAAATTCTTAAAAATCAAGTCATCATGTTTGATTCTCTAATGTCTTAAAGTTTAAACAATCAATGCATAAATGCCTATGTTTTAATTCAAGATATATCAATCAAAATCATAAATCAATTAAAATTTATCCTAAATTTGATATGAAAGCTTTTCAAGAGAACAAGGTAATTATTTAGGGATTTTTCTGATGTACATTGCCCTCAATGTACAAAGATAGATATTAGAGTATAAAAATAAGATAGGGAGAGAAGTGAAACTTCCTGTATGATAAAATCCTCGAATTGGAGTTCTGGAGAGGAATCGGTTCGAGAGTGGAGGAGGATACTCCGGCGGTCGAAGAGGTTCATTAGGCCATTAGTCCCGGTGGAGTTTTAGTTCCTATGTGACAATGAGCTTAAGAGCTCTATATAACTGTAATAAAATCAGGAACTTTTTAGGGGATATTAGGAAGAATAATTGCTCAAAAAGAAATAACCGAGTTTAATAATTAAAAATAAAATTTCTAAAATCTAATAAAAATAAAAAATAGTTTCAATAAAAATTAAAAACATAAAATAAGAAATAAATATTTCTAAACATCTTCATCGCTGGATGATTCACGAGGTGGGACTAGCAATGAGATGTGGAAGTACTGACAAATAAGGGTGGGGGATGATTCTTGGGCCGCGGTGTTGAGGAAACCGAAGTGTCGCGCCAGTCGAGTCACATAAGGGCCAATGGAGATGACCCCCTTCCTATGCCGTTCTGTCTGGTGCTGAATCACGAGGGCGATGAAGTAGACAAGGTCGATGACGTGCCTTGTGACATGCACCATAAGAAATAGACGTCGTGAGTGTTGACGACGTTAGTGCTCTCTAGCCTCCCTGTGATCATTTGAGCTAAAATAGCGTGTAAGTACCTCAGGGATGGTGGGAGAACTAATGCCTTGGAGCGGATAGGATTGTAGGAGGCCGTGCTGGGGGCCAAAGTGCGCCAACACTTCGAGGGAGGGAAATGTATGTGGCGACTGAGAGCATGTAGTTTATTCTCCTCCTTGAACTCCTCCGTATGTAAGCCTAATGCAGCACCAAAATCTGAGACGCTTAGCTGGCAGATTAACCCATCTAAGCAAAACTGGACCGTGCTGGGATCATCGTACCTTGTCATTACGGTCTAAAGATGAAACGTTGAGCAAAGTTCCATTGTGAGCTCAAGGTATGTCAGCTCGATAATCTCGAAGAACAGCTCACAAGGGTCGATGGTTAGGAGAGCCTGAATCGCGTCAACCATGTTAACTTGTTCTATGGCAGCCCAGTCGATGCAGCGGCCCACAATTAATGGTCGGGGCCAAAGTATTTGGAAAAGCTCTTCTTGGGGCCCTCGGGGGAACTGCAGGAAAGGGTGACGAATTTTCGCGGTTGGACCTACGGAAGAGGACGCTTCTTTCCTCTTCTTCGAGGCTGGTACGGTGGTTTTCTTTCCTCTTGAAGATGACATGGTACCTGAGATCAGAATCATCAAGTCATCTTGATGAGTGGTCAAAGTAGAAGGAATACAATTTTCAATTAAAAAGTCAAATTTCGGCCACAACCAAACATAACTAATATAATAATTTCGTGACTTTATCATTGTATGTAGTAATGGCATGTGTAAGACAAAAGAATGAAGCTTTCCCAACAACATGAAATGTATGATAAATAATTGAAAAATGTAAATTACATGAGAGGCATTGGCATAGAAATGTCATGAGGATGGGCATGGTAAAGTCATGGGATGAAGTTTCCCTAATCACTTGATTTTAACATGCATTGTATAATAACTAACCTAAGAATGCAAACTAAAGGATAAAATAATGAGCAAAATGAAAAATAGTTCAAAAGCAATAAAGATTATGCTAATAATAAGCATTAGTAATGAGTAAAATAGAAGTGAAAGGAGTAAACAAACGCTAAGGGAGAGAGATTGAGCATCAAAAATGAAGTTTGAGGTGGCGCATGGGCGTGGCAGGGAGGCCGTGTGGAGTAGCAGCAGGTAGGGTTAGGTTTTTGAATGGAAAAGAAAGTGAATAGTGGAGGGTATTTATAGATTTTGGGGCACACGGCCATGGCACACGCCCATGTTCCCCAATTTCAGCCCGTGTGATTCGCGAATTTCAAATTTGGGCGCGTCTAACATTTAGTACACGTCTGTGTTCCTCGGGCGTGTGAGTTCACACGGCCGTGTCGCACGGTCGTGTCTGACTTCATTCACTTCTCCCACGCCTGTGTGTTCTAGCTCCACGCCCGTGTTAATTGGGCAGGTTTGACCACGGGTGTTAGACACGGGCGTGTTGTATGCCCGTGCTGTTTTTGTAGGCTCAACCATGGCTAAATCACACAGCCGTGGCATTTTATCATAGCCCGTGTTGGGCACACAGCCAAAAACTTGATCGCGTTATTTCGTGATAGGTTTTAAATATTTATAATTGCTCGTTCTTAAATTAACTATTATCGCGATGTAGGCAAGTGTACCTATTGAACAGTGGTATAGTTTTAGCAAGACCGGATTGTCAAACCCAAAGGAACTAAAAGTACTAGTAATTACTTTCTTTTTATTATCTAGCCTAAGAATAATGGGGTTTTGTTTTTAACTAACTAATTACCTAAACTAAGAACTCACAGAGAATAGAATTGTGGAATTGCTTTTGGGAAAATCGATTGAATGAAGACAATACCTAAGGAAAAATCCACCTAGACTTTACTTGTTATTCTGGCTCCGAATCGGACGATTTATTCATTCAACTTGTTCCGTAAATATCCCTAAGTTATGTTATTATCCCTATTCAAGACTAGTAACGTCTAATCTCTAGATTGAATAACCGAGACTTTTTTCTAATTAACATTCTAGGGTTGCATTAACTCGATCTATGGATCCCCTTATTAGGTTTCACCCTAATCCGGCAAAATCTTGTCACCCTATATCTAGGCGCGCAATGAACTTCGCTTAATTATGATAAATGTACTCTTAGACAGGGTCTATTCCTCCTCTGAATAAGATCTTATCTTGAATCAGTATCCTGGGATATCAAAACAAGAATTAAGAACACATGATTAAGAACAAGTTAAATATTTATCATACAATTCAGAAAATAATAACAAGATTTGTCTTAGGTTTCATTCCCCTTAGGTATTTAGGGGATTTAGTTCATAACTAAATAAGAAAACATCTCAGAAAAATAAAGAATACAAAACATCAAGAAAACCCAAAACTCCTGAAGGGGAATTGAGGAGAGATCTTCAGTCTTGATGATGAATCCGTCTTCTGGGATGAATCAATCGGCTTCTTTGGAGTAATTCCTTACTCCCTCTTCTGTGTGCCCCCTTTCTTCCTCCTCTAGGGTGTATTTATAGGCTTTGGAATGCCTAAAAGCCCTCAAAATTAGCCTTTTCTGAATTAAACTCAACTTGGGCTCAGCAGGGACACGCCCGTGGCACACGCCCATGTTCGATTACTTCAGGCCATGTTCAAGCCTACCAAATTGACACGGCAGTGTGGTCTGCTCGTGTGAGGAGGTCCAGGCCGTGTTGATTTCGTACTTTGGCCCATTTTCTCTGTTTTTGGCCCGTTTCTCATTTCTTTCGCTGTCCTATGCTCTCCTAAGTATAAAACATGAAATTAAAGCATTAGGAGCATCAAATTCACCAATTCTAATGAGAAATCATCCATAAAATGCATTAAACATAGGGTAAAAATATGAATAATTTCCGGTTTATCAGGAACCCAAGAAAGTATGTCAATTCACCCACCATGCCCATCTCAATTTCACTTCAAGGAATGGAGCAAATCCATAAGGACGAATAACTCATTATTTTGTTCAGCCATAAGAAGGCATGATATCAATAAAGAATTCTTTTAAAACCCTTTTTACAAGAGTTTTGCATCATCAATTAATTAGTAAGAAATAGATAAGTCATGCATATAGTTTATTGTAAATCAAATGTATGGATAAAACTAAAATCTAAAAGATGAAACCTGATATAATGCTAGTGCTAGAAAAATTTTCATAAATCATTGCAGACATGCATGAAATTTACTTCAAAATCATACATCTCATGTTTACAAAAAAAATTCACTTATAATTGCTCATTGATTGCTAAATGGAATAAAATAAAATGCATAAAATACACTCAACAAGTATACAATAGTCAATGTAGTCAACTAAAATCATTCAAGAGTTGAAAATTTGGTTGTACCTAAACATGAAATTCTACAATAAAATTGGCCCAAAAATCAATTAAGACATTCCTCAAAATTTTTCATTAAAAGGACTTAAAACAGACGTGTTTGATGTGAAATAATATTTGATTGTTTGGTATGAAAGAATCTTGATTAAGTTTATCATTGTTGATTAAGAGAATTTTAAATAGTATCAAAGTCCAAAAACATATGTTACCTAGAATGATGACTATCAAATAAACTCATAAAACAACTAGTTTAATTATGAGTAAGAATCGATGCAAGATCATATATTGTGATGAAGCTTAGTCCTTGATTAATAAAAGTGATCGATAATATTATGGATCATGATTTATAAATCTATCAATTTATAAAATTAAAATTAATCTATCATGGTTCAAACATAATCACCAAGTAATTATCAAATAGCATATATTGAGGAAAAATATTTTTTATGAACAAAAATGTAGGTGCATATAGGCATGTGATGTGATAAGAAAATCTACTTCAAATTTTTATCCTCTACGAAAGTTTCAATAGCAACTGCAAGCAATCTATAAATTTTGACATAAAATTACTTTTGGTCAATATCTATATAGATATCAAATCTTTCACTATCCTTAAAATATAGAAATAAAATAAATTAAACAAAACCATCATAATTAATCAAGAATCTAAAAATAATAATAATTCAATATGAAACATTAAATAAAAACTCCATGCAATTTTTTTTTCATTTTGTGTATAAAGCTTCAAATGAAACATCATGGATGGTAAGTCAAATCTTTAATACATAAGAATTTTATTTCTAAGAAAGATTGTGTTGATAATGTACTATAAACTAATAAAATTATAGAATGAACAAGAGAGAAGAATAGAAAAATGAAAGGATGATTCAACTTTCACCTGGATACAAAAAAAAGTTTATACTTGCCCTCTATTTGTAGGGTCTCAATCACCATAGGTTATGAGAAGAGAATGAATTTAGGTTTTACGAGAGAATGAATTTAGGAATTACAAAAGAATGAATTTGGGAGTTTTGGGAGTTATATAGTCATCCATTTATCAATAGATTTACAATAATTTAATATGTTGGGGATCAACCCAATTAAAAAATGAAGAAGTAAAAATAGCGAAAGAAATTGAAAAATTGAACACACAAATTTAACGTGGAAAAACCTCTCCAAAGAGGAAAAAAAATCACGGGCAAAGATAATTTTACTATAATGGCAAAAGAACGAAAAGTACAAAGATGGACATAAAAACTAAACTCTGAAACCCGAAAAAATAAAGAACCCTCAAAACGTAAATACAAAATTCTCTAAAAGTGTTATGAATTCTAATCTCTAATGGATGTATTTTTTAAGGTCGTAAAAGAGCCTATTTATAGGCTAAATTCATAGGTCAAATCATAGTAAAATAATATAGACTAATCAGAGTTTGATTGAAATAAATAAATAGATTTTAACTAGAAGATTATTTCTCAAATTTGATAGAAATAGGATTCATATTCAACAAATCTCCACCTTGACTCATATTTCCACAACGCCATCTTTGTCGAAGCCCGCTACGAGCCTATCTTGAACTATGCAGGGAATTAATTGAGTCGAATCTGTGTTTAGAAACTAGAAGACTTCTAGCCTTCGACTTGTATACTACCAAATCAAAACTAACCCAGGTTTGATTTTCACGAACACGGTGCCCTAACTTTTCAAAACCTGCATCCAAAAGAGAACTTCTATCCAATGAAATGATCATACCTTTTTTCCTCCTATGACCAAGTTGCCTCCACTCCAAACGAGTTGACTTCGACTCCATAACGGGTGAGGAACATCCAATTTCACCAGTCACTGTAGAACCTTCCAGAATATAAAGACTGTCAGTTCTTTTACCTTTTAACAAAACAAGAGCCTCATAAGACATCTTAATGCCGCTCGACTCAATGTTGATTCTATTACCTTTCGAGACTAAATTCCTCAATGAGATGAGATTCTTTCATATGTAACACCCCAAACCCAGCCTAGACGTTATGGCTGAATCTGGCGTATCACATCGAAGTTTTAGGTAAAAATTCGTTACTGAATTTAAAACCTTTTATTATTATTTAACAAAAGTTCTCGTCAAAACGCTTACCTTATTAACCATTAGTGTTATGTTAAATTGATTTAAAAACATAGAAGCTTTTTAAGTCGATGAAGTTTAAAATGCGTGTTTTAAAAAACAGTAATTATTTTAAAAACTCGTCTTTACCTAGACTAGCAGTCCAAGAATATATATATAAATCAAAGCCTAATTAAAATTTAAAACCACAAATGGCCTTATTACATAACCAAAAACCTAATATGAAATTTAAATAAATAAAGTTAAAAGTAGAACATCAGCAATCGTGTGGCGACCTCCGAGTCCCTCGTAGCTCCAAATCGTCTAAGGCTGAGGATTACCTGTACAGTTAAAAGAAAGGGTGAGTTCACGAAAACTCAATGTATTACGGTCATACTCAGTCATAAGCACATCAGTCATACGGAACATAAGGGCATAATCATGATTTTACCAAACAGGGGTATTACGTTTATTTTACCCTACAGGAGCATTACGGTCATTTTACCCTACAGGGGCATTACGATCATTTTACCCTACAAGGGTATTACGGTCATTTTACCCTATAGGGGTATTACGGTCATTTTACCCTATAGGGGCATTACAGTCATTTTACCCTACAAGGGCATTAGGTCATTTTATCCTACATGGGTATTACGGTCATTTTACCCTACAGGGGCATTACGGTTATTTTACCCTACAGGGGTATTACGGTCATTTTACCTTTTTAGGGTTTCAACTCAGATAACGACCTCTCCGAAGGTCTACAGTTGCTTCGAGCGACACAGATATCCTAAATGATCATAACGGTGTAAATGAGCCCATTACTCGGCCCAATGAGCCCACATGCTCGTGTGGCCCATTTAGCCCAAATTCAGTTACGCTGTGTGACCTACATAGCCCAGTCCAATATTTATCACCTACCATGGATTTAATCTGTGTGGGGCCCACGAGCCTATTGGGCCCATAACGGCGCAAGTCCACGAAAACACTCGTGGTGGCCCTTACAGTCCATTGCCCATGATTTGTGGGCTCGATTTTCCCCATGAGCTATCGCACACTCATGAGGCCTCAAATGCCAAAGTTTCAGCTCTTCGGCTTTTCGTCTTTTCGACTTTTGTTGTTTTACAGTAAAAAAGGGGGTGTGATTACACACTTCTTTGGATTTTGTTAGTAATAGATTGGTGTACGATTGCACACCTTTTTATGCAACCACTTCAAACTCCTTAAGCGCCCAACCTACAACCGTCCCAACATACAGTCAGTCTATTATTTATTAGTGTTTAAAACATTTAACCCAAATAGACAATACTACAAACCTCGATTGTACGAACTACGACTTGTTCCTTTAGATTGTAATTTAAATCTATCACACATTTCTTTGCTGAGCAATTGCAATAACAAAAGATCTTAATAGGTGGAATCGATTATAGTTGAGGCTTAAACTCATGAATAATAACCTTACAGAAAAATAGGGCCATCCGACCTACGCCCATAAGGTAGGGTACTGAAATTACCTTAATCGATTAGTAGGTGAAAGGGTTTTGGTAGAATTTCTGCACTTTCACTCCTCGAAAACACTGATTCATCAGAACACTTGTAGACCAAAACGATTTACCAATACTAGAGAAGAATAATATTCAGCCAACCACTACCCAAACTACTTGAGAAAGATCAAAGAAGAATAACTTTCGGTTTAGAAGTAGAACAGAAGAAAAAGGGAAAAAATAAATGAAAGGGGAAGAAGAAGGAAAGTTGGCTATGAAAGAAAATTGAATGAATAATGGGGAAGAGGAGGAAGATGTGTTCGGCAATGTTAAGAGAGTAGCCAAAGAAGAAGAACAGTGTTCGATAGAACATGAGAAATGACTAAAAGAAGAACAATGTCACGAGAGGCACAAACCCGAAATAACCAAATGCCGATATTGACTAAAGGAATTCAGCTACCACTTGCAAAAAGGGGAAAAAAACCATCTTCCAAAACACTCACGGATAACGAAAATGGTCAGTTTTTTACCCAATTCTGAATTAGAGATACCAAATGGCACCATCATCCCCACACGCATCAAACTCCTAATTTCTCTCTACAAATCTCTCCCCAATCTTCTCCACAATTTCCTCCTTGATATCCTCCACCTATCACTTCACCACTCATCCATCAGAATTTTACTGCAACACAACCACTGGCCGAACCAAGCTGTAAAATAAATACCTCATTTGCACTATGCCAACGCTCGAACCTCAGACTTCAAGGTTCCTTTACACGCCACCTTGCCACTAGACCACAAGGCTTTTTGTGACTTAAAACAATCGCAATTATTTATAAAGCCTATATACTAGAGTCCAAATTCATTCAAGAGCTAATTTAAAAAAATTCTGCAAAGGCCAAGACTTGAACCCAAGCTTCTCAAATACACCCAAATCACTTAGCGAATAAAGTAAACATGCAATTTGCGTCACTTTCTTGCTTAATTAAAATATTTATGAGCAGTCTCCTAACCGCTCCCACACTCAAAGCTTAATACTTCTAGGCCCAATTTCTGGGAGTTACATAACCATTCCATCATGCATCCTAATTTTAACAGTACTAATACCATTACCTTACTGGATGAGTTATTTCTCATGTGCACAACTCCACCTTCAACTGAACTGTATGTAAAGAACCATTCTATATTGGGACACATGTAGAAAGAATATCCAAAATCTAGGATCCACTTGGACGTAAGCTCGGAGCTTTTGCTCGTTGACACTAGTAAGAAATCATCACCTCTTTCGTCAACCAAATTAGCACTAGCTACATCTTCCTCGTTACTTTCAACAACCTTTTTATTTTACAGTTTATAACAATCTACTTTGACGTGACCTAACTTCTTACAACAGAGACACCTTCTGTCTTGCTTTTTTCATGCTACCAAAACGGAATCTTGCCTATTTTCCTTGATATCCGAACCAAACTCATTGTCGAGTTTGTCTCTTCCATAAATCAAGGTCTCCCTGAAAGACTTGTATGAAAAGGGTAAAGAACACAATAATAAAATAACCTAATCTTCATTGTCAATCTGAACCTCAATGTTATTTAAATCATTTAAAAGGGTAATGAATTGACTGATGTGATCTTTAAGAAGCTCACCTTCGTTCATGCGAAACTTAAATAGACATTGTTTCAAAAATAAATAGTTAGCCAGAGACTTAGTCGCATAAAGAGTTTCTAACATTTTCCACAAGGCGGATGAGGTCTTTTCTGTCACTACCTCCTGCAATACCCTATTTTTGAGGCACAACTAGATTGTTGACAAGGTCATTTCAGCAAGCTCTTCCATTTTGACTAATTTAGATTCTCGAGCTTTTTCTCAGTAATGACCTTTTTTAGACCAGTTTGAACTAAAATTGTCATCATCCAAACTTGCCACAGATTGAAATTTGTGACACCCTCAAATTTCTCAATGTTAACCCTTGTTGTTGCCATTTCTGAATGGGCTGATCTATGAAAATTGAACTAGCTCTGATGGCACTTGTTGGGGATCAACCCGATAAAGCAACGAACAAGTAAAAATAGCGAAAGAAATGGAAAAATTGAACACACAAATTTAACATGGAAAAACCTCTTCAAAGAGGATAAAAAACCAATGGCAAAGATAATTTTACTATAATGGACAAAGAACGAAGAGTACAAAGATGAAGATAAAAACTAAATCCCGAAACCCGAAAAGACAAAGAACCCTCAAAATGTAAACACAAAATTCTCTAAAAGTATTATGAGTTCTCTAATGGGTATATTTTCTAATATTGTAAAGGAGCCTATACAAGAAATCAAAGCTAGTTCTTTGTATGATATCATCATCTTTCCTTCCACTCACTCGTGTTTCCATCAACACCCAAATATCAGGCTTATATGTCTGCAAAAGAGTCTTCAAATCAACACCAAACGTGGAGCTAGCAGTTCAATGGCAATTCCAATAAAAATTTTTAAAATCCATAAACGAGAACAAAGAAAGATATTCATGCTTATTGATTGCCTGACAAGGATCCAAAGTATATTGCTCAACGTCCTCCTCCTAATATATCTGATCCTCAATATCGATCACCTGTTAATAGTCATTGAGAATTTCACAAGTTAATAGTCATTCTCAATATCGATCACTTGGAAATCCCAAATAAGTTTCCAAAGGGCTTGGATTCTGTTTATTAGATCTTTATAACATGTCGTTCTTCCGAACAATTTGACAACCACAATTTGCTCTATACTTTTGTCTAAGATTTCATGCACATGTTCAGAAAAGATCTTTGGATATGGTCCATCTGTGGAAACCTTAACATCTCCTTCCAAAAGTTCAAAGTCATCATAATCCAGGAGACGTGTTGCATCTTCCATTTTATGTGCAACATTAGCCATAAATTTCTCTTTGAAAAACTCTTTCTTAGAACCCATATCTTCCATAATCAAATCCCCTAGGATAAGGACCTCAGAATCCTTATTTTGAACTTTCTTGGTTGCTCGTTCGATCCTTGACAGGATCTACAAGCTAGGACATCCAAGGATCGGGGAAGGAGTGGTAGTTGCAACCATAAGAGAATGTAAAATTTGTTACGAATGCTACAACTTAGCAATGATAGTTTGTGTGATAATTTCAAGACTTTGCAACAAATGGCTATTGATTTTTTATAGGTCTCTATTCACAAAAGACTTGTCAACTAGAAATGGCTCCATTCAACAAGGTTTGTTCTATAAAATGTTTGATGTTGAATTTGAATCCTTAAAGAATATAATCACAAATGAGGAGATCTATAAGGTTGTATTAGAGATGTCACCCTTGAAAGTGTTGGGACTGCCAATACGTCCCGTGGCGCAGTGGAAAAAAATTCCAACGGTCCTCAGCCATGGATCCATGTACGAGGAACGAAACATGTTGAAATAAGGTTGAAAATATACCTTCTTAACTGAAAAAACTATGAAAGGATGTTGTTGATTCGATGTTAATTCCAAGACACAACGAAAATTTCTCGACCTCTACGTAGTCCACCTGGTATTGAAACGAACGGCAAAAACTTTCTTGGAACTTTTTCAGAGAAAATCTCCCAAAATGATTGTTGGATCGTTTTCTCTTATTCTTTTTTTAAAACACTCTTAACCCTAATTCGAGATTATTGGTATCCATATATTAAAACAGAATCATCCTATAGAAAACATATGGAAAGCATTAAAAATGCTATTCTTTTCAAAAAGAATTATAACTACCATGTTTCAATGTTTGACCGAAATCTTAATTATATTAATTTTGATAAACTATATCATGTTAAAACTTTATATGAATCAAATTCATATATTAATTTTAACTATGTTCTCTATTTGGGTACAATAAGCTTGTACATTTAATTCATTTAATATTTAACTATCAAATTAAATTAATTCAATAATTAATTTAATTCATGTGACAAATAAACACAATTCCAATTGTGTTTGGATTTTGTTTGTCTTAACCATAGGGTGTGACCCTGTAGGTTCTTGTAACATTAGTAGTAATACTAGACCATTTCTAATAATACAAGCAATGAGTGGCATCTAGCAATACATCATTGCTACCTAAGGTACAAGAAGTCGTAATTCAAAATAACCTTTCTATAATAAACCTTTTATATATTACATTCTTTTGTCCTTTATATCTAAATTAGACACAAGTCATGGAATAGTCACACTTGCATAATCCAATCTCATGTTTCTTGATATATCGAGTAGACTACAATAAACAAATAAGTATGATATCTCATATCAACTTATTCGAGCACCGCCATGCGTTTCTAGTCTCACTTAATCAAGTGGCCTAAGTTATGGCTCCCATTATGTAGGAGGGACAAATCCTATATTGATCAACCATATCCCACTACATAGATGGTGGCATATCCAACATCAGTCTTTTCAGTACAACCTCTTACGGAAGACATTTGACTGTATCAAAATATACGACTCACGATGTTGGGATATGATGAACTCAAGTCTGAGAATCACATACATAGTTATCACTATGAGTAATGTTGTGACTATTACATAATAATCCAAGAAACATATTCATAGCAGGTCAGTCCAGTATGTTGTTCTCCAGCACATACTCATGTATTGATTTTGACATTCCTATGTCAATGACAACACTTTGTCATCAATCAACTCAACATTAGTCTCATTGCATTATTTTTGTCCAAGCCCACAATAATACTTGACTAAGGACCTTTAAATAATAATCATATTTTTCTTAGAACTTTATTACAATTCAATTTATTTATATACACAGAAAAAGAAACTAAAATAATAATAGCAATGCCTTATATTAATAAACAAGGTAAAATAAGTATATAACTATAATCATCTTATGATTAGTCTTTGGGCATACTATAATAGAAAACCATAGGACTTGATGGTATCCATGCAATATTCTACCAAAATAATTGGTCAGTAGTTGGAAAAAGTGTAGCATCTCAAATTTTTGGTCTTAAGATTGTAGAATTATGTCGAAAGTGAGTTACTGGCCTGTTGATTCAATGTGAATAAGGAGATGGTGTAATTGGCTTAGAGACCCAAGTTTAATTCCTCTTGCTTGCGCAAATTTTATTTTTTTGTAATTTTTTTCCTTGCCACTCAACCCCTCACCCTCTTTGTTCATCCTTATTTTTCTTTTCCTTCTTTCCATCACTGTTGTTGCCACCCCTACACTCCATTCTACTGTAATTTTCACGAATCCATTGTCACAGGATTGAACTGGGAAGTGTAAGATAGCTAGGGTATATTTGATTTTAAAGATTTTATTTCTTTTCGTTCTTTACTTATCTATGTTGACAAAATGTGATGATGTGAATTAAACCTTGGTGAAGGTTCAATTTTGAATCCCCAGAATTTACAGTGAAAGGAGTAGGTCATCTGCATTAGTCACTTAATCAGTAGCATTGTAAATAATTTTGAAAATCCAAACATGAATATTTGGTTTTCATTCTTCTAATCTAACCGGATTCTGAAGTATATCATAGAGATTGTGGCTAAACATTCAATCTCGGTGTTAGGTGCAAATCTGAACTAGATCTAGTTGGATATGGGGCTTAGAAGCTACAAATTGTAACATCCCATTTCCAGTGAAATCAAAATAGTGGTTTTGAGACCACATATCTGAGGTCAGAAGAAAATTTATTTTAATATTATTTTATAGTTTATAGTATGATAGAAATGTCGTATAAAAATTTCGTTAAGAAATTTTACCGTTTACATGACTAATCTGAAAAAAGGGACTAAATTGCATACAGTGCAAAAATTGAATTCTAATAACTAAAGGTATTAAATAGCTATGGAATTTTAAATTGGAGGTCCTTATGTAGTAAATAGACCATTTAGAGTAGTTAGTGGATAAGAATTATTATTCATCATTGGAAATTTAATAAATTATTAAGGTTAATTTTGGAAAAAGAAATGATAAATGATGATAAATAAATAAAATAATCTAATATAATCATCTTTTACCAAATAAAAGAAAAAAAAAAGATGGAAACCCTAGCCATGGAAGCTTTTACTCATTTAGGTACGTACTTTTATCCCGTTTTTAATAATTTTTATGTTTTCGAAATCGTAATAGCTTAATATCTAACTATCTCGGGGATTAATTTGTAAAATCGTTAAAGTATTAGGATTTTTTCATGGATGAGAATGCTTAAAATTTGAAGTTTTATGATAGAAAATGAAAGGTTGGTGTTAGATAAACAACTTTTGTAAATAGAATTTTGATGAAATTATCAATTAGGGACTAAATTTAAAAGATTATAAATTTATGGTAAAATTTTAAATTTTTTGAAATACCTAGGCTACTAATAATATGTAAAAAATTGGCTAGGCTTGAATAAGAATTAAATTGTATAAATTTCATTTTTCGAGCCTAAGGACTAAATTGTAATAAATTAAAAGTATAGGGGCAAAATAATAATTTTTCCAAAAATGTGTTGTTGGACTAAATTGAATATGAATTATATTCAATTGAGTTAAATTCATTCGTATAGATCTGGTTAGATCTAGTACGGAGTTAGATCGAGGCAAAGGAAAATATCGGATTAGTCGCCTTCGTAAATACGTACATTTGTCGCGGTAAGTTCATGTAATTAAATTGAACATTTATATGTGTTAAATTAATTTATTATTTTTGAATTATACAATTTCCGTGAATAAATACCAATTGCATATCCAAAAATTATCGAGTCTCGTTTAAACCTTATGAAATTCGTAGGATACAAATGACATGTCATTAGGGTTACCGATTTGGTTGGGGTCTTGCATGTGTTGCAGACACATTACAACTCTTATGAGCTTTCTGATATTTAGCTCACATGAGCTTCCCAATATTTAGCTTGCATGAGCTTCCCGATACTCAGCTCCCATTACCTTCCCGTCATTTAGCTCACATGAGCTTCCCGTATGCAGCTCGAAGGAGCTTCCCATTTACAGCTCGTATTACAGTCCAGTACACCTCATGTGTACTAATCGTGTATCCAACAATATGTTAAATGGTTCAACGGGCATAGTTCTGTTATGAAATCATATGGGTTTGATATGAATTATTACCGGTATATACATGAAATACATGATATATGATTATTTGATGAATTCTAACTTGTGTGTTGTATTTTATATGTGATTTCCATGGCTAATATGTTGGTGATCATGTGTTTAGGCTTTTGGCCAAATTGATTGAGATATGTTATGTTTACTTACCTATTTTAGGAAATATGGTAAGTTAAATTCTGTATTATATGAACTTACTAAGCTTAAATGTTTACTCTGTGTTATTTTCCATGTTTTATAGTAATTCGAAACAGTGGTTTCGGGACCACGAATCCGATTCAGAAAAATATTTTAAAATTATTTTCTTTGTTTATTATGTGTGAATTTATATGTGTGAAATTTTCATGATTTAATTTTGTCATTTGAGTGTTCGATTAAATAAAAGGGCTTAATCGAGTAAATGAAAACTTGATAGTTTAATGTGTAAGGGCCGTATTGTTGTTTTCTTTTTAAATGGAGGCATTTATGTTGCAACTATACATATTTATAAATCATGGACGATAGTGACCTTATAATATATGGTTTTAAAATTTTATTATAAAGGTTATAAAAGTAAAATGATTAATAAGTAATAATAATATAAAACATAAAATAAAGACACAAGAGTTCATCTTTCTAGTTTTGACCGAATAACATTAAAAAGAATAGAAAGAAACAAAGCTAGGGCATTCGGCCATTGTTGAGTTTGATTAAGGTATGTAATTAGCTCGGTTTTTTATAATTTTTACATTTTTCAGATCGTTGCAGTGTAATGTACAAAGCCCATGCTTGAATCTCTAATTTTGATGAATATTTTGAGTTATTCCATTGATGAATATTTAAGTTTTGTGATGTTAGTTGATGAAATATGAAAGATATGTTTTGGGTTGATATGTTTTGTATTGGAATTTTTGATGATTTTGAGTAATTAGGACTAAATTACAAAAATAATAAATTGAGGTACTAAAATATAAAATAAATGAAATATATGGACCTGTATGAGGAAGATTAATATTCGGCCTAAGCATGATATATTGAAATTTTGCATATTTTGTGTTTTGTGCAATAGGGACTAAACTGTAAAAAGTGTAAAATGTCAGGGGTAAAATATTAATTTTCCCATTTATGTATTTATGGAATAAATTGAGTAAAAATATGTTTTAATGAGTTTAATTTGAATATGTTTAGATCAAGAACCAAAGAAATCAGATTTGGATCGGGGGAAAACTAAAGTTGTCGACTAGCCATCCCATTGCGATTTTCATCGTCCGAGGTAAGTTTATAAGCAAATTAATGTTGTTTATTTTAAATAAATATGAGCTTATTTTGCTGAAATGAATTATGTGAAGTGTATATGTTGTTAGCCGAATGTGAATATGATAGGGAATTATGTTTATGAATTCGTTCCGATCGAGTTACGACATTCGAAAGCCCCGTATGAACCTTAGGAATAGCTAGGATACATATGTCATGACATAGGATTTCCTATATTTGTTCTCGTGTAAGACCACGTCTGGTACGTTGGCATCGATATATGTGGTTAAGACCATGTCTGGGACACCGACATTATATTTGATTCGTGTAAGACCCTGTCTGGGACAGTGGCATCGATATGAGATAGCATGTAAGACCACGTCTGGGACTTGGCATTGTAAATTATGTGTGATTATCCGAGTATCCTATTTAATAAAATAAGGTAAGTTGGTCATTTAATATGTGATGCAAATTATACAAGCTACTAATGTAAACATATATGCATTTGTGTTGTATATCCGGCCATATAATATAAATAAGTATATGATTGTTATACTTTGATTTATGAATACATGTATATAAGTGTATATGTACTTGGTATGATAATGATATTTTGGTTTGGAAATTGAATGATACTTTGTTAATGTATATATATGTTCATTTGGCCATGAATAATTTATATGTGAAAGTACATATATAATACATGAAATTGTAAGCTTGAGATTTGATGTGATTATGATAGTATAATTCGATTTGATTTAAATGAGTTGATTATGTCTTTGAGTTGTTTATTTGCTTATGACTTACTAAGCTATGATAGCTTACTGTGTGTGTTTATATTTGCCTCTATTTTATAGATTTTAGAGATTAGTTACGAGCTCGGGGATCGTTAGCAAAGTCTATCACACTATCAACTGTTTTTGGTATTTGCTTAAACCTATGGCATGTATAAGCTAGGTTGTTTTTGGTCAAGTTTGAAGTGTATATATTAAGCCATGCGAAAATGGCTAATATGTTATGTGAGTATATGAAACTTTAGTCAAGTTTATATGTGTTATATGTTTTAGAAATGGTTGATGATTTTGGATGTATATGTGATTGATTCGGCTATGGTTATGCATAGATAAAAGTATATGTGAATTTGGTTGTTATGTTTGATTAAGGTGTTATTATGTGAATTGGCATTAAATGATATTTGGTTAAGTTCGAACATGGTAGGAGATTATTTTGATATGTTTATTATATGATATGTAAGTTTCGTGTTTTGGATATATATATTTGTGGTTGATGAATGTGTTTGGATTATGGATTGTTTATGTACTTATGTATTCGGTTAAATGTGATAAAATATAAGAGATAGCTATGAGTTAGTTGTGATTCAGCATTTATACTCATGAAATATGATGAATGGTTTGATATTTGATTTGGTTTAGTATGGTAAAGAATGTTTATACTTTAAATGTTACGTAAGGAAGTTATTAAGGATATTCGAATATTTATATTAAAAGATGAATGGTTTTGTGTATGAATTATTAAGCATGAGAAGTAACATATGAAATGGATATGAATTATGTTTATAGCTTGATTAGTGTCTTGGTTATGTGTTTGCATTTTAAATATGGTAATTCTTGGCATGTGAATTGGCCGTGTATATGTGTAATTTGGTATAACATTTAGATATAATTTTTAGCTTGTGAATTAGATATGAAATGAATTGTTATTTGTGTCCGAAAATGGTTAATGTTGATATGGTGAAATGCGTATGAACTTGGTAAAATATTCAATAATATCTGACCATATGAAGATATATGTTTATGCTCCTTATATGTTTGACTGTAAATTAAGCCGTAGATGTGACTTGTCATAATGGTATATACGAATGTGCTTAGGTATATATATATCTGTGGTATGATTAGTAATTTACTTATGAAATAGACGTTTACAAATGGATATAATGAAACATGTTTGATTATTATTTAGAAATTTGAATGTTGTGATTATTAGTCATATGGTTTAGCTATTAGTGTAATAATGTATATGTATTATGATATGATGTTTGTTAGCTGGATCGAATAAGTGATTTAATAAATAATAAATAAATAAAAATTGTTATGTATGTGATTGTGATTTACATGATTGAATAGATGGTTATTAATCTAGTTTTATAATTATTATAAATAAGTTGGTATAATTTGTATGCATGTTTTGAATTGAATGATTGTATTGAACTGTGTTATGATCGGTAATGCCTCGTAACCCTAATCTGATGACGGATATGGGTTAGGGGTGTTACAAGCTCGTCGGAGATATTTTGCACTATCCATCGGCTCTTTTGGTGCTTTTAGTAAATCAATATCGGATATAATGGCATGTTTAGTCTATTTTGGTCAATGTTGGTATATAAATTTTTTGTTGAGACAAGTCATTTGAATGGCTTCTGTTGGTATATTTTGATGTATATATATAAGTGACTTGTCATGTTTAATGTATGAGTGATATAGTAGAATGAAAGAAAGTAAAATGTGGATTGATTATGCATACATGAATTTGGTCGTCTAGGTAACTTGAGATACTTGGTTGACATGTTCTTAAATTGTTATTTGAGGTTTCTTAAATTGTTATTTGAGGTGCCTAAGGGCATATTGGTTGTATGTTGTAATATTTCATGTTTAAAACATGATTTTTCCTTGTTTTGAATGCTTTGTTATGATTTGTTGATGTGCAAAATTGTTTTGTTTAGGTAGGTACCAAATTGGGTGAAAAATATGGCTTGGAAATAGCCTATTTTTGTCTACATGGGTAGAAACACGGGCGTGCATCTCAGCTGTGTGTGACACACGGCCAGGTGACATGGCTGTGTGTCCCTTGTATCTTTAAAATTGTGCAAGTCAGTATGCTCAACACAGCCTACCACATAGGCGTTTTACTTGGTCGTGTGACTCAAGTTAGAGAGTTACACGGGTATGGACATGGGCTAGGGGGACACGGCCCTGTGCCCCTAATTTGAATGCCCACATGGCGTGAGACACAGGCATGTCTCTTGACTGTGTGAGTCACATGGCCTGGCCACACAGGCGTATGTCCCCTGCAACTTTGAAAAAAATTCAATAATTTTCAAAAAAAAATTTTGAGTACCCGATTTAGTCCTGATTTGTTTCTAACGCATATTTTGGGCCTCAATGGTTCATATAAGGGACAATATGTATGATTTTGATTGGTTTCTGATATGAATATTATATGATGTGAAATTTTTGTTTATTTATTCTATAAACTCCGGTAATACACAGTAACCCTGTTCCGGCGACGGATTCAAGTAGGGGTGTTACATTTATTGGTATCAGAGCTATGATTTAGTCGATTCTCAGACTAATTTAGCATATACGAGTCTAGCTATACATGCCATAATGTTAATGTTTAAAAGGGTGATGACTTCTGACGGTTGAAATGTTTTTGTCTTGATTAGTAAATGGATCCCGGTGAAGAAAGAACCCTAGCGGATGACGTTGAGAGCGTAGCGGCTGCTCCTGCACAAGGGACGCCGCCTGTTGAACCCCAGTCATCTGCGAATAATCAAGGTGAGGGGGCTAAACAAGCCTTCTTTACCATGATGAATGAGTGGGTCGCGCAATATGCCCGAGCCAACCCGGCTGTCCAACAATTCCCAAATTTGAATAACCCACCCCAAGAGCCTGTAAGGCCGTCAGTCGCTGATCCTGTGAGGCTGAGTAAGCTACCTGTAGACTTGATTAGGAAGCGTGGGGCCGAGGAGTTCAAGGCCATAGTAACTGATGATGCCGAAAGGGCCGAGTTCTGGCTTGATAACACCATTCGGGTGTTCGATGAATTGTCATGCACACCCGATGAATGTCTAAAATGTGCTGTATCTTTGTTGCGAGACTCAGCCTACTATTGGTGGAGGACATTGATTTCCATAGTCCCGAACGAGCGAGTAACTTGGGACTTCTTTCAAACGGAATTTCGGAAGAAATTTATTAGCCAACGGTTCATTGACCAGAAGCGTAAGGAGTTCTTGGAACTCAAGCAAGGCCGTATGACTGTATCTGAATACGAACATGAATTCGTAAGACTTAGTAGGTATGCCCGGGAGTGCGTAGCTGATGAGGTTGCTATGTGCAAAAGATTTGAGGAAGGATTGAACGAAGATTTAAAGCTACTAATGGGTATTCTGGAAATAAAGGAATTCGTAACACTAGTCGAACGAGCCTGCAAGGCGGAGGAACTTGGAAAGGAGAAGAGGAAGGCTGAATTTGAAGCTAGAGATTATCGTAAAAGATCGACGGGTAAAGCTCCGTTCTCAGCTGTGAAGAAGTTCAGGGAGGACATTAGTAAGTCGAGGGCGACTACGGGAATTTCCATCAGGGCAAGACCATCGATGGGCTCCCGAGCTACTTCGGTAGCTAGTGTGGGCAATAATCGGCACGAGAAACCTGAATGTCCCCAATGTGGAAGACGACACCTAGGTGAATGTTGGGGCAAGTCTACTAACAGGGCCTGTTACGGATGCGGTTCGAAGGACCACTTCATTAGAGATTGCACGGAGCTGGATGAGAAGAATAAGATTCAAGGTGCAAGACCTAGTGGAGTGACATCTAGAGGTAGACCACCGAGAATTTTGGAGGCAGGGGTGGTAGTCAGAGGGGGGCTTCTGATACGGCCGATCGCGCCGAGAACCGTGCTCCTGCTAGAGCATATGCCATTCGCGCACGAGAGGAGGCATCCTCCCCCGACGTCATCACTGGTACCTTCACTCTCTTTGATACTAATGTGATTGCATTGATTGACCCTGGTTCTACTCATTCATATGTATGCGAAACCTTAGCAACCAGTAAGACTCTACCTGTTGAGTCTACTGAGCTCGTAATTCGAGTATCAAACCCTTTGGGTCAATGCGTACTTGTTGATAAAGTGTGTAAGAGATGCCCTCTATTAATCCGAGAATCCTGTTTTCCGGCTGATTTGATGCTTTTGCCGTTCGACGAGTTTGATGTTATTCTTGGTTTGGATTGGTTAACCGCGCATGATGCGGTTGTGAATTGCAAAAGCAAGACTATCGATTTGAGGTGCGCAAATAACGAAATAATCCGAGTTGAGTCTGCGGACTTAAGGGGGTTGCCAGCTGTAATATCAGCAATGTTGGCCCAGAAATATGTAAGGAAAGGGTGCGAAGCATACCTCGCGTATGTACTTGATGACAAGGAGTTAGAAAAGAAACCCGAATCGGTGCCGGTGGTTTGTGAATACCCGGATGTTTTTCCTGAAGAGTTACCGGGTTTGCCACCTGTTCGGGAAGTAGAGTTTGGAATTGAGCTTGTACCTGGAACTACGCCAATTTCGATCGCTCCGTATCGTATGGCACTAACTGAGTTAAAAGAGTTGAAAGCTCAGTTGCAAGAATTGACGGATAGAGGTTTCGCTCGACCGAGTTTCTCGCCTTGGGGTGCACCAGTATTGTTCGTGAAAAAGAAGGACGGAACCATGAGGTTGTGCATTGACTATCGTCAACTGAATAAAGTGACGATAAAGAATAAGTATCCGTTACCGCGTATAGATGATCTGTTCGATCAATTAAAGGGAGCATCGGTGTTTTCAAAGATAGATTTGAGATCGGGTTATTATCAGTTACGGATTCGAGATTCGGACGTACCCAAAACTGCTTTCAGAACGAGGTACGGTCACTATGAGTTCTTAGTGATGCCGTTTGGGCTCACTAATGCCCCTGCGGTGTTTATGGATTTGATGAATCGGATCTTTAGGCCGTACTTGGATCGGTTCGTAGTTGTGTTTATTGATGACATCTTGGTCTATTCAAGAGATGAGGCCGAACATGCTGAGCATCTGAGGCTAGTGATGCAAATTTTGCGGGATAAGCAGTTATATGCTAAGTTCAGTAAGTGTGAGTTCTGGCTAAGAGAGGTTAGCTTCTTGGGTCATGTGGTATCCGCATCGGGTATTCGGGTTGACCCGAGCAAAATTTCAGCCATACTTAACTGGAAGCCTCCGAGAAACGTTACCGAAGTCCGGAGCTTTCTAGGGCTCGCCGGTTATTACCGACGATTTGTCAAAGGTTTCTCGATGATAGCCACACCAATGACGAAGCTACTTCAGAAGGATGTTAAGTTCGAATGGACGGAGAAATGTCAGAAAAGCTTCGATCAACTGAAAACTCATCTGACTAAAGCTCCAATTTTGGTGCAACCCGAATCGGGTAAAGAGTTTGTCGTTTATAGTGACGCATCCCTACTCGGGTTGGGTTGTGTATTGATGCAAGAAGGTCGAGTTGTGGCCTATGCGTCGAGACAATTGAAGCCACACGAGAGAAATTATCCGACCCATGATCTCGAACTAGCCGCCATTGTGTTTGCATTGAAAATATGGCGACATTATTTGTTTGGTGAGAAGTGCCATGTGTTTTCGGATCACAAAAGTCTCAAATATTTGATGACTCAACGGGACTTGAATCTGCGACAAAGACGTTGGCTTGAATTGTTGAAGGATTATGAGCTTGTCATTGATTACCACCCGGGAAAGGCTAATGTGGTTGCGGACGCCTTAAGCCGGAAATCACTGTTTGCTTTGCGAGCGATGAATGTACACTTGTCTGTTCTACCTGACAATGTGTTAGTAGCTGAATTAAAAGCCAAACCATTATTGACTCATCAAATTCATGAAGCTCAGAAAGTCGATGATGAATTAGTTGCAAAACGAGCTGAGTGTGTTCCAAACAAGGAATCGGAGTTTCAGATTGATGATGATGGTTGTTTGAGGTTTAGAAGTCGTTTGTGCGTTCCAAGGAATTCGGAACTCATTCCGATGATCCTGAACGAAGCCCATTGTAGCCGAATGTCAATTCACCCGGGGAGCACGAAAATGTACAACGACTTGAAACGTCGATTTTGGTGGCATGGTATGAAGCGAGACATCTCCGACTTTGTTTCGAGATGTTTAATATGTCAGCAAGTGAAAGCGGAACATCAAGTGCCTTCAGGGTTACTTCAGCCGATCATGATACCCGAGTGGAAATGGGACCGAGTCACAATGGACTTTGTGTCCGGACTGCCATTGTCCGCAAGTAAGAAGGATGCGATTTGGGTTGTTGTTGATAGGCTGACTAAGTCGGCTCACTTTATCCCCGTGCGTACGGATTTCTCATTGGATAAACTAGCCGAGTTGTATGTTTCTCAGATTGTGAGATTACATGGAGTACCTATTTCTATCGTGTCGGATAGAGATCCGAGATTCACCTCGCGATTTTGGAAGAAATTGCAAGAAGCTTTGGGTACCCAGCTGCATTTTAGCACCGCTTTTCATCCCCAAACCGATGGTCAATCCGAGCGGATAATTCAGATACTCGAGGATATGCTGAGATGCTGCATCCTTGAGTTTAGTGGTTCATGGGAACGGTATGTACCTTTGATTGAATTCGCTTACAACAATAGTTTTCAATCAAGTATTAAGATGGCACCTTACGAGGCTTTGTACGGTCGTAAATGCCGTACACCATTGTTTTGGACCGAGCTTGGTGAAAGTAAAATTTTCGGAGTTGATTTGATTAAAGATGCTGAACAGAAAGTAAAAGTAATCCGTGAAAGTTTGAAGGCAGCCACAGATCGTCAGAAATCGTATGCGGATCTGAAACGGAAGGACATTGAATATCAGGTGGGAGATAAAGTGTTCCTTAAAGTTTCGCCTTGGAAAAAGGTACTTAGGTTTGGCCGTAAGGGCAAGTTGAGCCCGAGATTCATTGGGCCGTACGAAATCTCCGAACGAGTGGGGCCAGTTGCGTATAGATTGATTTTGCCCCCTGAGCTTGAAAAGATTCACGATGTCTTTCATGTTTCGATGCTTCGACGCTATCGATCTGATCCGTCGCATATAATTAGCCCATCAGAGGTTGAAATTCAAGCCGATATGAGTTATGAAGAAGAACCGATACGTATCCTAGCTCGTGAGGTGAAAGAGTTGCGAAACAAAAGGGTTCCGTTGGTTAAGGTGTTGTGGCTCAAACACGGGATCGAGGAAGCAACCTGGGAACCCGAGAGCTCGATGAAGGAACGATATCCAAACCTATTTACTGGTAAGATTTTCGAGGACGAAAATTTCTTAAGTGAGGGAGAGTTGTGACAGCCCAAAATTGACCCTAGCCGGGAAGTGGTTTCGGGACCGCTAAACCGAGTCACCGAAAGGTTTGAATGTGATGTTTATTGTCTAGAATATGTAATCATGAATGTGTAAAAATTTCAAGCTTCGATTTAGTCGATTGCATGTGAATTTAGTCAATAGGACTTATATGAGAAAATTTTAAAATGTGATAGGTCAATGCATGAGGACCTATTAGTGCATGTGGAAGAAAAAGGGGACTTGCATGTCAAATTCCCCCTCCCTAATATGTAGTGGCCGGCCATGCTATAGGTGGAAACATGTCTCCAACATGTTATGCTAGTGATGCATGTTAAGAATAATAAAATAATAAGCATGGTGATTAAATAATGAAAGAAGGGTGATGGAGAAAAAAAAAAGTACATGGTCTCACCCCCCCCTTGTTGCCGTGAATTGAAGAAAGAAAACAAAAAAAAAAAGAGTTCATTCTTGAACATCCTTGGCCGAATAGAGGAAAGAAAGGAAGGGGAAAAAGGCTTGAGAAAAATCGGCTATGGTGGTGGTTAGACTAAGGTATGTTTGATGTTGTCTTTGAGATGCATGCATGTTTTAAATAGCCCATGTTTAAACTTTGAATCTTGTTGATAACATGAGCAATCGGTCATGAGAAAGTGTTCAAGGAAAAGGTTGTTGATGAAAGAAATTAATGTGTTAAGGGATTATATGAAACTTATTCATGTTTATATATGTTATATGCAACGAAAATGGTTGATGATTTTGGAGGTGATTAGCTTGAATCGGCCACGGTATATCCATAAACACGATCTATGCTTGTTATGTTACTCATGGTTAAAACAATTCGGCTAGGACATTCGGCCATGGATGGTTGTATTTCTTTGATGTTGTTTTTGATGCCTTAGGGCATTGAGAGTTGATTATAGATGAGGTGAGCTTCTTGATTTAAAAATTTGATGGATGTTAAGCTAATTGGGCAACCAAAGGTTCAATATTTTTGTTATGAGGTCATATGTGCATTCGGCCATGGTCTTTGCTTGAATATGAGAATTGTAATGTGATTTTCCTAAATTGTCTATGAATTTGGTTGTTGATTTCATGGTAATGGTATATTGAATCCATGAGAAATTAGTAAGGTTGCATTCGGCAACTTACTTGAAATTAAAAATCGATGTCTAAGCTTAGGTGATTTCGATGATGATATATGTGTGTATACATAAGTATATTTAGTTGATTCGGCTTTGGTAGTTGCATGAGATTATTAGCCGAATATACTAACATACATATACATGTGAGATTGGATTGTAAATATTTAGCAAGGTGGTTAAACTAGTTAAATTATTGATATAGCTCAAGGAGCTAAAGGAGGTGAATCGAGCAAAGGCAAAGAAAAGGTTATCGAGTAGCCGAGTTGGAACCGTCTTACCCAACACGAGGTAAGTCATTAAGCATGTAGTTGGTATTATTTCAATGGTCATAATGTTGTGTATTGATGCTGAATGGAATGAATAAATGTACATATATATATGCATGTACGTATGTGATGATGAAATTGTTGAATGAAATAAATGAGGTGAGATGTAATGAGTTGTTGATCTCGGCACTAAATGTGCGGGATAACCATTTATGACCATGAGATTGGTGCTAAGTGCGCGGGATTAAATTGTACAGCACTAAGTGTGCGATTCTACTTTGTTGCACTAAGTGTGCGAAATGAATATGATGCACTAAGTGTGCGAATTGACCATGCGGCACTAAGTGTGCGGGTTTGACTATGTAGCACTAAGTGTGCGATTTGATTACGTGGCACTAAATGTGCGAGTTGATTATATAGCACTGAGTGTGCGGGCTCAATATACATTCGTGAATCATTATGGACACTATGTGTGCGACACTATTGAGCTGATCGCGGACAGCGGATCGGGTAAGTGTCTTGAGGACATGGCTAATATGTGCTATGCGTATACTTGGTGTTGAGCTCGGTAAGTTGAACCTATGTGACAACTATACTTGAAGTCACGTACATAAAAATTTATCGTAGGATGGGTGAAAGGCCGTTTTGTGGTTTGATTGTAACGAAAATAAATTGATTTATGAAAATGCTTCAATGTCCTATTGATGAGTATATGAATTGTGAAGGCATGAATTGATATGAAATTGAATCGGTAGGTTGGTGGAACTATGGTATGGTTCGGTATGGATGGAGTAAATTGTCTCATTCCATTTTATTCCTCTTGTGATAATGTTATTGATGTATAGTAGAGCATTGCTTATGACTTACTGAGTTATAAACTCACCCGGTGTTTCCTTGTCACCCATTATAGGTTGCTTGGACTCATCAATTTTTGCGGGGTCGGGCCGTCAACGAAGTCATCACACCAGATAGCTAGTTTTGGTACTTTCTTCTTAGTGTGCTTAGAAGATCATTTTGGCATGTATAAGCTAGTATGTTGTGTTTGAATTATGGCATGTAAACTTTAAGCCATGCGAAAATGGCACGAATGTTCGATTGAGTTGGATCGAGGGTAGGCATGAAATGGACCTAGTTACTTTCGTAACAGATGCTGGCAGCAGCAGTGTCATGAGATTGAAAAATCACTAAAAATAGTAGGAGTGGAATTAATTGATGAATAAATTATGTAATCGAAGCTCGATGAGTCTGTTTTCATGAGGAAGTAACGAAAAGATCATATGGGCAGTATATTAAGAGATAATCAGATTTTAGTGGGACAGGGCCAGAACGGTTTCTGGATTCCCTGCTCCAACTTTGGAAATTCATTATAAATTAACCAGAGATAATTAGGGGTCGTACCATATATGTGCAGATTCCTCTCTGAGTCTAGTTTCCATAGAAACAAACGGCAACAGTATTGAAGCCCCGTGCAGGGAGATATCCCAGTCGTAATGGGCAAAGGTCAGTGTAGTCGACCCCTGCAACTTGGGGAACTTTGACTAATAAACTGTACTAATTGGCCGAACCAAAAATTCTAGAAAAAAATACATAGATGGGCACATGAGTCTAGTTTCTGGGAAAAATTACGAAACTGATTTTCGAGTTACGAAACTCAAGATATGAATTTTAAAACGACTAGTACACAGATTGGGCAGTGTCTGGAAAATAAATTTTGTAAGAGGGTAAAGCCAGTCAACACCTCGTGTTCGACCCCGATGACGGTTTCGGGTTCGGGGTGTTACATATCAAATCAAATGGTGTGGTCTTGACATGCATAATCGAAGCAAGTTCTAGAATAACAAATCAATATTGACACACTCATAGCAACAATAAAAGTGAGCATGAAAGAAATAATATATGCTCTAAAGGCTAAAGATCTCACAAAAATTATGGCTCTTTGATGTTAATCTTGTGAATTTCAACTCAAGATAATACCTAAACTTGGGGTAACAGGCTAAAAAATTTAATTTTCAAAAATCAACTTATCATGCTTGATTCTCTAATTCCTTAAAGTTTAACAATCAATGCATAAATGCCTATGTTTTAATTCAAGACATATCAATAAAAATCATAAATTAATCAAAATTCATTCTAATAATGATATGAGAAGATTATTTGAAAACAAGAAAAAATTCAGGGATTTTTTTGATAATGATATAAATAACCCCCCACACTTAAGATGTACATTGTCCTCAATGTACAAAGATAGATTGACTAAAAAATATATATATAAGATCATAAGATAGGGAGAGAAGTGAAACTTCCTGAATGTTAAATGGAATCCTTGAATTGGATTCATGGAGAGTAGTCAGCAAAGGCAAGTGTGAGATTGGAGGAGGACACTCTGGTGGTAGCTACGGTCGTGGTCGAGCAGGACATGGTAGTCGTAGAGAACCGTTTCCAGTAGATTTGTTCCTAAGTAATAGTAAGCTTTGGAGCTCTTTATAACTGCGATAAAATCAATAACTCTTTAGGAAATATAAAGTAGCATGATTACTTGTAAAGAAATGGCCGAAAATATAAATTGTTTAATATAAATTATAAAACTTAAGGATGTAGTAAAAATAAAATTAAAGAAAAGTAAAATAAAAAGTAGTTTTAAAAAGATAAAAGTAAAAACACAAAAATAATAAATAAAAGTCTTTAAACATCTTCATTGCTAGATGGTTCACAAGGTGGGGGCGACGATGAGATGTGAAGGTGCTGACAAATCTGATGTAGAGTTGCATCAATGTGATCAAAGCGCTAAAAACATTGCTGCTCAAATCGAGTGAGGTGCTCAGAGATGTCTGAAAGTGAAGTCGCCGCATGAACTAGACGATGAATAGGTGGTGGCTGAGAGGCTGGATCCTCGTGAGGTGAAGGGACATCATCGGTAATGTCCTCTGGGTCCTCCTGCTCGACTAACTGGACGAGGCAGTACTGGGGAGGATCAAATCCACGTTGTCGCTCGATCATCTTTATATGCAGCATACTCGAGATGCTCTGTGGAGACATCTGACTGATGAGGGTGAGGGAGGATGCTTGCACCGCAGTGTTGAGGACACCGAAGTACTGCATCAGACGAGTCATATAAGGACCGATGGAAATGACTCCCTTCCTATACCACTCCGTCTGATGGTGAATGGTGAGGGCAATAAAATAGGCGAGGTCGAATATGTGCCCATGCACCATGCTTCATAAAAAATAGGCATCATTAGTGTTGACGACGCCGGTGCTCTCTCGCCGTCCTGTCAAGGTGTGGGCTAAGATGGCATGTAGGTATCTCAGGGATTGGACGAGAGCCGATGCCTTGGAGCTACTAGGGTCATAGGTGGCCGAAGTAGGAACGAAGGCCTTCTAGCAGTTTGAAGAAGAGTAGTGGATGTAGCGTTGGAGGCTGGCGAAGTCGTCGTCATCCATGAACTCCTCCATGTATAGTCCTAACTTGACTCCAAACTCAAGCACACTCAGCTGGCGAACTAAACCACTAAGACAGAACTAGACCTTTCCAGGATCATCGACCTCTGTCATAACAACTTGAAGGTGGAAGGTTGAGTAGTTTTCGAGTGTGAGCTCGAGGTACGTCAGCTTAATGATCTCGAAGAAGAGCCCCCACGGGTCAATAATCAGGAGGGCACGAACAACGTCAATGAGTTGGATCTACTCGAGTGTGGCCTAATCAATGCAACAGCCCACACCTAGGGGTCGAGCCCGTAGTATCTAAAAGAGTTCCTCCTAAGGTCCCAGGGGAAACTGTAGGAAGGGGTGCTGAATTTCGATGGTAGGACCCGAGGAGGATGCTGGTCCTTTTCTCTTCTTCGAGGCGGGGAGACAGTCTTTTTCCCTCGTGGGTTTGACATAGTGTATCTATAAGAATAATAAGGAAAATAACATATGCTAACAAATTCAAGAATTAACCATGAATATAGTCAATCTAACAAATCCAACCAAACTAATGAAACTAACAAGATTCAACCAAAAGCAATCTAAGTTGATGACAGAAATTTTATGGCAAATGACATAGTAATATCATGACTAAATTCAACACGAAATGGATGAAATAGATCCTAAGGATGAGAATACTATGATAAGCAATTAGAAACAAAATTTAAGTAATAAAATCATGATAGTAAGCATCAAAAGGGAATGAAAAGGAAGAGAAAACCGTTAGTGGGGGACTGGTGGTCAGAGGAGTGAGGGCGTGATGGTAGGGGTGCGGGTCAGCCACTGGCGTGGGCAGTGAGGCTGTGTGGTTCGCAATGGGGCTCACAAGGGTGAAAGAAAAAGGGAGAAAATGGAAAAGAAAGGGGAAAGAGGGTATGAGGAGGAAGAAAATGAAAGGAGAAAAGAGAGTTAGGGGGTGGCCGGTCGATAGGGGAAGAAGATTACGGTGACTAGGGTTAGGGTTTTTGGGGAAGGGGATGATGAATAGTGAGAGGTTCATATGGATATTGGGGCACACGGCCATGGGGCACGCCTGTGTGCCCTTATTTTAGCCCATGCATCTCGTGATTTTCAAATTTGGGTGCGTCTGAAATTCGGCCCACGCCCATGTTCCTTGGGCATGTTGGTGCACACGGCCGTGTCACACGGCTGTGTTCTACTTCATTTGCTTCTCCCACACCAGTGTATATGTGCGCATGCCCGTGTTATTTTGACAGTTTCGACCACGAGTGGTGGGCACAGGCGTGTTACATGCTCATGCTAATTTGGCAGTTTCAACGACGGTTTATAGACACGGGCGTGTCGCACTCCTGTGTTGAGTTGACAGAATTGCCCATAGCCATGTCGCATGGCCGCGGCAAGGTATCGAATCCCATGTTAGGGAAAAATTTTACTTTGTTCTCGCACGATCGTATCGCACGGCCGTGTCTCCTCCCGTGGTATGAGCATGGCCTAAGATACGCCCGTGTGCTTGGCCGTGTGGATGTGGAAAACCTATGTTTAAGGACTCAGTTAATGATTTAGATGTTAAAAAAAAGTTAAAGAAATCAATACTTTTAGTGCTCGGGTTGCCTCCCGAGAAGCATTTATTTAGTCTAAACTCGACTTACCTCAATTTCGTGTGGTTACGGTGGATTGAGGAGTTGAAACTCCTCACCTCTGCTATCAATTTTATCAAAATAAGGTCTGAGTCGAGTATTATTTACCATAAAAGTTTCGAATACAGTATTTGTTACCTCGACTGTACCATGTGGGAAGATGTTTATTACCGTGAAGGGAGTCACTCTGTCCATATTGTGCTATAGAGTAGTAATTCGGGGGTCGTTTTCATCTAGCAATACTTTGTCCCAACTTTAGTTTGCTTTGTTTCATCCCTATGTTCATTGTGGTGTCACTTCGATTTTTCGTGTGCTTTTGGTTTCACCTTGACAGGTGTTCGCCATTCATCTAGTTCGTCGACCTGAAGTCTTCGTTCTTTATAGATTAGACCTTTGTTGTGACTTGAACATGGCTCATGAATGCTCTTCAAATGTGTTCCCTGCAAAGAAGGTTGCACCATATGATTAGTATTGGTAGCAAGATTTATACAACCACCCTCAATATTCGATGTGTTATTCAAATTACTAGCTTGAAGAGTCATTGTCTCATCACCCACACGAAGTGTGAGTTCACTTATACCAACATCAATAATGGTTCTAGTAGTTGCTAAAATGGGTCATCCTAAAATTAAAGGTATGTTACTATCCTCTTCCATATCTAGAACAACAAAGTCAACTAGGTATATAAATTTATCGATTTTAACAAGAATATCTTTAGTGATACCCCGAGGAAATCTAATAGTTTTATTAGCCAATTGAATGCTCATCCTAGTTTGTTTGGGTTTCCCAAGTCCTAGCTGTTTAAGAATTTTATAAGGCATAACATTAATGCTCGCCCCTAAATCAGCCAATGCATTATTCACATTCAAACTACTAATCAAACAAGGAATCGTAAAACTCCCTGGATCTTTCAACTTGTTGGGTACCTTATTCTATAGAACAGCTGAGCAAAATGCGTTCAACTCTACATGTCACGCCTCATCCAACTTTCGTTTATTTGCTAAAAGCTCCTTTAAAAATTGAACTGCATTTGGCATCTGCCAAAAAGTTTCAATAAACAGTCAGTTAATGTGTAATTTCTTTAGTAGTTTAAGGAATTCACCAAATTGTTTGTCCGTATGGTCTTTCATTGTCACACTGGGGTATGGCACCCGAGGTTGTACTCTCTACTTACCAGTTTTTGCTCATTGTGGTCCACCTCACCTTTACCTTTACTTGCCACAATTCCTTTCCTTGGTTCTAGTTCAAGTTCAACTAACTCTTCCTTATCTCAAACGGTAATCGCATTGAGCTGTTCCCTTAGGTTAGATTCAGTAGCAAGCTACCTTGTGGTCATTTAGAAATTAGTTTGGCAAGTTGGCCTATCTGAGTTTCGAGCCCTTGGATCGACGCTTGTTGATTCTTAAGTGTTGTTTTGGTATTCTAAAAATGAGTAATAACCTTATGAGCATCTCCTTAAGGTTCGGCTTCTTTTCCTGCTGGTAAGGTGGTTGTTGGAAACTTGGGGGATGTTGTGGCCTTTTGTTTCCTTGGCCATTCGAATAGAAGTTGGGATGGTTCCTCCAACCTGCGTTATAAGTGTTACTTTATGGGTTATTTTATGGTCTAAAATTATTATTACCCATATATTGAACTTGTTCCTCCTCGATGCTAGGGTTGAAGGATTGATATTCTGTGTCCGCTCCTCCTCCATTTGAATCGCACCTCATCACTAGATGTACCTAAGTAGAACCATATAAACTGTCAATCTTTTTATTTAAAAGTTCTACCTGGTTAGATAGCATAGTAACCGCGTCGAGGTTGAAAACACCAACTTCTTTTGTCGGCATTGTTCTCATGACTTGCCACTGATAGTTATTCAGTGACATCTCTTCAATAAATTTGTGAGCCTCTTCAGGTGTTTTGTTATTCAGAATTCCACCAATGGCTGTGTCAATAAGTAGCCTTGTTGAGGGGTTCACACCGTTATAAAATGTCTGAACCTGTAGCCATAGAGTAACCCATGGTAAGGGCACCTTCTCAATAGATCCTTGTATCTCTCCCATGCATCATAGAGTGTTTCTAGATCGATCTGTACAAAAGAAGAGATATCATTCCCCAACTTAGCCGTTTTAGCTAGCGAAAAATATTTAAGTAAAAATTTTTCAGTCATTTGTTCCAAGTAGTGATTGACCCTCGTGGTAACGAGTTCAACCACTGTTTAGCTTTGTTTCTGAACGAAAAGGGAAACAACCGAAGGTGAATGGTATTGTCAGAAACACCATTGATCTTAAAAGTATCGCAAAACTCCAGAAAATTTGCCAAATGATGTTCGGATCCTCGTCCTGCAAACCATCAAATTGAACAAACTGTTGTATAATTTGAATTGTGTTAGGTTTCAGTTCAAAATTATTTGCAGCAATAGCAGGTCTAACTATACTCGATTCGGCTCCTGTTAAAGTAGGTTTAGCATAATCATACATAGTACGTGGAGCAGGATTTTGATTTACTGGATCAGCAGCAATCACAGGAAGTAGCGGATTTTCTTGATTTTTAGCCATCTCCTCGATTGTGGTTTGAATATTGTCCTCTTGTCCTTCCTCTATGTCATGTAGGCTTCGCCAATTTCTCTTCAGTTTCTACAAGCTGTGTGCTCGATCTCACTATATAAAAGTAATGGTCCTGACTAGTTTCTTCTAGTCATAAACTATAAAAACCTGCCAGAAGGATAAAGAAAATTTAGTAACAAAAATCAAAATAAAATTTAAATTGCAATAAAATAAATGGCTAGAGTAATAGAAATTAAGCGTTCCTAATATCTTAGTTCCCCGGAAACGACATCAAAAACTTGATTGATACAAATCACAATAAGTTTTAAATTTAAGATAGATCATACTTGAAAACTAACTATTATCACGATAAAGGCAAGCGCACCTATCGAACAGTAGTACAGTTTATAGCAAGACCGGAATGTCGAACCCACAGGAACTAAAAGTACTAGTATTAACTCTCTTTTTATTATCTAGCCTAAAAATAAAGGGGTTTGTTTTATCTAAATTAATTAACTAAACTAAGAATGCATAGGAAGAAAATTGGGGAAATACTTTTGGGAAAAAACTGATTGATTTGGACAATACCCAAGGAAAAATCCACTTAGACTTCACTTATTACTTGACTCTGAATCAGACGATTTATTCACTAGACTTGATCCGTAAAAATCCCTAATTTATATTATTATCTCTCTCGACACTAACAACATCTAACCCTAGGTTGATTAATTGAAATCTCTTTCTAATTAAAACCCCTAGTGTTGCATTAACTCGATCTATGGATTCCCTTATTAGGTTTCACCCTAATTCGGAAAAATTATGTCGCCCTATGTTTAAGGGTGCAATCAACTCCGCTTAATTATTCTAGATCTACTTTTAGATAGAGACTTTTGCTCCTTTGAATAAGCACATCAATATTTGAATCAATATCCTAGAATATTAAAAAAAGAATTAAGAACACATAATTAAGAACAAATCAAGTATTTATCATATGATTCAGAAAATAATAACAAGATCCATCTTAGGTTTCATTCCCCATAGGTATTTAAGGGATTTAGTTCATATTTGTAAAAGAAAACATCTCAGAAGAATAATAATAGCAAAACATAGAGAAACCCAAAAATCTCAAAAGGAATTGAAGGGAGATCTTCAGTCTTGATGGAGAATCCGGCTTCTGAGATGGATCAATCGGCTTTCTTCGAGTAATTCCTGCCTCCTACTCTGTGTCTCAGTTCTAGGTACCTCTTGGGGTGTTTATATAGGCTTTAGAATGCTTCAAAACCCTCAAGAGTGGCCTTTTCCAAATAGGACTAGACTTGGGCTCGACAGGAACATGCCCGTGTGACACACCCGTGTGTGGTGGCTTAGGCCATATTGCAATTTGTTAAATAGACACAGGCATGTGAACTACCCATGTTGATTTCTAACGTTGACCCTTTTTTTGTTTTTGGCCTGTTTCTCGCTCTTTTTACTCTCATATGCTCACCTAAGTATAAAATATGAAATTAAAGGATTAGGAGCATCAAATTCACCAAATCTAAGGATAATTCATCCAAAAATATGCTCAGCATGGGATAAAAATATGTATAAATTATGACTTATCACATTCCGAGAAAATGAATGAATAAGTGAATATGTATCCGATTCAGTCACGTTCGAATTGTCAATGAAAGGTAAGTATATGTGCAAATGATGATCTATGATCCAAGTATATGAATATGAGGTTTGTGTTAGTATTTGGCTCTAAAGTATAAGTAATTTGATGATGTTTATATGCTTTAAATGATAAATTTAATTGTATATGGCTTACAAAGCTTTTGAAAGCTTACATGTGTGTGTTTGCATTGTTTTATAGATATCGAAGCTACTGTGAGCTCGGGGATCATCGAGGATCGTCACCATACTATCGAACTTTATTTTGGTACTTTTGAAAATGTATATATTTAGCCATGTGATATGGCTTGGTATGAATGTGATTATGATATGGTTTTGGTTTATGAATTATGAGGCAATATGATATATTTGGTGTGTTTATGTATGAATACAAGAATTGGTAAGATTGGAAAGCTTTTGGCATGTGTTAGCTATGGTAATTGATAAGTTTTGATTATGAAATTGAAACATATGTTTGGTATGATATTATTTTAGATTTGTTATGATTTGGTTGATGAATTGAGATGGAAATTTGGTTGACAATGATATGTCATGAATGGCTTATGTTTTGGTTGTAAATTGGTCATAAAATGTTGTGCAAATATGCTTGGTTTGGTGCTTGTAGGTTTGACCGAATTGGGGTGGCAAGTTGGCTATTCAAATGGCCTATTTTTGTCCACACAAGTAGGGACACGAGTGTGTGTCTCAGCTGTGTGCAACATACGGCTATGTTACACGATCGTGTGTCCCCTGGGGTACCCTACAATTGTAAGTCAGGCTCGAGCACGGCCAAGGCACACGAGCGTGTGCCTAGCTGTGTGGCCCAAGTTAGGTTCGACCACGGCCAAGGCACACGGGCGTGTCTTGTGGCCGTATGACCAAGTTAGTATGTATGCCCTGTTTTAACACGGCCTATTTACATGGACGTGTGACCTGTACTTCTTTGAAAATGTTTAAGTTTTGGAAAAATTTTGTATGTGTTTGGTTTAGTCCCGACTTCTTTCTAATGCATGTTTAAGGTCTCGATGACCTATATAAGGGACTTTATATTGACATTTGATCTTTAATGCTTTGATGCTTATGAAATGTATGTTAATTGTTCTGATTGTGTCTGGTAATGCTTTTAACCCAGTTCAACAACAGATACGGGTTAGGGGTGTTACAGTTGTGGTCTGAGTTCATGATATATGTGACATTTGAGCTCATTGAATTGTTGTCTGAGTTCATGATGTATGTGACACATGTTTTAGCATTCCGGGTATTGGTCTCTTATATGCTATTAATGGTGAGGTAGTCCAGCATGTCTTACGGATACCTGACAGCTTGAATGAGTAGACCAGTGAGTACCTCGAAAGTGAGCAACATATGATATGAGATATGAAGCCACATTGGCTACATATGTACACTTAGGTGCGAGATTCCGATGTATCTAATAGTATTCCAAGTGTTCAATGGGTAGTCTAAAGTGAAGTTGTAATATCCCGAATTAGGGCCTAATCGGAATAGTGGTTTCGTGACCACAAATCCGAGATAGAAATAATTATTTTATAATTATTTTGATGATTATGATATGATTGCATGATTGTGTGAAAATTTCGTGATGAAATTCTATGCCTAAAGTGCTTAAATTGAAAGTAGGGACTAAATCGAATAAGTTGCAAAACTTGCATTCTAGAAGTTTTTTGTATGAAATTGTTTTGGAATATTAATGAGGAGGTCTTAAATAGCAATTTGACCAATTTTAAGTTCATGGACAAAATTAGGACATGGAAGGAATTTTTGGAAAGTTTAGTAGTAAGGGTATTTTGGTCATTTAGTTATTAAAATGAATTAAAAACAAAATTAAAAGCCAATTTTTGTCCATCTTCTTCATTAGGCCGAAATTTCAAGGGTTCTCCATAGCTAGGGTTTGTTTCAAGCTTCCAAGCTCCATAATCAAGAAAGACGTGGAATCGACCTCAATCGAGGAAAAGAAAAGATTGTGGACTAAATTGCAAAATCTTTATATTTTGGTACCAAGGTAAGTTCATGTGTAAATGTAGTAACATAATTGTCATTTTAACCAATTTAATGTTGTTTATATGATATGATGCTGATTATTATCATGAAATATTATGCTTTGTGGTTATTGTTGAATAATATGTAATTATGTGAATTACTTGATGAGTATGAACTATCACCGAAGTACCGATTTCGATATTCCGTGGAAGACGGAAAAGATGTGTGATCGAGGAAAACGCCCGTTTGAACCTTAGGAATAGATTAGGATACAAGTAACATGTCACTAGGATGGTTGAGCATCCGAACTCGTTGAGTTGAGTCCGAGTTCACTTAAGGATGCGAATGTCTGAACTCGTTGAGTTGAGTCCGAGTTCGTGAAATGTAACTAGGCATCCGAACTCGTTGAGTTGAGTCCGAGTTCACTTATGGATGCGAACGCCCGAGCTCGTTGAGTTGAGTTCGAGTTCACTTATGGGCGGGTTACATGGTAGCTTGATTACATATGAGGCTCTTATATGCAAATTATCCATGTATCCGAATTATATTCCGATGTGTTCAACGGGTAAAGTTTTACTCAAATGGAGGAATACTCGAGATGAAAAGAGACGTATTGGTAAGTGATGAGAAATGGATATTTTGGACAGGTATGTATTTAACTCTCGGGTTGAGTGTTGATTACAACCACGATAAGGTAATAAGATGATGGAAAATGATTAAAAAATGTGATAAGTGTGTTGATGATATATGCTAATGTTGATTAGTTTGATTGTTTGTTATGTTATTTATTATTTACATATGAACTTACTAAGCATTTATGCTTACTCCCTCCTTCTTACTCATTGTAGTTTTGGACAAGCCAGTTCAGGAGTCGGGATAGGTTGAAGGCTCAGTCACACTATCAGGAAGATTTTTGGTAAATGGCTTGTAAATTTAAGTATGGCATGTATAGCAATATACTTATTTTGTGTAAATGATCTTATGATATGGTGACAGAATGGTTGAGAAAATATTTGATAATGATAAATTATGAAAATGGTAAGTTTAGATTATGTTTGATGGTTAGGAAATTATTAAGATACTTAGTGCATAAAAACTCATAAGAGGGATGAAATTTGCCATAAACAGAATACTGCAGCAAAACTGATGCGAGTTTGAAAATTTACTAAAAATCATATAAATTGAATTTGGTGATGGACTACATATAAAATTGAAGCTTAATATGTCTAGTTTCACATGAAACAAATGAAACAGGTAAAGGAATTATATGTTAGAAGATATTTGAATTTTAGTGAAACAGGTTCATAGCAGTTTCTGAATCCCCTGTTCCTACTTTAGAAATTCACCATAAATTTTAAAGATATAATTAAGTGGTGTATTTTATATCCTCAGAATCCTTATTGAGTTTAGTTTTAGGAGAAACAAACCTCATAGTCATATGAATTTTTTACAGAGAGAAATGTGGTTCGTAGTAAATAGAGGTCAAACCAGTCAAGTCCTGAAATAGGGGTAACTTTAACTAATAAACTGTACTAATTGACCCAACCAAAAATTTTATAAAAAAATTAGTAGATAGGTATATGAGTCTAGATTCAGGGAAAATTTACGGATCTTGATTTCAAGTTTCCTAACTCAAGATATGATTTTTCTTGTGACTGTGACGCAAGTAGCTTAAAAGCTGTGAATGTAGAAACAAATAATCCAAAGTTCTAAAAATGTTAAATTAAGCTTAGTAACACCTCATACTCAACTCCGGTGACGGTCTCGGGCGTGGGGGCGTTACATTTAGTGGTAGCAGAGCAGGTTTAGTCGGTTCTCGGACTACGTGTTGTATGTACGGATTTTGCTATATATGTCATGTGTATAAATTGTGATAGTGTGACGACTTCTGACCTTTTTAAATGATTTTTTATAGTAAATGGATCCCGATCCAGCTGTGGCAGATGAAGTAGAGAGTAATGCGCCAGCCCCGGCTGAAGGGGTAGCGCCGACTGAAAACCCACCTCCTACTGTTGGTCAGGGAGGAGGAGAAAGGGGTCGGGAAGCCTTTCTCCAAATGATGAGTGCATGGTACACTGAGTTCGTTCGTACGAACCCAAATGTACAACCTCCCCCACCTCCCCCAATTCCTCAACCTATACCCCCGATGCCTCAAGGTATGGATCTGATGAAATTTCACAGAACTCCAGTTGATAGAATTCGCAAGCAAGGGGCCGAAGAATTTAAAGAAAATATTGATGATGATGCTGAGAGAGTAGAGTTCTGGCTTTAAAATTCAATCCGGGTACTTGAAGAATTATCTTGTACACCTGAAGAATGTTTGAAATGCGCTATATCTTTGTTGAGGGATTCAGCTTATACTTGGTGGAAGACTTTGATTTCGGTGGTACCGAAAGAGAAAATAACTTGGGAATTCTTTCAAGAAGAGTTTCAGAAGAAATATATTAGTGAAAGATTTATTGATCAGAAGCGTAAAGAATTTCTTGAGCTGAAGCAAGGTAATATGACGGTTACAGAATATGAAAGAGAGTTTGCTCGATTAAGTAAGTATGCTAGAGAGTATGTTCCTATAGAGGCCAAGATGTGCCGACGATTTGAAGACGGGCTCAACGAAGACATCAAGGTATTTGTTGGAATTCTTGAATTAAAAGAAATGGTAGTATTGGTTGATCGAGCTTGTAAGGCCGAAGAATTACTTAAAGAAAAGAAAAAGGTAGAGGCTGAGACTAGAAATTGGAAGAAAAGACCGATGAGTGGTTCATTTTCACAGCAACCTGGAAAGTCAAGGAATATGAATCCTCATTCCCAAGCTTCAGCTGGGCAATCATATGGGAATTATAAGAAGCAAAATGTGGGTCCTAAATCCCAGACTACTTCGGTAGCCAGTGTAGGGAACTCGAGATTTGTTAAACCTGAGTGCCAGCAGTGTGGTAGAAATCATTTTGGTCCGTGTAGAGCAAATGAATGTTTTCGATGTGGTTCTTCGGATCATTTTATTAGAGACTGCCCAGAGAGAGCTGAAAAAGAAAAATTTCAGAATACAAAAACAAGTGGGGCGGATTCGAAAGGAAGATATCAAGAAAAGCTGGGAGCGAAGCAAGCAGTAAGAATGAAGCCAGGGATGCACCAGTTAGGCCTGAAGGAAGGGCTCCGGCTAGAACTTATGCTATTAAAGCACGTGAAGATGCTTCCTCACCTGATGTGATTACCGGTACATTTTCCCTCTATAATGTTAATGTTATTGCTTTGATTGATCCCGGTTCTACTCATTCATATGTGTGCATGAAATTGGTGTCTAGTATGAATATACCTGTTGAGAACATAGAATTTATGATTAGAGTGTCGAATCCGTTAGGCAAATGTGTGACTGTCGATAAAGTATGTAAGAAATGTCCTTTAATGATTCGGGATCATTACTTTCCGGCCGACTTGATGTTGTTGCTGTTTGATGAGTTTGATGTTATTTTGGGTATGGATTGGTTGACATTGCATGATGCTAAAATAAATTGCAAAGAAAAGATTATAGAATTAAAGTGTGGAAATGGTGAAACTCTGCGGGTTGAATCAGATAAATCAGAGGCATTGCCTAGTGTGATTTCTTCAATGTCGGCTCAAAGATATCTGAGAAAGGGTTATGAAGCTTATTTGGCGTATGTAATTAATACAAAAGAAGTTGAAAAGAAAGTTGAATCAGTGCCGATTGTGTGTGAATTTGCAGATGTATTTCCAGAAAAATTGCCGGGTTTGCCTCCAGTCAGGGAAGTAGAATTTGGTATTGATTTGATACCGGGAACAGCTCCAATTTCGATTGCTCCGTATAGAATGGCACCAGCAGAGTTGAAGGAATTAAAGTCGCAGTTGCAAGAGTTGACTGATAAAGGTTTTGTGAGACTGAGTTTTTCACCTTGGGGTGCTCCCGTGTTATTTGTGAAAAAGAAGGATGGTTCTACGAGGTTGTGTGTTGATTATCGGCAGTTAAACAAGGTGACAATAAAAAACAAGTATCCATTGCCAAGAAATTGATGATTTGTTTGATCAGCTAAAAGGAGCGACATGGTTTTCAAAGATTGACTTGAGATCTGGGTATTACCAACTGTGGGTAAAAGAGTCGGATGTGCCTAAAACTGCTTTTAGAACAAGGTATAGTCATTATGAATTTTTAGTTATGCCATTCGGATTGACAAATGCTCCTGTTGTGTTTAAGGATTTAATGAATCGTATATTTCGGCCAGACTTGGACAAATTTGTTGTGGTGTTTATAGATGATATTTTAATTTATTCAAAAGATGATACAGAGCATGCTGAGCATTTGAGGATAGTTTTGCAAACTTTGAGAAATAAGCAGCTGTATGCTAAGTTTAGTAAAAGTGAATTTTGGCTTCAAGAAGTTGGATTTTTGGGTCATATTGTTTCAGGTGATGGTATACGGGTTGATCCTAGTAAAATTTCAGCCATTGTTGATTGGAAACCACTGAAAAACGTAACCGAAGTTAGAAGTTTCTTGGGGCTAGCTGGGTATTATCAGTGATTTGTAAATGGATTTTCTATAATTGCTGCTCCTATAACTAGATTACTCCGAAAGGATGTTAAATTTGAATGGACGGAAGAATGTCAACAGAGTTTTGAAGAATTGAAAAAGTTATTAACAGAGGCACCAGTGTTAGTACAGCCCGAATCAGGTAAAGAATTTGTGGTGTATAGTGATGCTTCTCTAAATGGTTTGCGGTGTGTGCTCATGCAAGAAGGAAAAGTGGTGGCATATTCTTCGAGGCAGTGAAAACCTCATGAGAGGAATTATCCTACTCACGATTTGGAATTGGCTACAGTGGTGTTTGCTTTGAAAATTTGGCGACATTATTTGTATGGTGAAAAGTGCCGAGTATATACCGACCATAAAAGTCTTAAGTACTTGATGTCACAAAAAGACTTGAATTTAAGACAGCGAAGATGGTTGGAAATATTGAAAGATTACGAGCTTGTTATTGATTATCATCAGGGAAAAGCGAATGTGGTTGCTGATGCTTTGAGCAGAAAGTTGTTGTTTGCTTTGCGAGTTATGAACACTCAGTTGAAAGTGTCAGATGATGGTTCGATTCTAGCAGAGTTAAGAGCAATACCGATGTTTTTACAAGAGATTTTTGAAGCTCAGAAAAATGATCAAGATTTGCTAGCCAAGAGAAAACAGTGTGAAGTTGATACAGGATCAGATTTCAGAATCGGTTCTGATGGTTGTTTGACGTTTAAAAATCAGATTTATGGAGTTGATCTAATAAAAGAAACTAAAGAAAAAGTGAAAGTAATTCGAGATTGTTTGAAAGCTGCTTCAGATAGACAGAAATCTTATGCAGATCTAAAATGAAAGGACATTGAATTTCAAGTTGGTGATAAAGTATTTTTAAAGGTGTCTCCATAGAAGAAAGTCCTTAGATTTGGACGGAAGGGCAAATTAAGTCCGCGTTTTATTGGGCCGTATGAAGTAATTGAAAAAGTTGGACCGGTAGCATATCGGCTAGCATTACCACCTGAATTAGAGAAGATTCATGATGTGTTCCACGTATCTATGTTACGTCGGTATCGTTCGGATCCTTCAAATGTAGTTTCACCGACAGAAATTGAACTACAACCAGATATGACCTACGAAGAAGAACCGATTAAGATTTTAGCTCGAGAGGTCAAACAACTAAGGAATAAAAATGTTGCACTTGTGAAGGTGTTGTGAGAAATCAATACCCACATCTGTTTACAGGTAAGATTTTCGAGGACGAAAATCCTTAAAGGGGGGGAGAGTTGTACTATCCCGAATTAGGGCCTAATCGGAATAGTGGTTTCGTGACCACAAATCCGAGATAAAAATAATTATTTTATAATTATTTTGATGATTATGATATGATTGCATGATTGTGTGAAAATTTCGTGATGAAATTCTATGCCTAAAGTGCTTAAATTGAAAGTAGGGACTAAATCGAATAAGTTGCAAAACTTGCATTCTAGAAGTTTTTTGTATGAAATTGTTTTGGAATATTAATGAGGAGGTCTTAAATAGCAATTTGACCAATTTTAAGTTCATGGACAAAATTAGGACATGGAAGGAATTTTTGGAAAGTTTAGTAGTAAGGGTATTTTGGTCATTTAGTTATTAAAATGAATTAAAAACAAAATTAAAAGCCAATTTTTGTCCATCTTCTTCATTAGGCTGAAATTTCAAGGGTTCTCCATAGCTAGGGTTTGTTTCAAGCTTCCAAGCTCCATAATCAAGAAAGACGTGGAATCGACCTCAATCGAGGAAAAGAAAAGATTGTGGACTAAATTGCAAAATCTTTATATTTTGGTACCAAGGTAAGTTCATGTGTAAATGTAGTAACATAATTGTCATTTTAACCAATTTAATGTTGTTTATATGATATGATGCTGATTATTATCATGAAATATTATGCTTTGTGGTTATTGTTGAATAATATGTAATTATGTGAATTACTTGATGAGTATGAACTATCACCGAAGTACCGATTTCGATATTCCGTGGAAGACGGAAAAGATGTGTGATCGAGGAAAACGCCCGTTTGAACCTTAGGAATAGATTAGGATACAAGTGACATGTCACTAGGATGGTTGAGCATCCGAACTCGTTGAGTTGAGTCCGAGTTCACTTATGGATGCGAATGTCCGAACTCGTTGAGTTGAGTCCGAGTTCGTGAAATGTAACTAGGCATCCGAACTCGTTGAGTTGAGTCCGAGTTCACTTATGGATGCGAACGCCCGAGCTCGTTGAGTTGAGTTCGAGTTCACTTATGGGCAGGTTACATGGTAGCTTGATTACATATGAGGCTCTTATATGCAAATTATCCATGTATCCGAATTATATTCCGATGTGTTCAACGGGTAAAGTTTTACTCAAATGGAGGAATACTCGAGATGAAAAGAGACGTATTGGTAAGTGATGAGAAATGGATATTTTGGACAGGTATGTATTTAACCCTCGGGTTGAGTGTTGATTACAACCACGATAAGGTAATAAGATGATGGAAAATGATTAAAAAATGTGATAAGTGTGTTGATGATATATGCTAATGTTGATTAGTTTGATTGTTTGTTATGTTATTTATTATTTACATATGAACTTACTAAGCATTTATGCTTACTCCCTCCTTCTTACTCATTGTAGTTTTGGACAAGCCAGTTCAGGAGTCGGGATAGGTTGAAGGCTCAGTCACACTATCAGGAAGATTTTTGGTAAATGGCTTGTAAATTTAAGTATGGCATGTATAGCAATATACTTATTTTGTGTAAATGATCTTATGATATGGTGACAGAATGGTTGAGAAAATATTTGATAATGATAAATTATGAAAATGGTAAGTTTAGATTATGTTTGATGTTAAGGAAAATTATTAAGATACTTAGTGCATAAAAACTCATAAGAGGGATGAAATTTGCCATAAACAGAATACTGCAGCAACACTGACGCGAATTTGAAAATTTACTAAAAATCATAGAAATTGAATTTGGTGATGGACTACATATAAAATTGAATCTTATTATGTCTAGTTTCACATGAAACAAATGAAACAGGTAAAGGAATTATATGTTAGAAGATATTTGAATTTTAGTGAAACAGGTTCATAGTAGTTTCTGAATCCCCTGTTCCTACTTTAGAAATTCACCATAAATTTTAAAGATATAATTAAGTGGTGTATTTTAAATCCTCAGAATCCTTATTGAGTCTAGTTTTAGAAGAAACAAACCTCATAGTCATATGAATTTTGTACAGAGAGAAATGTGGTTCGTAGTAAACAGAGGTCAGACCAGTCATGTCCTGAAACATGGGTAACTTTAACTAATAAACTGTACTAATTGACCCAACCAAAAATTTTATAAAAAAATTAGTAGATAGGTATATGAGTCTAGATTCAGGGAAAATTTACGGATCTTGATTTCAAGTTTTGTAACTCGAGATATGATTTTTCTTGTGACTGTGACGCAAGTAGCTTAAAAGCTGTGAATGTAGAAACAAATAATCCAAAGTTCTAAAAATGTTAAATTAAGCTTAGTAACACCTCATACTCGACTCCGGCGATGGTCTCGGGCGTGGGGGCATTATAGAAGTTCAATGACAAACCTTGATGAATATGTCAAAGACGAGAAATTAAGTTATTATGTGTAAGTGGGCACAGGTATGTACATCAAACTCATGAGAATGACATGAGATATGATGAACTTATGGTATGAATATATATATATGTGTGTGAAGAATAAGTTTAAGAGATTTGATAAAATGCAAGATTATGTTCATTATGTTAAATGTATGATTAATGCTTGTTTAAGTTGCATCTTATTTGCATGTGAACTTACTAAGCTTTAAAGCTTACTCCTTTCCTTTCTTTTCCTTATAGTGTCGCCGTGCTAGCTCGGGGATCGGAGGACATCGAAGTTTTCGATCACACTATCAATTGAACATTTGGGTATAGTTAGTTTCATCATTTTTATTATGGCATGTAATTATGACTTGGTCTTTTTCTTATATGTCATATTGGTTAGCCAAATGTGTTGGCTCATGATGGTATTATGATTCATTTTGTATATGGCCATGAGAGGTGGCTCATATAGATTATTTGGATTGTAACCCTAATTATTGATGCATGCATACAAATGTGCTTATGTTTTAATGTGGTTATGGTTGCTTATGGTTAATGAGTGTGATGGATGGCATGTATATTTGGTGTATGAAATATGTTTAATAAGTATGACAATAATGTGGTGCAATCATCTAATTTGAAAGTAGGCTAGCAAAGATGGTAGAAAAACATGAAATTGGTGTGGAATTCCATTTGAAAGCTTAATGGTTTAAGTATGTGATATGTCAACACTACCAAGTCATAATTAACCATTAATGTAAATACTTGAGTAGTCAAATGTGCCATGTTGCATGTCATGAAGTGGGTCTAGGTATGTGAGTGTTTAAGGGTGGCAAATGACTTGAAAAATAGCCTAGAAATTGTCCACACAGTTAGTGACACGGGCATGTGCCTAGACCGTGTGTGACACATAGTCCTCCCCATGGGCGTGTGACCCGACCGTGTGTCCCCTGCACCCTAATTATGCAAAACAAAATGCCAGTAATAAACACACGGGCAGAGACATGGCCGTGTGTCTCAACCTTGTGAAGGACACAGTCTTAGGACATGGGCGTGTGCCCAGGCCGTGTGAAGTCTGCACTTGATTTTTGGAATTTAATTGGCCACACGGCTTAAGCACACGGGCGTGTGACTTGGCCGTGTGACCTAATTTGCTGGATGATGTCATAGTCAGAGAATTAATGGGCTGAGGACACGAGCGTGTCCCGAGCCACATAGGCGTGTGTGACTACACGACCTACCCACACGGGCGTGTGACTCTCAAAAGTAGGAAAACCAGAAGTTTTGAAAGTTTTTAGTTTAGTCCTGGACCACCTCCATTGTATGTTTGGGCCTTGTAAGCCCTTATAAGGGACAATTTCATGTGATTGAGAAGTTTTTAATTTGGAAAAAATTTTATGGCCCAGTTTTGTTTGAATGTTCATGTTTAAGTCCGATAATGCCTCGAACCCTGTCTTACTATCTGTTACGGGTAGGGGGTGTTATATTTAGTGGTATCAGAGCTATAGTTTAGTCAGTTCACGGACTAACGTAGCATGTGTACGAGTCTAGCTATACATGCCATACATATATTATGATAGTGTGACGGCTCTTGACGATTTAAAAATGTGTTTTCATATAGTAAATAGATCTTGATAGAGCAGTGGCGGATGATGTTGAAAGTAATGCGCCTGCCCTCGCTAAAGAAGAAGTGACGTCTAATAGTAAACCTACAACTGTTAGTAGAGGAGAAAGAGGCAGGGAAGCCTTTCTCCACATGATGGATGCCTGGTACATAGAGTTTGTTCGAATGAACCCAAACGCTCAACCTCTTCCATCCCCTCCAAATCCCCAACCTGTACCCCAAGTTCCTCAAGGTATGGATTTTATGTGATTTCATAGAACCCCAGTTGATAAGATTCGAAAGCAATGAGCTGAGGAATTTAGGGCCAATGCTGATGATGACCCCGAGAAAGCGTAATTTTGCCTTGAGAATTCTATTTGGGTATTCAATGAGCTATCATGCACACCCGAAGACTGTTTGAAGTGTTCTATTTTGTAATATCCTGAATTAGGGCTTAATCGAAATAGTGGTTTCGTGACCACAAACCCGAGATAGAAATAATTATTTTACAATGATTTTGATGTTTATGATATGATTGCATGATTATGTGAAAATTTCGTGATGAAATTCTATCCCTAAAGTGCTTAAATTGAAAGTAGGGACTAAATCGAATAAGTTGCAAAACTTGCATTCTAGAAGTTTTTTGTATGAAATTGTTTTGGAATATTAATGAGGAGGTCTTAAATAGCAATTTGACCAATTTTAAGTTCATGGACAAAATTAGGACATGGAAGGAATTTTTGGAAAGTTTAGTAGTAAGGGTATTTTGGTCATTTAGTTATTAAAATGAATTAAAAACAAAATTAAAAGCCAATTTTTGTCCATCTTCTTCATTAGGCCAAAATTTCAAGGGTTCTCCATAGCTAGGGTTTGTTTCAAGCCTCCAATCTCCATAGTAAGTGATTCCAAGCCCCGTTTTTAATGTTCTTTACGTTTTTGGAATCCCAAAAGCTCGATTAACCTTATGCTAGCAATAATTCAACCTAGGGTTTATATTTGGAAAAATACCCATAGGTGAAATTTGTGTATTTTGATGTTTTATGATAGAATATGGGGTTTTAAATTATGTTAGACAACTTGTGCTACTCGATTTTTAGTGAAAACGATAAAAGGGCTTAATCGGCAAAAATACCTAATAGTCACAAGTATATGTTAGAGAGAGAATTTGATGTTGCCATAGAAGGGAAAAGTGATCAGCATGTTATAAAACATAAGAATAAGGAATAAAGTTTAATTCCTGAGCCTAGGGGCAAAAGTGTAATTATGCAAAAGTTTAGGGGCAAAAGTGTAATTTTTTTAAAGTTCATATTAAATGCTGTTTTGATAAATGTATGTATTAAATAAGATTAATTTGGTATTATAGATCAAGAAAAACGAGATTCAAGTCGTGATCGAGGAAAAGAAAAGATTGTGGACTAAATTGCAAAATCTTTATATTTTGGTACCAAGGTAAGTTCATGTGTAAATGTAGTAACATAATTGTTGTTTTAAGGAATTTAATGTTTTTTATATGATATGATGCTTATTATTATCATGAAACGTTATGTTTTGTGGTTATTGTTGAATAATATGTAATTATGTGAATTACTTGATGAGTATGAACTATCACCGAGTATCAGTTCCGATATTCCGTGGAAGACGACAAAGATGTGAGATCGAGGAAAAAAGCCCGTTTGAACCTTAGGAATAGATTAGGATACAAGTGACATGTCACTAGGATGGTTGAGCATCCGAACTCGTTGAGTTGAGTCCGAGTTCACTTATGGATGCGAATGTCCGAACTCATTGAGTTGAGTCCGAGTTCGTGAAATGTAACTAGGCATCCGAACTCGTTGAGTTGAGTCTGAGTTCACTTATGGATGCGAACGCCCGAGCACGTTGAGTTGAGTCCGAGTTCACTTAGGGGCGGGTTACATGATTTCTTGATTACATATGAGGCACTTATGTGCAAATTATCCGTGTATCCGAGTTGTATTCCGATGTGTTCAACGGGTGAAATTTCTAGATTAATGGAAGAGCACTTAAGATATAAGTGACGTTTCGGGTAAGTGTTGTGAAATGGACACTTTGGACAGGTATGTTCTTAACCCTCGGATTGAAAATAGATACAACAACGATAAGGTGGTAAGATGATGAATGATGTTTAAAGATGTGATTATGTTTTGGTGGTACCATGCTAAAGTTGTTTGGTATATTTGTATTGTTATGTTACTTGTTATTTACATATGAACTTACTAAGCATTTATGCTTACTCCTTCCTTTTCATTCACTGTAGTTTTGAACAAGCCGGCTCAGGAATCGGGATCGGTCGAAGGTTCGATCACACTATCCAAAGGACTTTCATCTGGGTAAATGGCTTGTAAAACTTAAGTATGGCATGTATAGCTATATACTTATTTTGTGTAAATAATTTTATGATATGGCCATGTTTGGTTGAGAAAATGTTTGATATTGATAAGTCATGGTGATGGCTAATTTAGATCATGTTTGATATTATGGAAGTTTAATAGGTTATCTAGTTCATAAAAATTCATGGAAAGATGAAACTTGCCTTAAAACAGAATATTGCTGCAGCAATGACATGAATTTGAAAAATCACTAAAAATAGTATAAATGGAACTAAATAATGAGTAAGTTATGAAATTGAATCTTAATGAGTCTATTTTTATGTGGATTGAACAAAACAGGCATATAAATTATATTTTATGAGATATTTAAACTTTTGTGAAACAGGGCCAGAGTGATTTCTGGATCCCCTGTTCTGACTTTAAAAATTCATAATAAATTTTACTAAAATAATTAGAAGTTTTTATTTATATTTACAGATTCCTTATTGAGTCTAGTTTTAAGAAAAACAAACCTCGTAGTCATTGAAATTCTATATAGAGAGATATCTGATTCGTAATCCACAGATGTCAGAGTAGTCAAACCCTAAAATAGGGGAGACTTTAACTAATAAACTGTACTAATTGGCCCAACCATAAATTCTAGAAAAAAATTAGTAAATAGATATATGAGTCTACATTTAGGGAAAATTTACAGATCTTTATTTCGAGTTTTGTAACTTGAGATATGATTTTTCTTGTAACTGTGATGCGGGTAGTTAGAAAGCTGTGAATGTAGAAACAAATGATTTGAAGTTCTTAATTTGATAAATTATGTTCGGTAACCCCTCAAGCTCGACTCCGGCGACGGTTTCGGGCGTGGGGAGTTACATTTAGTGGTATCAGAGCAGGTTTAGTCGGTTCTCGAACTACGTGTTGTATGTACGGATTTTGCTATACATGCCATATGTATGAATTGTGATAGTGTGACGATTTCTGACCTTTTTAAATGATTTTTATATAGTAAATGGATCCCGATCTAGCTGTGGCAGATGAAGTAGAGAGTAATGCGGCAGCTCCGGCTGAAGGGGCAGCACCGACTGAAAACCCACCTCCTACTGTTGGTCAGGGAGGAGGAGAAAGGGATCGGGAAACCTTTCTTCAAATGACGAGTGCATGGTACACTGAGTTCGTTCGTACGAACCCAAGTGTACGACCTCCCCCACCTCCCCCAATTCCTCAACCTATGCCTCCAATGCCTCAAGGAGTGGATATGTTAAAATTTCACAGAACCCCCGTTGATAGAATTCATAAACAAGGGACTAAAAAATTTAGAGCAAATATTGATGATGATGGAGAGAAAGCAGAGTTCTGGCTTGAAAATTCTGTCCGGGTATTTGATGAATTATCTTGTACACCTGAAGAATGTTTGAAATGTGCTACATCTTTGTTGAGAGATTCAGCCTATAATTGGTGGAAGACTTTGGTTTTGGTGGTACCGAAAGAGAGGGTAACCTGGGAATTCTTTCAAGAAGAGTTTCGGAAGAAATATATTAGTGAAAGATTTATTGATCAGAAATGTAAAGAGTTTCTTGAGCTGAAGCAAGGTAATATGACAGTCTCAGAATATGAAAGAGAGTTTGTTCGATTGAGTAAGTATGCTAGGGAATATGTTCCTACAGAAGCCAAGATGTGCCGACGATTTGAAGACGGGCTGAACGAAGACATTAAAGTATTTGTCGGGATCCTTGAACTGAAAGAAATGGTAGTTCTAGTTGATCGAGCTTGTAAGGCTGAAGAACTACTTAAAGAGAAGAGGAAGGTAGAGGCTGAGACACAAAATTGGAAGAAAAGGCCAATGAGTAAGGCACCTTCACAGCAACCCGGAAAGTCAAGAAATATGAATCCTCGTTCCCAAGTTTTAGCTGGGCAATCATATGGAAATTTTAAGAAGCAGAATGTGGGTCCTAAATCTCAGACTACTTCTGCGGCTAGTGTGGGAAATACGAGATTTGTTAAACCCGAGTGCCAGCGGTGTGGTAGAAATCATTTTGGTCCGTGCAGAGCAAATGAATGTTTTTGATGTGGTTCTCCAGATCATTTTATTAGAAACTGGCCAGAGAGAGCTGAGAAAGAAAAATTTCAGAATGTAAAATCTAGTGGTGCAGACTCGAGGGGAAGGTATCCGAGAAAAGCTAGAAGTGAAACAAGCAGTAAGAATGTAGCGAGAGATGCAACAGTTAGATCTGAAGGAAGAGCTCCAGCTAGAACTTATGCTATTAAAGCGCGTGAAGATGCTTCCTCACTCGATGTGATTACCGGTACATTTTCTCTTTATGATACTAATGTTATTGCTTTGATTGATCCTGGTTCTACTCATTCATACGTATGCATTAAACTGGTGTCTAGTATGAATATACCTATTGAGAACACAGAATTTATGATTAGAGTGTCGAACCCGTTAGGCAAATGCGTGATAGTTGATAAAGTAAGCAAGAAATGCCCTTTAATGATTCGGGGTCATTACTTTCCGGCCGACTTGATTGGTTGCCGTTTGATGAATTTGATGTTATTTTGGGTATGGATTGGTTGGCATTGCATGATGCTATAGTAAATTGCAAAGAAAAGGTTATAGAATTAAAATGTGAAAGTGGTGAAATCTTGCGGGTTGAACCAGACAAATCAGAGGCAATATTTAGTATGATTTCTTCGATGTTGGCTCAGAGATATTTGAGAAAGGGTTATGAAGCTTATTTGGCGTATGTAATTAATACAAAAGAAGTTGAAAAGAAATTTGAATCAGTGCCAGTTGTGTGTGAATTTGCGGACGTATTTCCAGAAGAATTGCCGGGTTTGCCTCCAGTCAGGGAAGTAGAATTTGGTATTGATTTAATACCGGGAACAGCTCCGATCTCGATTACTCCATATAGAATGGCACCAACAGAGTTGAAAGAATTAAAGTCGCAGTTGCAAGAGTTGATTGATAAAGGCTTTGTGAGACCGAGTTTTTCACCTTGGGGTGCTCCCGTGTTATTTGTGAAAAAGAAGGATGGTTCTATGAGATTATGTGTTGATTATCGGCAGTTAAACAAGGTGACAATCAAAAACAAGTATCCATTGCCGAGAATTGATGATTTGTTTGATCAGCTAAAAGGAGCGACATGGTTTTCAAAGATTGACTTGAGATCTGGGTATTATCAGTTGGGAGTAAAAGAGTCAGATGTGCCTAAAACTGCTTTTAGAACAAGGTACGGTCATTATGAATTTTTAGTTATGCCATTCGGGTTGACAAATGCTCCTGCTGTGTTTATGGATTTAATGAATCGCATATTTCGGCCATACTTAGACAGATTTGTTGTGGTGTTTACAGATGATATTTTTAATTTATTCAAAAGATGAGACAGAGCATGCTGAGCATTTGAGGATAGTTTTGCAAACTTTTAGAGATAAGCAACTATATGCTAAGTTTAGTAAAAGTGAATTTTGGCTCCGAGAAGTTGGATTTTTGGGTCATATTGTTTCAGGTGATGGTATACGGGTTGATCCTAGTAAAATTTCAGCCATTGTTGATTGGAAACCACCGAAAAACGTAATTGAAGTTAGAAGTTTCTTGGGGCTAGCTGGGTATTATCGGCGGTTCGTAAATGGATTTTCTATAATTGCTGCTCCTATGACTAGACTACTCCGAAAGGATGTTAAATTTGAATGGACGGAAGAATGTCAACAGAGTTTCGAAGAATTGAAAAAGTTATTAAGTGAAGCACCAGTGTTGATACAACCCGAATCAGGTAAAGAATTTGTGGTGTATAGTGATGCTTCTCTAAATGGTTTGGGGTGTGTACTCATGCAAGAAGGAAAAGTGGTGGCTTATGCTTCGAGACAGTTAAAACCTCATGAGAAGAATTATCCTACTCACGATTTGGAATTGGCTGCGGTGGTATTTGCTTTGAAGGTTTGGCGACATTATTTGTATGGTGAAAAGTACCGAGTATATACCGATCACAAAAGTCTTAAATACTTGATGTCACAAAAAGACTTGAATTTGAGACAGCGAAGATGGTTGGAGTTATTGAAAGATTACGAGCTTGTTATCGATTATCATTCGAGAAAAGCGAATGTGGTTGCCGATGCTTTAAGCAAAAAGTTGTTGTTTGCTTTGAGAGTTATGAACGCTCAGTTGAAAATTTCAGATGACGGTTCGATTCTAGCAGAGTTAAGAGCAAGACCGATGTTTTTACAAGAGATTTCTGAAGCTCAAAAAAATGATCAAGATTTGCTAGCCAAAAGAAAACAGTGTGAAGTTATACGGGATCAGATTTCAGAATCGGTTCTGATGGTTGTTTGATGTTTAAAAATTTGATTTGTGTACCGAAAAATGATGAGTTGATTCAAAAGATTTTGCATGAAGCACATAATAGTTGTTTAGCGGTTCATCCGGGCAGTACGAAGATGTATAATGACTTAAAGAAAATGTACTGGTAGAGTGGAATGAAAAGAGATATTTCCGAGTTTGTATCAAAGTGCTTAGTTTGTCAACAAGTGAAAGTTGAACACCAAGTACCTTCGGGATTACTTCAGCCTATTATGGTTCCTGAATGGAAATGGGATAGGATTACTATGGATTTTATATCAGGGTTGCCGTTAACTCCAGGGAAGAAAAATGCCATCTGGGCAATAGTTGACAGACTGACTAAATCGGCTCATTTTATTCCAGTACGTATAGATTATTCTCTTAATAAGTTGGCTGAATTATATATCCGAGAGATTGTTAGACTTCATAGGATACCTTTGTCAATCATTTCGGATAGAGATCCAAGGTTTACCTCACGATTTTAGCAAAAGTTGCAAGAGGCATTAGGTACAAAGTTAAATTTCAGCACTGCCTTTCATCCACAAACTGATGGACAATCAGAGAGAGTAATTCAGATTCTTGAAGACATGCTCAGATGTTGCGTATTGGAATTTCAAGATAGTTGGGAAAGGTACTTACAATTGGTAGAATTTGCTTATAATAATAGTTATCAGATGAGTTTTAAGATGGCACCTTATGAAGCATTATATGGTCGTAAATGTTGGACGCCATTGTATTGGACTGAACTCAAGGAAAATCAGATTTATGGAGTTGATTTAATAAAAGAAACCGAAGAAAAGGTGAAAGTGATTCGAGATTGTTTGAAAGCTGCTTCAGATAGATAGAAATCTTATGCGGATTTGAAACGAAAACAAATGGAGTTTCAAGTTGGTGATAAGGTATTTTTGAAAGTGTCTCCATGAAAGAAAGTCCTTAGATTTGGACGAAAGGGCAAGTTAAGTCCGCGTTTTATAGGACCGTATGAAATAATTGAAAAAGTTGGACCGGTAGCATATCGGCTAGGGTTACCACCCAAATTAGAGAAGATTCATGATGTGTTTCACGTATCTATGTTACGCCGGTATCGTTCAGATCCTTCACATATAATTTCACCGAGAGAAATTGAACTGCGACTGGATATGACTTATGAAGAAGAACCGATTAAGATTTTAGCTCGAGAAGTCAAACAACTAAGAAATAAAAGTGTTGCACTTGTAAAAGTGTTGTGGCAAAAGCATGGGGTAGAAGAGACTACATGGGAACCTGAAGAAACTATTAGAAACCAATACCCACACCTATTTACCGGTAAGATTTTCGAGGATGAAAATCCTTAAAAGGGGGGGAGAGTTGTAATATCCTGAATTAGGGCTTAATCGGAATAGTGGTTTCGTGACCACAAACTCGAGATAGAAATAATTATTTTACAATGATATTGATGTTTATGATATGATTGCATGATTGTGTGAAAATTTCGTGATGAAATTCTATGCCTAAAGTGCTTAAATTGAAAGTAGGGACTAAAACGAATAAGTTGCAAAACTTGCATTCTAGAAGTTTTTAGTATGAAATTGTTTTGGAATATTAATGAGGAGGTCTTAAATAGCAATTTGACCAATTTTAAGTTCATGGACAAAATTAGGACATGGAAGGAATTTTTGGAAAGTTTAGTAGTAAGGGCATTTTGGTCATTTAGTTATTAAAATGAATTAAAAACAAAATTAAAAGCCAATTTTTGTCCATCTTCTTCATTAGGCCAAAATTTCAAGGGTTCTCCATAGCTAGGGTTTGTTTCAAGCTTCCAATCTCCATAGTAAGTGATTCCAAGCCCCGTTTTTAATGTTCTTTACGTTTTTGGAATCCCGGAAGCTCGATTAAGCTTATGCTAGCAATAATTCAACCTAGGGTTTATATTTGGAAAAATACCCATAGGTGAAATTTGTGTATTTTGATGTTTTATGATAGAATATGGGGTTTTAAATTATGTTAGACAACTTGTGCGACTCGGTTTTTAGTGAAAACGATAAAAGGGCTTAATCGGCAAAAATACCTAATAGTCACAAGTATATGTTAGAGAGAGAATTTGATGTTGCCATAGAAGGGAAAAGTGATCAGCATGTTATAAAACATAAAAATAAGGAATAAAGTTTAATTCCCTAGCCTAGGGGCAAAAGTGTAATTATGCAAAAGTTTAGGGCCAAAAGTGTAATTTTTTAAAGTTCGTATTAAATGTTGTTTTGATAAATGTATGTATTAAATAAGATTAATTTGGTATTATAGATCAAGAAAAACGAGATTCAAGTCGTGATCGAGGAAAAGAAAAGATTGTGGACTAAATTGCAAAATCTTTATATTTTGGTACCAAGGTAAGTTTATGTGTAAATGTAGTAACAAAATTGTTGTTTTAAGGAATTTGATGTTGTTTATATGATATGATGCTTATTATTATCATGAAACGTTATGTTTTGTGGTTATTGTTGAATAATATGTAATTATGTGAATTACTTGATGAGTATGAACTATCACCGAGTATCGGTTCCGATATTCTGTGGAAGACGACAAAGATGTGAGATCGAGGAAAAAAGCCCGTTTGAACCTTAGGAATAGATTAGGATACAAGTGACATGCCACTAGGATGGTTGAGCATCCGAACTCGTTGAGTTGAGTCCGAGTTCACTTATGGATGCGAATGTCCGAACTCATTGAGTTGAGTCCGAGTTCGTGAAACGTAACTAGGCATCCGAACTTGTTGAGTTGAGTCCGAGTTCACTTATAGATGTGAACGCCCGAGCTCGTTGAGTTGAGCCCGAGTTCACTTAGGGGCGGGTTACATGATTTCTTGATTACATATGAGGCACTTATGTGCAAATTATCCGTGTATCCGAGTTGTATTCCGATGTGTTCAACGGGTGAAATTTCTAGATTAATGGAAGAGCACTTAAGATATAAGTGACGTTTTGGGTAAGTGTTGTGAAATGGACACTTTGGACAGGTATGTTCTTAACCCTCGGATTGAAAGTAGATACAACAACGATAAGGTGGTAAGATGATGAATGATGTTTAAAGATGTGATATATGTTTTGGTGGTACCATGCTAAAGTTGTTTGGTATATTTGTATTGTTATGTTACTTGTTATTTACATATGAACTTACTAAGCATTTATGCTTACTCCTTCCTTTTCATTCACTGTAGTTTTGAACAAGCCGGCTCAGGAATCGGGACAGGTCGAAGGTTCGATCACACTATCCAAAGGACTTTCATCTGGGTAAATGGCTTGTAAAACTTAAGTATGGCATGTATAGCAATATACTTATTTTGTGTAAATAATTTTATGATATGGCCATGTTTGGTTGAGAAAATGTTTGATATTGATAAGTCATGGTGATGGCTAATTTAGATCATGTCCGATATTATGGAAGTTTAATAGGTTATCTAGTTCATAAAAATTCATAGAAAGATGAAACTTGCCTTAAAACAGAATATTGCTGCAGCAATGACATGAATTTGAAAAATCACTAAAAATAGTATAAATGGAACTAAATAATGAGTAAGTTATGAAATTGAAGCTTAATGAGTCTATTTTCATGTGGATTGAACAAAACAGGCATATAAATTATATTTTATGAGATATTTAAACTTTTTTGAAACAAGGCCAGAGTGATTTCTGGATCCCCTATTTTGACTTCAGAAATTCATAATAAATTTTACTAAAATAATTAGAAGTTGTTATTTATATTTATAGATTCCTTATTGAGTCTAGTTTTAAGAAAAACAAACCTCGTAGTCATTGAAATCTGTATAGAGAGATATCTGATTCGTAATACACAGATGTCAGAGTAGTCAAACCCTGAAATAGGGGAAATTTTAACTAATAAACTGTACTAATTGGCCCAACCAAAAATTCTAGAAAAAAATTAGTAAATATATATATGAGTCTATATTTAGGGAAAATTTACAGATCTTGATTTCGAGTTTCGTAACTTGAGATATGATTTTTCTTGTAACTGTGACCCGGGTAGTTAGAAAGCTGTGAATGTAGAAACAAATGATTTGAAGTTCTTAATTTGATAAATTATGTTCGGTAACCCCTGAAGCTCGACTCTGGCGACGGTTTCGGGCATGGGGCGTTACATATTTCCTTGTTGAGAGACACATTATATCATTGGTGGAAGACACTAAATTTGGTGGTTCCGAAAGAAAGTGTCACATGGGAATTCTTTCAAGAGGAGTTCCGAAAGAAATACATTAGTGAGCGATTCATCAATCAAAATCTAAAGGAATTTCATGATTTGAAACAAGGCTGCATGTCAGTTACTGAGTATGAAAAGGAGTTTGTACGGCTCAGCAAATATGCTCGGGAGTGTGTATCCTCCGAAGCTAAAATGTGTACAAGGTTTGAAGACGGACTTAATGAGGATATTAAAGTGTTAGTGGGTATTCTTGAGCTGAAGGAACTTGTTGTGCTCGTTGATCAGGCTTGTAAAGTTGAATAACCGACCAAGGAAAAAAGAAAAGCCAAGGCTAAGGCTAGAGATATAAGAAAGAGGACGATGAGCAAGTCACTTCCATCTCAGTCTAAGAAATCCAGAGATATGTATTCTCGCTCTCATGTTTTGGCTGGGCATTCGTATAGAAATCGTAAGAAGCAAAATTTGGATTTTAAATCTCAGGCTACATCTATGGCTAGTGTGGGTAATGATAGAAGTTCCAGACCCAAGTGCCAACGATGTGGTAGAGGTTACTTTGGTAAGTGTAGGGTGGACGATGGATCTTGTTTCCGATGTGGTTCTCAAGACCACTATATCAAAAACTGTCCTGATATGGTCGAGAAAGAAAAATTTTAGAGTAGAAGGTCAGGTAGTACGGCTACAAAGGGGAGACCCTCGAGAAATTCTGGCAATGGGGCTAGTAGTAAAAATGTAACAAGGGATACAATGGTGAGATCCGAAGCTAGAGCTCCGGCTAGAGCCTATTCTATACGTACGCGTAAGGACGCATCTTCCCCCGACGTGATTATGGGTACTTTTCTCTCTATGATACTTCTGTTATTGCCTTAATTGACCCTGGTTCTACTCATTCATATGTGTGCATGAAATTGGTATCTAGCATGAATATGCCTGTAGAGTTTATGGAATTTATGATTAAAGTGTCAAACCCGTTAGGCAAGCATGCTTTAGTTGATAAGGTATGTAAGAAATGTCCTTTGATGATTAAAGATCATTGTTTCCTGGTTGACTTGATGTTATTATCGTTCGATGAATTTAATGTTATATTGGGCATGGATTGTGTAACAGCCCAAAATTGACCCTAGTTGGGAAGTGGTTTCGGGACCACAAAACTGAGTCATAAAAATAATTAATTTCCATATTCTATGCTTATTATGTGTGTACATGAGTATGTGGAAGTTTCATTCTCCAATTTTGCCAATTGCATGAGAAATTATTAAATAGGGATCGATATGAGACATGGTGAAAATATGATAGGCTAATTTAAAATTGTCTATTAATGCATGTTGTGAAAATGATGGGTTTGCATGTCAAATTACCCAAAATTTGAGCTAGTGGTTGGCCATGCTATGGGTGGAAACATGTTGGGAACATGTTGGCCTAGTGAGGTATGTAGGAAAAAATAAAATAAGGAATATGGGTAATAAAGAAAGGAAAAACAAAAAAATGAGTGGTTGTTCCCCCCCATTGCCGTGAGCTAAAGAAAGGAAAAGAAAAACTTGTTCATCCTTTTTCATCCTCTTTTGACCGAAAATTCTAAGGGAGGAGGAAGGAGTTCTTGCTTCATGTTTGGTTTGGAAGAGAATTAGGAGGAAGTTTGGCCATGCATGTAACTAGATTGAGGTATGTTTGATATTATTCTTTGAGATTCATGTATATTTTAAGTTGTAAGTTTGAAATCTACCTAGCCATGGTTCAAACTTTGTTAAATGATGGAGATGATATTCGGCCATGCATGTTACATTCTTGGTTGGTATTTTGATGTTTGATGTTGTGGTGATGAGGCATGAAGATGAGTTAAGATTCGGCCTAGGTGGAGTTTGTGTTAATGCCATTGCATGCTAAATATGAAGCTTGTTAATGATGCATGTGATGGTGGATTGATGATTCTTGAATCTCTTTCTTTTTAGCATTTTTGAGTGAGCACATATGTGCATTGGTTGCTAGATGGGGAAGAATCGGCTAGCAAGTTGTGTGCTAAGGCCGAATATAATTTTTGTAGGTTAATGCGTAATGCATGTGCTAAATTGATGGAAAGGGAGAGGATGCTTTACTAGTGTATAAATGATATAAAGATTTTAGAAATTATTTTTGGTTAGGTGTATGTATGATTAGGTATATTCAACCATATGAGTAAATATATAGATGATGTTAAATTTGATTATGTATAATGGGCCATATAGGGTACACATTGTGATATTAACTTTGATTCTCCATAATTGATCAAGTGGGTGATTAGTAAGGGTGATTGCCGAATATACTAACATACATATGCATGTGTAATTGGATTGTAAATATTTAGCAAGGCGGTTAAACTAGTTGATTTATTGATTAAGCTCAAGGAGTTAAAGGAGGAGAATCGAGCAAAGGCAAAGAAAAGATCATCGAGTAGCCGAGTTGGAACCATCTTACCCAACACAAGTAAGTCATTAAGCATATCTTTGGTATTGATTTAAAGGATCGTAATACCTATACCATTGTGTTTAATGAGATGAAATGTATACAAATGTATATGTAAGTAGAGATGAAATTTGTCGAATGTAAAAAGGAAGTGAAGCCTATTGAGTGGCTGGTTTTCGGCACTAAGTGTGCGGGCAATAAGTGTTCACGGTCATGAGATTGGCACTAAGTGTGCGGGTTTAAATTGTACAGCACTAAGTGTGCGAGTTTAAAGTACATGGCACTAAGTGTGCGTGGTTGATTATTAAGCACTATGTGTGCGAACCCAATATATATTTTCTATAAATTATTTACATTAAGGGTGCGACTTTACCGAGTCGATTTTGGACAGCGGAAAAGGTAAGTGTGCGAACTTGAAATGCATGGCACTAAGTGTGTGAGTTTAAAGTGCATGGCACTAAGTGTGCGCGGTTGATTATTAAGCACTATGTGTGCGAACCCAATATATATTTTCTATAAATTATTTACATGAAGGGTGCGACTTTACCGAGTCAATTTTGGACAGCGGAAAAGGTAAGTACCTTGAGTTCATGGCTAATAGGCGCTATGTTTATATTTGGAGTTGAGCTTGGTAAGTTTTGAACCTATGTGACGATTATAGTGGAAGTCACGTACATAAGGTTCATTGTGGAATAGGTGAAAGTTCGTTTAATTGTATGATTATAACGAAAATAAAATGATGTATGAAAGGTCAATGTAGGACTTGGTATGAGATTGAACCATAGGGTTTAAGGAACTATGGTATAGTTTGGTATGGATGGAGTACTTAACCTCATTTCATTGTTTCCTGTTGTGATAATTTTATTAATGGATGGTTGTGGAATGCTTATGGCTTACTGAGTTATATACTCATTCGGTGTTTGCTTGTCACCTATTCTAGGTTTCTTGGACTCGTCTCTTTTTGCGTGATCGTGCCGTCGTCGAAGTCATCACACCGGCTAGCAAGTTTTGGTACTTTCTTCTTAGTCGGCTTAGGAGAACATTTCGGCATGTATAGGCTATTATGTTGTGTTTGAACTCTGGTATGTAAACTTTTAGCCATGCGAAAATGGCATAAATGTTCGGTTGGGTTTGGTTTCATAACGTTAGGTCGTAAATCTTGATAATTCGACCTTTTTATGCCATATGTCATGGTTGATTATTTTGGTGTTAAAATTCATGATATGGCAATAGTGTAGTAGGGGGATGTTTGACAATGATTAGCCTTTGGCATGGCTAGTCATGATCATAATTTGTGATATGTATGACGAATTACTAGTTAGATCAAGGAGAAATCACGAAATGGGCATAGTTGCTTTCGTAACAGATGCTGGCAGCAGCAGTGACGTGAGATTGAAAAATCACTAAAAATAGTAGGAGTGGAATTAATTAATGAATAAATTATGTATTCGAAGCTCGATGAGTCTATTTTCATATAGAAGCAACGAAAAGATCATATGGACAGTATGTTAAGAGATATTCAGGTTCTCGTGAGACAGGGTCAGAACGGTTTCTGGATTCCCTGTTCCGACTTTGGAAATTCATTATAAATTAACCAGAGACAATTAGGAGTCATACCATATATGGATAGATTCCTCTCTGAGTCTAGTTTCTATAGAAAGAAACGGAATCAGTATTGAAGCTCTGTGCAGGGAGATATCCAGGTCGTAATGCGCAAAGGTCAGTGTAGTCGATCCCTGTAACATGGGAGACTTTGACTAATAAACTGTACTAATTGGCCTGACCAAAAATTCTAGAAAAAAATATGTAGATGGGGATATGAGTCTAGTTTCATGGAAAAATCACGAAACTGATTTTCGAGTTGTGAAACTCAAGATATGATTTTTAGAGCGACTAGTACGCAGATTGGCAGTGTCTGAGAAATATTTTTATAAAGGGTTTAAAGTCTGTTAACACCTCGTGTTCGACTCCGGTGTCGGTCTCGGGTTCGGGGTGTTACAGATTGGTTGACACTTCTTGATGCTATAGTAAATTGTAGACAAAAAGTTATTGAATTGAAATGTGAAAATGGTGAAATTCTCCGAGTTGAATCAGATGAGTTAGATAAGTTGCCAATTGTAATTTCTTCGATGTCTACTCAGAAATGTATGAGAAAAGGATGTGAGGCTTATTTGGCTTATGTGTTGAATACGAAAGAGTCTGAATTAAAAATTGAATCAATGCTTGTTGTATGTGAGTATCCGGATGTGTTCTCAGAAGAGTTGCCTGGATTACCTCCTATTAGGGAAGTCGAGTTTAGTATTGAGTTAGTCCCTGGTACAGCACCTGTTTCGATTGCTCCATATAGAATGGCCCTAACTGAGTTGAAATAATTGAAGTTACAGTTACAAGAATTGCCCGGTAAGGGTTTTGTGAGACCGAGCATTTCGCTGTGGGGTGCTCCGGTATTATTCGTGAAAAATAAAGATGGATCTATGAGGTTATGTATAGATTACCGACAGCTCAATAAGGTAACAATTAAGAATAAGTATCCCTTGCCAAGGATTGATGACTTGATTGATCAGTTAAAAGGAGCGACATGGTTTTCTAAAATAGACCTGAGGTCCGGTTACTACTAGTTGAGAGTGAAAGACTCGAATGTGCCAAAAACTGCTTTTCGGACAAGGTATGGTCACTATGAATTTCTCGTCATGCCTTTTGGTTTAACAAAGGCTCCTGCTACATTTATGGACTTGATGAACCGTATTTTTTGACCATATTTGGATAAATTTGTTGTTGTTTTTATTGATAACATATTAATTTATTCTCGTGATGAATCCGAGCATGCCGAACAATTGAGAACTGTTTTGCAGACTTTGAAAGATAAGCAGTTGTATGCTAAGTTTAGTAAAAGTGAGTTATGGCTTCGAGAAGTTGGATTCTTGGGCCACATTGTTTCGGGTGATGGTATTAGAGTTGACCCAGGTAAGATCTCGGCTATTGTTGAATGGAAATTATCGAAGAATGTGACTGAGGTTAGAAGCTTTCCAGGCTTGGCCGATTATTACAGATGGTTCGTTAAAAGATTCTCAATGATTTCTACTCTGATGACGAAGTTGTTACAGAAAGACGTCAAGTTCGAATGGACAGAAAAATGCCAGCAGAGTTTTGAGAAATTAAAGGCATTGTTGATGAGTCTCCAATTTTGGTACAACTCGAGTCAGGTAAAGAATTTGTGATTTATAGTGATGCTTCCTTAAATGGTGTGGGATGTGTACTTATGCAAGAGGGTAAAGTCGTAGCTTACACTTAGAGTTGGTTGCCATAGTGTTTGCTTTGAAGATTTGGCAACGTCATTTATTTGGTGAGAAATGCCATGTCTATAGCGATCATAAAAGTCTTAAGTACTTGATGACTCAAAAGGATTTAAACTTGCAGCAACGAATATGGTTGGAACTGTTAAAAGATTATGAGCTTGTAATTGACTACCATCCAGTTAAGGCGAATGTGGTCACCAATGCTTTGAGTAGGAAATCATTGTTTGCCTTGAGGGCTATGAATACACGATTGACATGGTCCAATGATGGTTTGATTCTAGCCGTGTTGAGAGCTAGGCCGACTTTTCTTCAATAGATTTGTGATGCTTAGAAGGTTAATAAAGAGTTGCAAGCTAAGAGAATTCAGTGTGAGTCCAGCAGAGAACCGAATTTTCTAAGTGATTCCTATGGTTGTTTGAGATTTTGTGGTAGGGTTTGTGTTTCGAAGGACACTGAGTTGATTTGGAATATTTAGCATGAGGCACACAACAGTTGTTTGTCAGTTCACCTGGGGAGCACAAAAATGTATAATGACTTGATGAAAATGTATTGGTGGAATGGTATGAAAAAAAGATATCTCAGAATTTGTATCGAGATACTTAGTTTGTCAACAAGTAAAGGCTGAACACCAAGTACCTTTAGGTTTACCTCAGGCCATCATGGTTCTTGAGTGGAAATGGGACTAGATTACAATGGATTTTGTGATAGGTTTGCCTTTAACTCTGAGAAGGAAGGATGCCATATGAGTTATTATCGATAGACTGGCTAAATTGTCTCATTTTATTCCAGTGCGTACCGATTACTCATTTGATAAGTTAGCTGAATTGTACATTAGCGAAATCGTGAGACTTCATGGAGTACCTATATCAATTGTATCAGATAGAGATTTGAGGTTAACTTCACAGTTTTGGAAAAAGTTACAAGAAGCTTTGGGTACAAAGTTGAATTTTAGCACTGCTTTTCATCCACAGACTGATGCTTAGTCAGAGCTAGTAATTCAGTTCTTGGAAGACATGCTCTGATGTTGTGTATTGGAATTCCAAGGTTGTTAGGAAAAATACTTATCGTTGGTCGAATTTACCTACAATAACAATTATCAGTCGAGTTTGAAAATGGCACCTTATGAGGCATTGTACAGACGTAAGTGCCGAACACCTCTGTATTGGTCTGAGCTCATCGAAAATCAGATTCACAGAGTTGATCTAGCCAAAGAAACCAAAAAGAAAGTGAAGGTAATTCGTGACTGTCTGAAAGCCGCTTCGGATAGACAGAAATCCTACTCGTATTTAAAAAAGAAAGAAATTGAGTATCAAGTCGGTGATAAGGTATTTTTGAAAGTATCTACATGGAAAAAGGTTTTAAGATTTGGCAAGAAGAGCAAGTTGAGTCCTCATTTTATAGGGTCGTATGAGACCACCCAGAAAATAGGGTCGGTTGCCTATTGGTTGGCTTTACCATCAGGGTTGGAAAAGATTCATGATGTATTTCATGTGTCTATGTTACACCAATATAGATCAGGTCCTTCACATTTGATTTCACCGACAGAAGTTGAGATTCGATCGGATATGACTTATGGTGAGGAACCGGCTAAAATTTTGGCACGAGAAGTTAAACAATTGAGAAACAAAAGCATTGCCTTAGTGAAAGTGTTATGGCAAAGACATGGGGTTGAAGAGGCTACATGGGAGCTCGATGAGGCCATGAGAAAGCAATACCCAAACCTTTTTATCGATAAGATTTTCGGGGACGAAAATCCCTAAAGGAGGGAGAGTTGTAACATCCCGAGTTAGGGTCTAGTCAGAACAGTGGTTTCGAGACCACAAATTCGAAGTAGAAATAATTATTTTATGATTATTTGATGACCCATGACATGACTGCATGTTTGTATGAAAATTTCATAAGGAAATTCTATGCCTAAAATGTCCAATTTGACTTTAGAAACTAAATTGAATAAGTTGTAAAACTTGTATTCTAAAAGCTTCAAGCATGAAATTGCATTGGATTATTATTTAGAGATCCTTAAGTAGAAATTTGACCAAGTTCTAAAATTTTGGACAAAACTGGGCATGAATAGGAAAATTTTGAAAGAAAAGCCTTAAGGGCATTTTGGTCATTTGGTTAATAAAAGAATAAAAAGGGAAAAATCAAGCAAAAATCATGTCCATCTTCCCCTGAGGGTGCTAAAATTTAGGGAGTCTCCATAGTTAGGGTTTTCAATATTTCAAGCTTGATTATAACTGCTCCCAAGCCCTGGTTTTAATGTTCTTTACATTTTTGAAGTTGTCAACAACCTATCTAGCTATTTCTACCATTATTTTGAGCTAGGGTTCATGTATGAAATTTGACTCATCTGTGACATGGTTTTATTTTGATGTTTAATAGAGGAATATGAATCTTTGATGTGTGATAAACATCTTTTACTAAGCGATTTTTAGTGAAAACACCTAAAAATGACTTGTTTGTAAAAGATGTAAAAATGAGTAGTAAAAATGTGTAATAAAGGAAAATGTGGGCTGATATGAATATGGTGTAGGTTCAGCTAGGCTTGGGTAACCAAGAAAATGCATGCATTTCATTTTACGAGCCTAGGGACTAAAGTGTAAATAAGTGAAAAGTTAGGGGTAAAAAGGCAATTTTACTTAAGTATGTGTTATGGGTCGATATGAATAATGTATGTATTGAACCAATTAAATTTGGCATTACAAATCAAGAAAAACGTGATTCAGGTCTTGATTTGGGGAAAAATAAGGTTTACGAGGATTAGGCTCGTTTCTATCATTTTGTACCAAGATAAGTTCATTTGCAAATAATGCAACATGTACCATACTTTAAAAGCTTTAATATTGCATGTATGGTGAGTATATATGTTATTAATGTGAGGTTATATCATGTGTTTATTGCCTAAATTTCATCATGAATTATGCTTTGATTATTCCATGGATATATGATTGGGGCTATGAGTATTGAAATTGATATTACGAGAAAGCTCAACGGAAATGTGACATTAAGAAAATCCCATTTGAACCTTAGGAATAGTTTAGGATACAGGTGACATGTCACTAGGAACTATGTGATCTAAGCTCATTGAGTTGTGGTCTGAATTCATGCTATATGTGACATTTGAGTTCATTTAGTTGTGGCCTGAGTTCATGATGTATGTGACACATGTTTTGGTGTTCTAGGTACTAGTCTTATATATGCTATTAATGGAGAGGTAGTCTGGCATGTGTTGGAAATACCTGACAGTCTGTATGAGCAGGACCGTGAGTAGCTTGAAAGCGAGAAACATGTGATATGAGATATGAAATAGCATTGTGCTGGAATGCAGATGCCCCCAAGGCGCGGTGGAAAAATAAAATTCCGGCAATCCAAACCATGGATCCATGTGCGAGGAACGAATCGGGAAAAAAATTATGATAATGGTTTCGAAATTACCAAAACTTCAATCTAAGTAGACAGCGACCCCTCGGCAACGAGAATTCAGAACCACTATCAAACCAAGTCGCAACTTTTTCAGATGCCGACCTCTACGTAATCCACCTAATTTACAATGAACGGAAGAAGTCCCAAAAATTGTTTTAGAGGTTTTCTTTACTTGACGGCTGCTAGACCATTCAAGCTAGGTTTTGGGTTTTATTTATATATAACTCCCCTTTTTAATGGGTATATTTATAACAAATCTTAATTCAAAAAATTTTGAAATAAATAAATATGATAATGTTTTAACTGAAAATTATAATTACATTAATTACAACAAAGATTTCGGTAAACTATATTTATTTAAATTTATATATGAACCAAATTTATATACTAATAGAATTATGTTCTCATTATGTGTACAACATCCTTGTACATATAATATGTTTGATATTTTATTGCCCAATTAAATTAATTCTATAATTAATTTAATTCATGTGACCACCAAACACAATACCAACTATGTTTTATTCCGATCATCTCAACCATATGGCATGACCCTATAGGCTTTTGTAACGTTAGCAGTAATACTAGAATGATTCTAATGTTAAATACAATGAGTGGCATCTAACAATGTATTATTGCTACCTAAGTTACAAGAAGTCATGATTCAACATAACCTTTTGTGATTTACCTTTCATGCATTAATCCTTAAGTCCTTTATCTCTGGAATGAACACAAGTCATGGAATAGTCACACTTGCATAGTCCATCTCATGTTTCTTGATATCTTGAGTAGGCTATGATATACAAATAAGTATGACATCTCATATCAACTTATTTGAGCATGGCCATGCATTTCTAGTCTCACTTAATCAAGTGGCCTAAGATATTACTCTGATTATGTAGGAGGGACTTATTCTATATTGATCAACCATATCCCTTTACTAGATTGTGGTATATCCAACATCAACTTTTATAGAACAACTAGTTACGATGTACATTTGACTGTATCAAAATATATAACTCCCGATGTTGGGATAATGATGATCTCAAGTCTGAGAATCATATACATATTAATCACTATGAGTAATGTTGTGACAATTACATAATAATCCAAGAAACATACTCATAGCAGGTCAGTCCAATATGTTGTTCTCTAACACACATATTCATGCATTGATTTTGACACGCCATATCAATGACAACTCTTTATCATCAATCAACTACATGTTAGTCTTAATGCATTATTGTTGTCCTAGTCAACAATAATACTTGAATAAGGATCTTTTAAGAACAATCATATTATTCTCAGGACATTATTATAAAACAGTTTATTTATACACACAGAAAAGAAACTGAAATAATAATGGAAACACCTTATATTAATAAACATGGTAAATCAAGTATGTTATTACAACCATCTCATGATTGATCTTTGGGCATACTCTTACAATCTCCCTCTTGCACTAAGACCAATCACTCATATATCTAATACCAAGCAACTTAGTGTGACGATCATGCTTCTGCTATGTCAGAGGCTTGGTTAGGGGATCAACAATGTTATCATCTTTAGGTACTCTGTATATCTCTACATCCCCTCGATCCATAATCTCTCGAATAAGATGGTAGCCCCTAAGTATATGTTTGGATCGCTGGTGAGATCTGGGTTCTTTAGCTTGTGCAATGGCTCCATTGTTATTACACCGGAGTTCTATAGCATCTGATATGCTAGGCACAACCCCTGGTTCAGTAATGAACTTTTTGATCCAAATCGCTTCTTTTGCTGCCTCACTAGCTGCAATATACTCAGCCTCTATTGTAGAATCGGCTACTGAACTTTTCTTTGACTCTTCCAACTCACAGCACAACCATTAAGGCAAAACACAAAACCTGATTGCGATCGAGAATCATCCTTGTTAGTTTGGAAGCTAGCATCAGTGTAACCTTTTACACTTAACTCTTCCTCACCTCCACATATTAGGAACATATCCTTAGTTCTTCTTAATTACTTAAGGATATTCTTGTCTGTGGTCCAGTGACCGTCACCGGGATCTACTTGGTACCTGCTTGTCAGACTTAAGGCATATGAAACATCTGGACGGGTACATAACATGGCATACATGATAGATCCAATAGCGAAAGCATATGGAATTTTACTCATGTGTTCTCTCTCTTGTGGAGTTGAAGGACACATTTTCTTTGAGAGTGAAATACCATGTCTCATAGGTTGGAATCCTCTCTTAGATTCTTCCATATTGAACCTTTTCAGTACTTTATTTATGATGTACTTTGGCTTAGACCTAGTAGTCGTCTTGATCTATCTCTATAGATCTTGACTCCTAAGATGTAAGTGGCTTCGCCCAAGTCCTTCATAGAAAAGAAGTTCCTAACCAGGTCTTAATAGACCACAAGGTAGGTATGTCATTTCCCATGATAAGTATGTCATCCACGTACAGTACCAAGAATGTGATAGTGCTCCCACTAACTTTCTTGCAAACATGGCTTATCTTCATTTTTGATAAAACCAAACTCTTTGATTGCATCCTTAAAATGAAGATTCCAACTTTGAGATGCTTGCTTTAATCCATAAATGGATCTTTGTAGCTTACATATCTTTCTAGCATCCTTTGGATTGAAAAAACCTTCAGGTTGTGTCATGTACACATCCTCTTCAAGTTTCCCGTTAAGGAAAGCTATTTTGATGTCCATCTGCCAAATTTCATAATAATGAAATGCAGCTACGACAAGCAAGATCTTGATGAATTTAAACATAGCTACAGAAGAAAAGGTTTCATCATAGTCAACACCATAAATTTGGTGAAAGCCTTTAGCAACTAATCGCCCCTTGTATATTTGTACATTACCATCCATGTCGGTTTTCTTTTTGAAAACCCACTTGCACCCTATAGGTTTAACCCGTTCGGGTGGGTCAATCAAGGTCCATACTTGATTTTCATACATGGAATCCATCTCAGATCTCATGGCCTCAAGCTATTTCTAAGAGTCTGGGCTCGTCACCGCTTATTGATAAGTCCTAGGCTCATCTTGATCTAAAAGAAGAATGTCACCATGCGTTGTAATGAGAAATCCCTATCTCTCAGGTGCATGGCATTCTCCTAAAGATCTACGCAATAGTTGTGTTTCTACAGTAGTTACTTGTTCCTCAATTTCTTGTGGAATTTGCTGTTGTTCTATCTCTAGTTCAGTGGTATCTTGTGATTCTCGAATTTCTTCAAGTTCAATCTTTCTCCCACTTCCTTTTCTAGAAACAAATTCTCTCTCTAGGAAGACACCAGTCCGAGCAACAAACATTTCATTCTCAATAGGATTAAAGAAATAATATCCTTTGGTTTCTTTCAGATACCCCACAAAAATACACCTTTCAGATTTGGGTTCAAGCTTAGTAGACGTCTGACGTTTAACGTAAGCTTCGTAACCCCAAATTTTCATAAAATACATACTGGGACATTTGATAAAGTTTAAGAGATATGATGAACTTATGGTATGAATATATATATGTATATATATTAAGAATAAGTTTAAGAGATTTGATAAAGTGCAAGATTATGTTCATTATGTTAAATGTATGATTAATGCTTGTTTAAGTTGCATCTTGTTTGCATGTGAACTTACTAAGCTTTAAAGGTTACCCCCTTCCTTCCTTTCCCTTATAGTGTCCCTAAGCTAGCTCGGGGATTGGAAGATGTCAGAGTTTTCGATCACACTATCAATTGAACATTTGGTTATAGTTAGTTTCATCATTTTGATTATGGCATGTATAGGGACTTGGTCTTTTTGTTATGTGTTTTTGCCAAATGTGTTGGCTCATGAAGGTATTGTGATTCATTTTGTATATGGCCATGAGAGGTGGCTCTATATTGATTATTTGGATTATAACCCTAATTATTGATGCATGCATGCAAATGTGCTTATGCTTTAATGTGGTTATGATTACTTATGGTTAATAAGTGTGATGGATGGCATGTATGTTTGGTGTATGAAATATGATTAATGAGTGTAACAATAATGTGGTGCAAATGTCTAACTTGAAAGTAGGTTAGCAAAGATGATAGACAAATATGAAATTGGTGTGGAATGCCATATGAAAGCTTGGTTGAAGTATGTGATATGACGACACTACCAAGTCATAATTAACCATGAATATGAATGCTTGAGTAGTCAAATATGCCATGTTGCATGTCCTGAAGTGCGTTTAAGTATGTGACTGTTTAAAGGTGGCAAATGGCTTAAAAAATAGCCTACAAATTGTCCACACGATTAGACACATAGGCATGTGCCTAGACCATGTGTGACACACGGACCGCCCCACGGGCACGTGATCCAGTCATGTGTCCCCTACACCCTAATTATGCAAAACAGAATGCGCAGTAGTAAACACACGAGCAGAGACATGGCCATGTGTCTCAACCATGTGAAGGACACGATTTTAGGACATGGGTGTGTGCCCAGCTCATGTGAAGTCTGCACTTGAGTTTTGGAATTTAATTCGCCACATGGCCTAAGCACACGGGCGTGTGACTTGGCCATGTGACCTTATTTGCTTGATGACATCAAAGTCAGAGAGTTACATGGGCTGAGGACACGGGCGTGTCCTGACCCACACTGGCGTGTGCGACCACATGGCCTACCCACAAGGGCATGTGACTCTCCAAAGTAGGAAAAATTTTCTAAGCTATCCAGAAGTTTTGAAAATTTTCGGTTTAGTCTCGAACCACCTCTATTGTATGTTTTAGGAATTGTAGGTCCTTATAAGGGACAATTTGCATGTGATTGAAAAGTTTTTAATTTGGACGAAAATTTATGGCCTAGTTTTGTATGAATGTTCATGTTTAAGCCCGGTAATGCCTCAAACCCTGTCCCACTGTCAGATACGGGTAAGGGGTGTTACACATACCATATCTCAAAATTCAACCATTTGGTACTCAAAATACCAATACACAATTAAGGCCTTCACATAACAATTACAAACCACATATCAATGGTCGTTTATAGATATTTACATATCCAAACATATTCCATGGCAATCCAAATGCACACAAGATGAGAATAACCATATATATACATACATATACCAACATATGCCAAATCAAGTCATATTACATGACTAATTACATAACCAAAACATATAGGCTTTCATTAGCCAGAAGACCTATACATGCCATATAACCAAAATACACAAGTTCAAAAGTACCAAAACAACGATTGAATAGTGTGATGAGATCTCCGACAACTTTCGATCCGAGCAAGCTTCAAAATCACTATAAAACACGAAAAAGAAAATAGAGTAAGCTATTAAGCTTAGTAAGCTCGTATGGCTAAAGCACAACTTACCATTTAATCATAATTTAAGGAAATAAACATAGCATAATGCAATTTAATTTGAATCCCAAAAGCCTAACACATATTCCATCAAAAGGTTAGACATGAACTCATAATTCTCATAGATTCAATGCTTATACAATTCATGAACATACCTGTATCGATACATATCAATCTCTTACTTTTTCATATCATCAATATACACGTTGAACCATTTGTAATACTATTAGATACTCAAGAATCTTGCATACTAAGTGTCAATACATGGTCAAAACCATCTCTATCTCATATCTCATTTAAATGCTCACTATCGAGCTATCACTAGGTCCGTTCACACAAGCTGACGGTCAAGACGTAGCTACACGGTGTTGATCACACAAGCTGACGAGTAACTGCAACACATGTCGGAAAACTCAGCCACCTGTAGAACGTATGGACCAGCACCCAAAACACGGTAACCCCTCATGACATGTCATTTGTATCTTATCTATTCCTAATATTCAACCAGGATTTATGCATGGTGTCGTATCATCACAATTATATCGATTAAGCATTCAAATACATATAAACATACAAACTTACCTTATTCGCAAAAATGAAAAACTAAGATTAACTAGTCCAATACTTTATCTTTCCCTCGATATAGATCCATTCATTGCTTTTCTTGATCTATATAGTCAAATTTAACTTATTCAAAATATATTCTATTCAATTTAACACAAAAATCATGTTTTGTCAAAATTACACTTTGCCCCTTAAATTTTGAATTCAATACAATTTAGCCCCTATATCATAAAAATACAAATTCATGCAATTTAATTTCAACCCATTATAGCTGAATATTATTTAGACCCATAGCAGCCCATATTTCTCCTTATTTCACACATTTACCCAACAATTGATCACAGTTCTCAATTTAATCCCTAATTTGCAATTTCAACCAAAATCATTTAAACAAATGTTGTTTATCTAACAACAACCATCCATTTTCTATCATCAAACATCAAAACACATACACATTAATCAATGGTAAAACCCTAGACTTTTAAAAGTTTTGCAAATTAGTTATTGCGGTAGGTAGATTAAGCTACAACGACTCCAAAAACATAGAAATCATTAAAAATTGAGTAAAAATACATACCATGCACTCAAAGCTACCATGGCCGAACTTAGAAAGGTTTAATGGCTTTTCTTCCTTTGCAAAATCAGTGGTAGAAGATGGAGAAAGATGATGACCATGTTATTTTTATTTAACTTGTCATTATTTACTAAATTACTAATTTGACCTTTAACTTAATCATTAAAAATCACTTAAATGATGTCCATATTTTTCTACTAATAATATTAATGGTCTAACTACCATTTAAGGACCTCCACTTTAAAGTTCTATAGCTACTAGACACCTTTAGCTCTTAGAACACAACTTTTACACTTTACGCGATTTAGTCCTTTTTATCAAATTAAGCATGCAAACGTTAAAATTTCTTAACAATCATATTATCATGCTGTAGACCTCAAAGTAATAATAAAATAAATATTCTGACCTTGTATTTGTGGTCTCAAAACCATAGTTCTAATTTTATTGAAAACGGGATGTTACAACTCTCCCCCCTTAAGAATTTTCGTCTCCAAAAATCTTACCAAGAAATGGGTTAGGCTACTATTTCCTCATAGGTTCGTCAATTTTCCACGTAGCCTATTCAATGCCATAACATTGCCAAAGAACCTTCACTAGAGCTATGCTTTTGTTTCTTAACTCTTTAATCTCTCGAGCCAAAATTCTGATCGGTTCTTCGTTATAGGACATATCAGGCTGAATTTCAATCTCTTCTGAAAAAATTATGTGCGACGGATCTGATCAGTACTGCCGTAACATTGAAACATGAAACATATTATGAATCTTTTCCAACTCTGATGGTAACTCAAGTTGATAAGTCACTGGCCCAATTCTCTCGATAATCTCACACGGTCCGATAAATCGCGGGCTCAATTTCCCTTTGTGAACAAATCGAAGAATTTTCTTCCACAATGATACTTTTAAAAACACTTTGTCATCGATTTGAAATTAAATATCTTTACGTTTGAAATTCGCATATGATTTCTGTCGATCTGAAGCTGCTTTCAAACTATCACGAATTACTTTCACTTTCTCTTTGGTTTCTCTGATCAAATTAACCCCGTGAATCTTTTTCTCACTAAGCTTGGTCCAGTACAATGGAGTTCAACATTTAAGACCATATAAAGCTTCAAATGGTGCCATCTTTATGCTTGACTAATAACTATTATTATACGTAAATTCAACCAATGGTAAGTATTTTTCCCAATTGCCTACAAACTCTAAAACACGGCAACAAGGCATATCCTCGAGGATTTGAATTACTCTTTCAGACTGGCCATTAGTTTGAGGATGAAATGCAGTACTAAAATGCAACTTTGTACCCAAAGCTTCTTGCAATTTCTTCTAAAATCATGATGTAAACCGCAAATCTCTATCTGTGACAGCCCTAAAATGACCCTAGTCAGAAAGCGGTTTCGAGACCGCTAAACCGAGTCACCAAATTATTTGAATGTGATATTTATTGTCTAAAATATGTGATTATGAAGGTGTGAAAGTTTTAGGCTTCGATTTAGTAAATTGAATGTGAATTTAGTCAAAAGGACTTATGGGTGACATTTTTGAAATGTGATAGGCTAATCTACAAGGACCTAATAGTGCATGTAATCAAAAAGGAGGACTTGCATGTCAATTTTCCCCCCCTAATATGTAGTGGCCGGCCATGAGCATGGGTGGACAAGATGTTATGGCTAAAAACATGTCATAGACATGTTGTGTTGGTGCATCATTGGAGGAAACAATAAAATAAAGTTAGTAATAAAGAAATGGAGAAAGAAAAAAAGAGAAAATATTAAGAATGATAAAACATGAGGTGAGTGGGAGGAGAAACCAAAGTTGTCTCCCCCTTTACTCCCCATTGCCGTGACTAGAGAAAGGGGAGGAAAAACAAAATTCTTTCTTTGTTGTTCAACATGGCCGAATAAAAGAAACAAAGGAGGGGAAGAATTTTTGGTCACTTGAGTCATTAAAAAGGTTAGTATATTATGTCAAATTGTGAAATTTTAACTTGTTTTAGGTAAATAATAATGGTTCTTACTTAGCCCATGCTAAAATTTGTAATTTTGATGGATGATTGGAGCATCCGGCTAGGGTATAAAGGAAGGGATTTTGATTGTTTCATCTAAGTATTGATGATGAATGTGTTATGGAAAGAAATCGGTCTTCCTAAGAATATGATTTGTGAATGTTTATATTAGTAATAGCCGAAATTAAAGAGGTTTGATGTCTTGAACAAATGTTGATTATATGATTCGAAAATGAGATATGTTAATGATGAAGTATAATCGGCCATGGAAGTAGCCCATTTTGGAAGTGTGATTTGTGGTATATTTTTTTGTGGTTGATTATAAAAATTTGGCTTAAGTGAGGTAATTGGTAAAAGATGTGTTTATGATGTAATACATATGTTCTCATAAGCTAAGTTATGTATATGTGATATCTTGCATATTGGTTGTTAAGGTAAGGTTTGAGATATTAACGTATGAATATGTTTTGTTTGTGGTTCGGCAACTAATGGTTAAGTTGTTAAGTTACATGCTTGAGTTTAAAATGTGCCTTATATGTGGTTTATGAATTTGGTAAATGATAGATTGATATTTTGGATATTTCATTAGTCAAGTGATATTGTAAGTGTGGTATTATTTGATTCGGCACTTATGTGTAAAATTGGTAGTTATTATTTTGGTAAAATGTGCAAAATTTGGTAAGACCAAATTTTATACTTAAGCTTAAGTGAAGTTGTTAATGTTGTATATATATATTAACGAGTAATAAATCATGTGGTTTGGCTTGACTTAGTAAATAGTGAAGAAATGCATATTTATACATAGTGTTTATGAAAGGTAGTTTTATAAATGTGATATGAGTATTTCGTTTGTAAATGAGTAGTAAATATGTTAAGAATGGTTCTAAAATGTATATGGATGCCGTGTGATTGTGTTTGATTGGGAAGTAAATTGTTTGATTTAGCTCAAGAGCTTAGAGGATCAAAGTCTGATAGGGGAAAAGAGAAAGTAAACGAATAGCCGTGGATATCTAATCGTCGACCACTTCGGAGGTAAGTTTTAAGTGATTAAACATTGAGTAACTTCAATTATAATAGGACATGATGAGTTGATTTAATAAGATATGATGTGGCCATGATATGTTCTAAGCTCAAATGGTAAGTTCTTAAGTGTTTGAGCTTGGGAATTTAAGGGTAATTTGAAATAGTCTGCTTAGGGCAGCAGCAGTAACGTGACTTTAGAAAATCACCATAAATTTATGGATTTGAATTAGAGGCTGAATGAGACATGAAATTAAATCTTAATGAGTCTAGTTTCTTATAAAAGAAACTGTATAAGCAAAGGAATTTCCGATAATGAGATACTTAAAGTTGTATGAGACAGCGCAGAATGACACTGTAATCCTCTGTTCTGTTTTTAGAAAATCATTATAAATTGTACAAAAATGGTTATAAGATAAAATTTATATGTTAGACTCCTTAATGAGTCTAGTTTCAAATGAAATCAAATACAACACATTTTGAATTCTGTAAAATGAGAAATTTGATTCGTAGTGAAGAGTGGTCAGATTAGTCAAACAGTGAAACAGGGGAAACTTTAAGAAAAATCTGGTACTGATTGGCCAAACCTAAAATTCTGGAAATTTTATGGATGGAAGATATACGAGTCTATATTCAGGAAAAATTAACAGAAAGTGATTTGGAGTTTTGTAGCTCCAGTTATAAATAATTTAGTGACTATTGCTCAGGAAAAACAGCTTGTGCTGAATTTGAGATTGTGTTGTAAACCTTGGTAAACTTGTTTTAGTTGCTCATAAGCTATTGATTAAACCCATACGTGAATTCTAAATTGTGATATTGGAAAATGATAGATGTAGATTCAGACAAGACAGTGTGTATACGTGAAAGTATATGTGGTATGTGAAGTATATTTGGATAATTGTGATGTGAATACATGAAAATCTATATTTTGATTTAGGATTCTATGTGATGGATGTGAACATGCATTTATGAGATAAGGCCTAATGGCCGATGTGATGAATGTGAAAGTGTATATATGTGATAAGGCCTAATGGCCGATGTGATGAATGTGAAAGTGTATATATATGTGATAAGGCCTAATGGCCGATGTGATGAATGTGAAAGTGTATATATGTGATAAGGCCTAATGGCCGACGTGATGAATGTGAAAGTGTATATATGTGATAAGGCCTAATGGCCGATGTGATGAATGTGAAAGTGTATATATGTGATAAGGCCTAATGGCCGATGTGATGAATGTGAAAGTGCATATATGTGATAGGGCCGAGTGGCCAACGTGATGGATGTGAAAGTGTATAAATGTGATAAGTCCCGAAGGGCATTTGTGTCAGTACTATATCCGGGTTAAAACCCCGCAGGCTTTATGCGAGAATATTATCACTGATTAATGTCCGTAAGCTTCGTGCTCGTACTATATCTGAGCTCTAAAGACCCGATGACTACGTGTGGAGATTATGTCCGGGTAAGACCCGATGACTACGTGTGGAGATTTTGTCCGGGTAAGACCCGATAACTTCATGTGGAGATTTCGTCTGAGCTAAAGGTCTCACCGATAATCCGAGTAGAGGTTAAAGCTATAAGACTTCGTAATAAGAATTGCTTATAAATATATTCAATGTGAAAGGTTAAACAGGTATGTACTCCAAGTTTATATGTGAGCTTGATTTGAACTAAATCATAAGGTAGTTATGTGATGCATACGAGAGCAATCTATGAGACTATTCCTATGATTATGTGACATCGGATCAGTGTGAGAGGTTATGTGAAATCATACAATAGATCTATGTCACATGAGCTCACTTTTATGTGAAGGTTTATCTGCCTATTGTATATGATGAGATGTGCATATTCGGTAAAGGGATGGTATGCCTGAAGAAATAGGGAAATAAAAAAATACGAACAACTATGTTATGATTTGATTGTTATCTGTTGACACTGCTTAAAACTTACTAAACATTATAATGCTTACTCCGTTTATTTTGTTTTCTCTGTTTTATAGATCTCATTGCGAAGCTACAGGCTCGGGGATCGTCAGCAACTAGTCACACTATCACTATCCACTGTTTGGTACTGCTATGTTTTGGATTATCTTATGGCATGTATAAAATAGACTAGTGGCGAAAGAATATTTTGGTTAATGTATATAAGCCATGCGAAAATGGCATCTTTTGAATGTTTACTTAGAGAAGTTTAAATTTTATCCCTGGCTGTGCTTGGTACTTATCTAAATGAATGACCTTTATTTCAAGAGAAAGTTCAAAATTTTACGGTTCTGACATGAGTTACAAGCCCGGTAATGCCCCTTACCTATTCCTGCGACGGTCACGGGATAGGGGTGTTACACTATCCAAAATAATAGAAACTGGCACCTCGTGCAATCTAAAAATCTCAGAGATGTACAATTTAGCTAATCTATCGAGTGAAAAGTCTGTACGTACCAGAACGAAATGTGAAAATTTTGTAGGGGTAACACCGATAAGAAATCAATCGTAACTCTATCTCATTTCCACTCAGGTTTCATTACTTGTTGTAGTAGTCCCGAAGGTACTTGATTTTCAGCTTTAACCTGTTGACAAACCAAACATCTCGATACAAATTCTGAAAGATCACTAGTACATCTGTTTCAAATCACTGTACATCTTAGTACTCCCCAGATGAATAAACAAGCAACCACTATGTGCTTTGTATATTTTTTTTTGAATAAGCTCGAAATTCCTCGGCACACAAACTCTACCATGAAATAGCAAAAAACCATTGGATCCGATCTGATATTCTGAATCAGTAGTCAACTCACACTGTACTCTTTTTGCTTGCAGTTTATTGTCACATTTTTGTGCTTAATAGATTTTCTAGAGAAATACCGGTTTAGCTTTTAACTCAGCTAAAATCAAACCATCATCAGATAATGTCAAATGTGTGTTCATCGCCCGCAAAGCAAACAAAGATTTCCTACTCAAAGCATCCGCGACTGCATTTGCTTTCCCCGAGTGATAATTCAATCACTAACTCGTAGTCTTTTGACAATTTGAGCCATCTTCGTTGTCACAAATTCAAATCTTTCTGAGACATCAAATACTTCAAACTCTTATGATCATTAAAGATATGACATTTTTCACCAAACAAATGATGTTGCCAAATTTTCAATGTGAAAACAATAGCGGCCAACTCTAAGTTGTGCGTTGAATAATTCTTTTCGTGGGGTTTTCACTGTCTGGAAGCATATGCTATCACTTTACCCTCTTGCATTAAAACACATCCCAAACCTTTCAATGACACATCACTAAAAATCACAAATTCTTTACCTGACTCCGGTTGAACTAAACCTGGTGCTTAAGTTAATAATGCTTTCAACTGATCAAAACTCTGTTGACATTTTTTAGACCACTCAAACTTCACATCTTTCTGTAACAATCGACTCATTGGTGTAGCAGTCATCAAGAACCCTTTTACAAAACATCGATAATAAAAAGCTAGTCCCAGAAAACTTTTAACCTCAGATAAGTTTCTTGGTGGCTTCCACTCAACAACTGTAGAAATTTTATTCGTGTCAACTCGAATCTTTTGCTGAAACAATGTGTCCCAAAAATCAACGTTCTCGGAGCCAAAAATCACATTTACTGAATTTAGCAAACAACTACTTATCTCTCAATGTTTGTAACACAATCCTCAAATGCTCGGCATACTCAGATTCGTCCCGGGAATAGATTAAGATGTCATCAATGAATAAAACAACGAATCTATCCAAATACGGTCTAAAAATTATATTCTTCAAATCCATAAAAACTACAGGAGTGTTAGTTAACCCGAATGGCATAACTAGAAATTCATAATATCCATACTTGGTCCTGAATGCAATCTTCGGCACATCCAAATCTTTAACCCAGCTTAAACTGTGTATGTACGGTAAGATGAGTTTATTATTATACGAGCTTACTAAGCTTTATAGCTTACTCTGTTTAATTTATTGTGTTTTATAATGAATATCGAAGCTAGCTTAGATTGGAAGTTGTCAGAGATCTCATCACATTATCAAGCTTTCACTTTGGCACCTTTGAAACTTATGTATTTGGTTATATGGCATGTATAGGACTTATGGTCATTTTGGTTTATGGTTTGGTAATGAATTTAGCCATTTGAGTTGGCTTGTAAATGTTAACTATTTGGTTTTATGTATAGCCATGACAGTTGGCTTATTTTGGTATATTTGGTGATATATATGTTTATGCAAATGACTATTTTTTGTGTGATTGATAATTTCCATTTGATATGCTTGTTATGAATTGGTTTTTAGAGTACCATATGGTTGAATTTTGATGAATTGTTATGCATGTGATTAGAAGTAAGAAAGTACATATATGAAGTTAACTAGTTAAATGAATTGAGAATGTGAATTTGGTATAAAATTAAATAGCCTAATGTGGTATTTGTGTGCCTTATTGTTTTTAGTATGGAAATGGTATGATTTAGGCTTGTTTAAGGTCGGTTTGAATGCCTATTTATACCATGTTTTATGCCAACTGGTTTGGTGTAGGTGTGTGCAAATTTGGGTGAGAAAGATGGCTTGGAAAATATCCTATTTTTGTCCACACGGGTAGAGACACAAGTGCATGTCTCAGTCATGTGTGACACATGGTCAGGTGACACGACCTTGTGTCCCCTGGTGTTTAATTAGAAATCAAGTCAGTATACCCTATAGGTTTGGCACTGCCTAGCACATGGCCTAGCACACGGGCGTGTGAGGCCATTTTTAAGGGAACATGGGCTGGTCACACAGGTGTGTGGTTGGCCGTGTAACCCAAGTCAGAGAGTTACATAGGGTCAGACAGGGGCTGGGACACGGCCATGTGATCCCATTTCGAATGTCCACATGACCTGTGACAAGGACGTGTCTTTGGCCTTGTGAGACACACAGCTGGGCCACACAGGCGTGTGTCCCCTCTATTTTGAAAATTTTTCTATGTTTTCTGAAAATTTCCTTAGTTATCGATTTAGTCCCAAACCACTTCTAAAACATGTTTTGGGCCTCGTTGGCTCATATTAGAGACTTGATGAATGACTATGAATGATTTGTGTTTGAATTTGATAATTGTATGAGAAATGCATGTTCGATTGTATAATAAGTCTAGTAATGCTCCAAAACCCTATCCTGATGACAGATACGGGAGAGGGGTGTTACAAATTCAATAGCAAATTCAACCTTTCTAATTGGTGGTAACCCGAGTAATTCCTCTGGAAACACATCTGGATATTTACAAACCACTGGTACCGATTCAATCTTTGATTCAAACACTTTTGTATCAAGCACATACGAAAGGTAAGCATTGCAACCCTTCCTCACATATTTCTATGCTAGCATTGTCGATATCACAACAGGTAACCCACTCGAAACATCGGATTCAATACAAAGAATTTCACTATCCTGACATTTCAACTCAATATTCTTTTGTCTACATTTCACAACAGCATCATGCAGAGTTAACGAATTCATACCCAAAATCACATCGAATTCATCAAACGGTAAAAGCATCAATTCAATTGGAAAACAGTAACCTCGTGTCATCAAAGGACAATTCTTGTAAACTTTAACAACTAGGATATATTGGCCTAAGAGATTTGATACTTTAATCCCAAATTCAATTGGCTCAATAGGTAAACTCTTAGTAGACACTAAATTCACACAGACATATAAATGAGTCAATCCAGGATAAATCAAAGCAATTACATCAGTGTCATAAAGAGAAAATGTACTGGTGATAACATCTGGTGCCGATGCATCTTCATGAGCGCGAATAGCATAAGCTCTGGCTGGTACTCTAGCCTCTGATCTCACAGCAGAATCCTTTGTTGGACCTTTACTACTATTCACATTTCTAGTATTTATAGGTGGTCTCCTTTTGGCAGCTGTATTACTCGGCCTGGTAGACAGAAATTATCTTTCTCAAATAACTCAAGACAATCACGAATAAAATGATCTTACGAGCCACATCTGAAATAGGCTTTATTATTCACCCAACAATCTCCAGAATACCGTTTTCTACATTTTTGGCATTAAGTTTGTTGGTTTTGACACTACCAACACTCGATACTGAAGTGGCTTGAGCATTTGGACTCGTGTATTGCTTTTCACAATCTCTATTGGAATACCCCACTGAAGCATTCAAGAGATTATAGGAATCCCTTGATTTCTTTGAAGAGGAATGATAGGGTTTACTCATTGACCTCTTTCTTGAGTCTCTAGCCTCAAAATCGACTCTTCTCTTTTCTTTGCTAAGCTCCTCGACTTTGCATGCTCTATCAACTAACACAACAAATTCTTTTAATTTCAAAATTCTGACTAAAAGCTTGATACTCATTCAACCTGTCTTCGAACCGCTTACACATAATTTCTTTAGTGGAAACACATTCTTGAGCATATTTACCCAGTCTCACGAAGTCTCTTTCGTACTTGGTTATGGTCATATGACCCCGTTTCAATTCTAGAAATTCTTTGCGTTTCTGATCAAGAAACAATGACTTATATATTTCTTTTTAAACTCAATCTGAAAGAATTCCCACATGATCCGTTCTCTCGGCACCACTGATGTTAAAGTGTTCTACCACTGGTATGCAGTATCTTTCAGAAGTGACACAACACATTTAACACATTCCACTGGCGTACAAGACAGTTCATCAAAAACTCGAATTGTATTCTCAAGCACAAACTTAGCTCTGTCAGGATCATCATCAACTGTAGCTCTAAATTCTTCAACCCTGTACTTTTAAATTTTATCAACAAGTGGCTTACTCATACGCAAAGATCCCAAACCTTGGGTAGCTATGAGAATCGGTTAGGGAATAGGTGGGGGTGGGGTTGCTGAGCAGTCGGATTTGTTCGGACAAACTCAGAAAACCACTCATTCATCATTTGGAAGAAGGCTTCCTTAACTTCTCCTCCATGACATTCAGATACAGGTCTCGATTCAGACGGCACTGCTCCGTGAATGGAGGTTGGTGCATGACTTTCTACATCATCAAAAATTACTCGGTTGAGATCCATTACTATATAAAAACACGACTTAAAACTATCAGGAGATATCACACTATCACAGGCTAAATATGGCGTGTATAGCTATACTCACACACGCTACGTTAGTCCTGGAATCGACTAAATTGTAGCTCTGATACCAATAAATGTAACATCCCTAACCCGTATCCGTCACTAGAATAGGGTTTCAAAGAATTACCGGACTAATATCATAAATAATCATACAATTCGAATCATAATTCTCATACCAATTAAAAACTATTCAAATTCAATCATATGATCCCTAATACGAGCCCTCGAGGCCCAAAACAAGCATGACAAGTGGTTCAAGACTAAATCAAATACTCAAGGAAATTTTGGAAAAACATTGAAAATTTTCAAAGTACAGGGGACACACGTCCGTATGGACAGGCCGTGTGTCTCGCACTGTAAAGAGACATGCCCGTGTCGCAGACCGTGTGGACATTCAAAATTGGATCACATAGCCATGTCCCAGCCCGTGTTTGACCCCGTGTAACTCTCTGACTTGGGCCACATGGCCAACTACATGCTCATGTGAATAGCCCGTGTACCCTTCGAAATGGCCTCACATGCTTGTGTGCCATGTCGTGTGCTCGACCGTGCGAAAATTGGAGGGTATATTGACTTGTGCCACACGACCTGTAACGCCCCAAAATATAGGTACTCATTTTTCGTATGTTGTGTAACATAAATACATGTCTGCTCCAGTGTTTAAGTTTCCTAGGAAGTGTTTGAGAAGTCTTGGGTTCAAGCCTAGGCAGTTGCAAAAACTTTGGTTTTTTTTAAGAGTAAACCTTGCCTTTAGTTAGTAGACTTTTAAACTATTGTGGGTAAAATTTTTCACAAAGAGCTGGCTAGTCTAGGGGAAAGTGGCGTGTAAAGTGTTCCTTGGGGTCTGAGGTTCTAGCTTTGGCAGGGTAGAAGGACCATTTTTATTTTTGCTACAAGTGCTAGTGAGGTATCCTAGGTTGACCAAAATTGAGTTACTTAGTGGGAGTTTGAATGGGCGGTTGAGCAGAATAAGGTGGAGAGATTCTAGGAGAGAAATAAGGGGAGGAAAAAGTGGAGTTTGAGGTGTGGTAGTAGTTGGTCGAAAGTGGGATTCCCCATTATGCCAATTCAGTCATAGGCTTGTGGGTGCCGAAATTGTGTATATGTTTTTACTCTCATTTTCGACAGATTTCCTTCTTATTCTTCTTTGTGTTTTGGGTTGGGGCCGGATTGACCATTTGGATATTTTCTTTTACTTCTCCAAAACCTAGCCGAATACCCTTTCTTTTCTCATCTCTGTTCCTTTGCTTTTCTTTAAGCACCCTTCTCACATTGCTAAAACCGAACATTGACTGCTTGTCCCTCATCTTTTTTTCTGTCGACTTTATAGTAATTGATTGCTTCTCTTTTCTCTATCATATCGGTTTGTTAATCACCTCTCTTTAGCTAGTATTGTAGCCGAATAATACATCACCCTCTACTTTTTCGTTTTTGCTTTTGTGGTCGGGTTATTAAGGATTCACTAACAAATCAGTAAGTGCCCTTGGTTTTCTCTTTTCGTTTCTTTTCTCCATTATGATCTTCTTTTAACATCTCCTCTTCTCTGCCGATTGCTGTTAAGGGTACGATTGTACTACTTTGTCCCTAGCACTCTGTGTTCTTTTGGCTTTCGTGGTGAGTATAGGTTGACTGTCCTTTTCTCCGAAGTGATTCTGTGTTTTTTGGTTGGTCTCTGCTTGGTTTCTATTCTTTCAGCTTCACTTACTTTCCATCTCGGGTGTGTTAATCCTGTAGCTAACACCTTATTTTACTATCGGTTTTACTAGGAGTATTGGGTGATCAATCAGATTCAGCAGTTTACGTGGGTTAAACCACTTTTGTCCATTCAAGGGTCGGTGCTCGTGGACTTCTAACACTTTACGCAAACAGGTGTGTAATCACACTGTTATTAGCATAGATCAGCAAAAGCAGGAAATGTATGACTATTTTCGCTATACGAGTGTACACTCGCTCGTGTGGTGAACCAGATGGACCAATGTGGGCATTTAATCGTAGAGGCCACCATGAGCGATTTTAAGGGCTTAGGCCGTTTTAGGCCACGTTGGTCCAAAATGAATCGTGTTGGCCCCACGGTCTTGTGGGCCTACATGGGTTAATCACACGAATGTATGATATTATTGGGTTAGGCTTTGTAGTTACACGGCCAAGGCCATTTTTGGGCTTATTGGGCAACACGGGCATGTGGGCCACATAGGCGGTGTTATGGCCTTTTGGCCCATTTGCACTGATTGTCTGTTAAGGTTGCATAGGTCGGCCAAGACGACTGTGGGCCTACTGTTGGGTCAGTAAGTGTACCTGGACCATTATTTTTAGTAAATAACTAATATACCTACTGTTGATGTATGACTGTTTGAGCAAGCCATTTATAATGTTTATACATTTATATTATGTTGCATCGCATGGGATGGGATATATGATTTGGAGGAAGTGTACTAAAAGGCTATAAGCCTATTACTGGCAGCTCGGCTGCAAATACTGTTTTAGTGCCACAACCGGTGCTACTTGGAGTGTTGGGTTGGGTGGGTCGATTTTATCCCCACATGGTGTGTAAGGTTGGTACGGAGATGGTGTGTAGAGGCTGGATTGGGTAGGATATTCTGATTGCATACTGTACTGATTCTGTTACTGAAATGGGCTCAAGCCCAAACTGCTACTATTACTGAAATGGGCTAAGGCCCTAACTGAGATTGTAAGGGCTTAGGCCCAAATTGTGTTTACCCTGATTGATTGCTATAATGGGATTACACACTAAGTTTCATAAACTCACTCATCTATTAATTGTGAAGGTAATCCCCATACTTAGGCAGATCGTTGCGATGGAGGACTCAGCTGTGGCCACTCGCTTTACTTATCTTTTATTAATTTACGTTTTGGTTATATTTTGGGTTTTTCTTTCTATAATAAGGCCTCTTGGTTATTTATTTTTAATTTGGTAGTTTATTTTTATTCATTGGATTTATATCTGCTAGTAGTAGGAAAGTCGTAAGATTTTAAAAGCCAAACATTTTCTAAAACACCATGAAATCGCAACTAGTTTTAAAAACTTCTGCAAACGAAAATTATTTTACAGAATTAATAACGTTTTAATATAAGTAAACTTTAATCATACAATTTCACATCATCAATGAACAGAAATGATTTTTGTTCGGCTTTTCAAACTTTACAAATATGCTAGCTAAAGTTTGGAGTTATGTTTTTAGAAAAACACTTCGATGTGACATCGCCAGATCCAGTTGATCGCGATTTTCGTGACAGGTAAGTTTTAAATATTTATAATTAATCGTTCTTGAAACTAACTATTATTGCGATGCAGGCAAGTGTACCTATCGAGCAGTAGTATAGTTTTAGCAAGACCGGATTGTTGAACCCAAAGAAACTAAAAGTACTAGTAATACTATCTGTTTATTATCTAGCCTAAGAATAAGGGGGTTTTGTTTTAACTAACTAATTAAATAATCTAAGAATTCATAGATAATGGAATTGGGGGATTACTTTTGGAAAACGATTGAATTAAGATAATTAAGGAAAAATCCACCTAGACTGTACTTGTTATTCTGGCTCCGAATCGGACGATTTATTCATTTAACTTGTTCCGTAAAGATCTCTAAGTTATTTTATTATCTTCAAGACTAATAACGTCTAATCCCTAGATTGAATAATTGAGACTTTTCTCTAATTAACACTTTAGGGTTGCATTAACTCGATCTATGGATCTCCTTATTAGGTTTCACCCTAATCAGGCAAAATATTGTCACATCATGTCTAGGTGCGCAAACAACTCCGCTTAGTTAGGACAAATGTATTCTTAGATAGGGTCTATTCCTCCTCTGAATAAGAGCTTATCTTGAATCAGTGTCCTGGGATGTCAAAACAAGAATTAAGAACACATAATTAAGAACAAGTTAAATATTTATCATACAATTCAGAAAATAATAACAAGATTCATCTTATGTTTCATTCCCCTTAGGTACATAGGGGATTTAGTTCATAACTAAAAAGGAAAACTTCTCAGAAGAATAACGAATACAAAACATAAAGAAAACCCAAAACTCCTGAAGGGAAATTGAGGGGAGATTTTCAGTCTTGATGGTGACTCCGGCTTCTGAGATGGATCAATCGGCTTTCTTCGAGTAATTCCTTCCTCCCTCTCCATCTCCTCCACTTTCCTCCTCTAGGGTGTATTTATAGGCTTTAGAATGCCTAGAAGCCCTCAAAATTGGCCCTTTTCGAATTGGACTCAACTTGGGCTCAGCAAGGACACGCTCGTGTGACACGCCCATTTGAGTCGTGCTTCGAATCTGCCAAATTGACACGGTTATATGGTCTGCCTGTGTGAGGAGGTCCATGCCGTGTTGAATTTGTACTTTGGCCCATTTTTCTCTATTTTTGGCCCATTTCTCATTCCTTTCACTCTCTTATGCTCTCCTAAGTATAAAACATGAAATTAAAGCATTAGGAGCATCGAATTCACCAATTCTAATGGGAAATCATCCATAAAATGCGCTAAATATGGGGTAAAAATATGTCTAAATTACGGTTTATCACCAATCATAATGTCTGTGCCGGGTTTAAGGTGTTACATTTAGTGGTATCAGAGCCAGGATACAAAATTCAGCTTTGGATTTGGACTTTTGCAAAAACATGAAATTTTAACAAAATTGTTTCAATTAGTTTAAATTGATTGATATAGTGTGGAAATGTTTTATGGAAGGAGTGGTACAACGATTCTCCGCGCCGATCCTGTAAGTCTTCTGATTATTTATACTGAAAAGATTATAATGAAATTACTAAGACTACTTTATGTAGTAAAACTGTACTGAAACTCTTTAGTTAGAGTAAACTACAAACCGTAATAGGATTATGAACTGAGAAAACAAACTCTGAGATAATATTATTAATAAAATATTTGTAATAAACACTGGAACAATAAACTGACTGGCATAAAACTGTTAATACATATAAATGCACGATTTGATAATAAGCACTAGGGGCACTTGTAGTAGAGGCCACATGAAAGGTCGTGGAGATGCTCGGGTTGGGTCTTCGTTGTTTGGACACCAGCCTAATGAGGAACTGGAGAGGCACCAGCTTCACCTATGACTTAGATAGGGTCTCAAAATTGAGCGGTTGGGGACGATGCATTGTCCCAAGTGATGTTGAGGATTCTGGAAAGGGTTGCTGGGCAGAGTATTGTTATTGTGGGCCGTGGGTCAGTTACAGAATGACTCAGGTCTAATGGGGCTGAGATATTCAGGGGTATTGCTAGAGTTGCCCCTAATATGGCTGAATATTAGATTAAAGCCACAGATAGGGTCATGGATGACCTCAACTGTACCCCCGAATAGAAACTAAAGGGTGTAGTATCGCTGTTGAGAGATGAGGCTTACCAGTTGTGGCTTACTGTTAAAGAGATCACTCAAGCCGATCAATTAACCTTGGAGTTTTTCAAGACTACTTTCAAAGCTAAGTATGTGGGTGCCAGCTATGTGGATGCCCGTAGGAGAGAATTTCTGAACCAAACTCAAGGGGATAAGTCAGTATGAGGCTGAATTTCTGCGTCTGAGTCGCTATGCACGTGGGATGGTGGCAACTGAGTACGAACGGTGTGTTTGATTTGAGGATGGCCTCATAGATGGTCTAAAAGTTCTGATAGCTCTTCAGAGGGAGCAGGATTTTGCAGCACTGGTCGACAAGGTGAAAATTACTTAGGAAGTGAAGCGCACTGAGCGCCAGAGCAGAGAGAAAGGCTGAGGTAAGAGAGATGCTGAGCCCTCAAATTCATTTTAGAGGCTTAAGAAAAAGGCCAAAGCTGAAGGACCGATCAGAGTTAGGGCCCCTATTGCTACTACTAGACCACAATTTTGTGCTGACTGTGGAAGACGCCATCAGGGTGAGTGCTGGAAATGGACTAGGGCATTTTGAGGTGCGGTTTTATGGAGCATCGTATCAGAGATTATTCGCAGAGGACCGATCAGGTGCTAGCTTCTAGTTTTGGTAGTGCACCGCAAAGGGTTGCTCAGCAACCACCGAGAGGCCATGGTCAGGCCAGAGGTGGAAATGGTATGGGCCGTGGTTGTGGAGCACCGGGTAGAGGTACCAGTCATACTGAGGCTAGGCAGCCAGCACTGGTTTATGATGCACGCCGCTGAGAGGATGAAGACGCTACAAATTTTATTACGGGTACGTTATTTATCTATAGTGTACCTTATACTGCATTGATTAATGGTGGATCTACATATTCTTATATAGCGTGCACTGTGTCTGAGAATTTGGGTATTATGGTTGAAAACACTGCGAGTGAGGTTACTGTGTTAAGTCCATTAGAGCAGTCAGTGAGGGTAAATATACTGTTTAAGGATGTACCTTTAGAGGTTCAATGAGTGATCTTCTTGGCGGATTTAATGGAACTCCCTTTTGGAGAAGTTGACTTGATACTGGGTATGGACTGGCTGGTTAAGCATCAAGCTAATTTGGATTGTTCTGCTAAGCGGGTGGTACTGAAAACTGTGGAGGGTGATGAGGTAGTTGTGATTAAGGAGCATCAAAATTATCATTCAAATGTGATTTTTGCACTTAGAGTTTAGAAGTTGGTTCGTAAGGGTTGTGAGGCGTATCTAGCCTACGTCAGTGCTTCTGTTTCTGAGATTTCATCTGTTAAATATATTAGAAAATTTAAGGACTTTTCGGATTTCTTTCTCGACGAACTACCTAGGTTACCTTCTGATCGTGAAGTTGAGTTTGGGATAGAGCTCTTGCATGGTATAGCTTCGGTGTCTACTGCCCCTTATAGAATGGCACTGAAGGGGCTTGTGGAGCTTAAAGCTCTGATTCAAGAGTTACTGGACCAAGGGTTCATCCACCTTAGTGTGTCTCCGTAGGGAGCACCGATTTTATTTGTGAAAAAGAAGGATGGAACCATGCATATGTGCACCGATTACCGGCAACTGAACAAATTGACTATTAAGAATAAGTACCCCCTATCAAGGATAGGCGATCTATTCGATCAGTTCTAAGGAGCTTCGGTCTTCTCTGAGATTGATCTCAGATTGGGGTACCATCAACTGAGGGTCAATGAGACTAGCGTTTACAAGACAGCTTTTAGAACTCGTTATGGTCATTACGAGTTCCTAGTGATGCCGTTTGGACTGACGAATGCACCAGCGGCTTTTATGGATTTGATGAACCGAGTGTTCCAGCCTTATCTGGATCGGTTTGTAGTGGTGTTTATAGATGACATTCTGGTGTATTCGAGAATTGAAGATGAACATGATGCACATTTCCGAGTGGTTTTGCAAATTCTGAGGGAGAAACAACTATACGCTAAATTTAGCAAGTGTGAATTCTGGCTACGTAAGGTAACATTTTTGGGACATATGGTATTTGCTGAGGGGATTAGGGTTCATCCTCGAAAAATTGTAGCTCTTCTGGATTGGAAGCAACCTAAGTCTATATCTGAGCTTCGAAGTTTCTAGGTCTGGCAGGGTATTATAAATGGTTTGTTCAGGGGTTTTTGTTTATTGCTGCACCTCTGACTAAGTTGTTGCATAAAGGGGTACCGTTTAACTGGACTAATAAGTAGCAGGAAAGTTTTGAGAAGATGAAAAAAGTTCTGACTGAGGCTCCTGTCTAGATTCAGCCAGCGTCTGGGGGAGAATTTACTATATACAATGATGCATCACACGTTGGTTTGGGTTGTGTATTGATGCAAGAAGGCAAGGTTGTGGCTTATGCGTCTCGTCATCTTACGATGCATGAGGCAAACTATCCAACACATGACTTGGAGTTGGCTGCGGTGGTTTTTGCACTGAAAATTTGGAGGCATTACTTGTACGATGAGAAGTGTATTATTTACACAGATCACAAGAGCCTCAAGTATTAATTCATAATATAATTAATTTTAATTTATACCCAATTTAATTTGGCTAAATAAATTAATATTAATTAATTCTGGAAAAAGTGGTCCAGTTGAACCGAACCGATTGAAGTGAACCAGCCATATGCTGACCTACATCAGCTTATTAGCTGATTAAATAAGCTTGCAAAGAAACACTTGAAGTCTTGTCAAAGTTACATTCAAACCCCTCCACAATTGGTGGATTTTTGGATTTGCCCCAAGCCATTTTTAGAAAAGTTGAAAGCATCAACTTTGCCACATAGGTGGCTGGCCAAGGGGTGGCTCTTTGGCTGCTATTTTTAGAAAATTTCATCTGCCACACTCAGCTATAAAAGCCTCCATTGGCTTATCATTCAGAGCATATCATTCATTCCTCATTCATTTCACATCACTTCTCTCATCTCTCATTCTTTTTCTCTCATTTTTCCATTTCAATTCCCTTACTCTTTTGCTGATTTCTTCCCTTGGAAAATGGGTGCTCTTCAACCATTTTGGTGCAGGAATTGAGTGTTCATCGAAGCCTTGATCAGCGAGGACACAAGAAGGAAGAATGGAGTAACCAAGTCAAGCCTCGGAAGACCACCGGATTTGATTCTTGTTCCCTATCTCTTTAATTTTTGTTGTTGTTATGATGAACATATCTATGAGTATTCATGTTGTCGGAATGGTTAATTTAATCAGCTTAGTTTTAATTTAATTCATGTTGGGTTGATTGCATTTTATCTTCTTAAATTGTTAAAATTCTATTTATGTTGTTATAGGCCTCGGTAAAATGCTTGATTAAGTAAAATAATGCCTAAGTTATTCTTACATTACGACTGTGAGGTAACTAATGAATTAATTATTTAAACGGATTGAAATTGTAATTAATTGACACAGTACTTGATCAGTGCATGTTTGTTCTTCTAAGGTAGCTGAAGGTTAAATTAGCAATGTATCTGGTAATATTATTGCCTTGCATAACTTGCAAGATTATTGTGATTAAACTGTTTCAAGGTAGGGATACCTTGTTACCTCACATAGTCTTTTATATGCTTGTTAGATTTAATTAATTGTTTGAATTGACATAGGGATTTGCAAGAGATTAGTTCAGTTTAATGAGTATGTATGTGTAATAACATGTTTGCTTACTAGAATCTGTTTAGTCGATTGAATTGACATAGGGATATATCAAGAGATGAATGGATTTTGGTATGTAAGTATGTTCATAAGTGAGCAAATTAGAGGGTTGCCGTGATTTTATTCATAACAATATAAACATAAGTTTAATAATTCTAAGATGAGAAGTGTAATTAATCCAACACAATTATATCATATTTATTAAATCTTATTTTGAAATCGTGCATTAAAACTTTATTTTACTTTATTTATTTATTTATTTTAATTTTCTTAAGTTTTTAATCACCCTCTTTAAACAAAATATTTTTATTCACCAAAGTGTTTTAAATTGCATTCATAAATAGTCCTTTTCACAGTCCCTGTGGGTACGATAACTCGACATTTACTTGTTACTTTATTACTTGTTGCGATTCTATACACTTGTAAATTTTCGTCATTCCAAGTTTTTAGCACCATTGCTGGGGGCTGTTTATTAGTATTGATCAAATTATTAACCTACTCCCTGTAGATCTTGAGATAGAAAGAACTTTTCGACAGGGAAGAGGACAAGCAAATCAGCGGAGGACCAAAGAGATGAACTTCTAAAATCCAATCCAAGGAAATGGAGCAAACCCTACTCAAAATCCTATCCTTATTACTGACAATAGGGATAGAGCTTTACGAGAGTACGTCGTGCTAGTATTTAATGATCTTAATCCGGGTATTAGGAGACCCGAAATTGAGGTAAAACAGTTCGAGCTAAAGCCAGTCATGTTCCAAATGCTTCAGACAGTAGGCCAATTTAGTGGAATGCCTACCGAAGATCCTTACCTACAGTTAAGACTATTTTATGGACGTGAACGATTCTTTCAAGTTAACCAGAGTACCCAAAGATGCATTATGATTAAAGCTGTTCCCGTATTCGCTGAGGGACAGAGCTCGAGCCTGGTTGAACTCATTGCCACCAAACTTAATTTCCACACGGTAAGAGTTAGCAGAAAGATTCCTTGTGAAGTATTTCTCACCTAGCAAGAATGATAAGTTGAGGAAGGAGATCATTGCCTTCCAACAAATGGATGATGAGTCCTTGTATGAGGCATGGGAAAGGTACAAAGAGTTATTACAAAAGTGCCCTCATCATGGAATCTCACATTGCATCCAACTTGAGTCATTTATAATGGTCTCAATGCTCACATAAGGATGGTAGTGGACGCTTTTGCTAATGGTGCTCTCCTTTCTAAGTCTTACAATGAGGCTTATGAAATTATCGAGAGAATTTCCAGCAACAATTACTAATGGCCAACCAACCAAGCAGCGTTAGGAAGACGAGTTGCTAGAATACATGAAGTAGACGCTCTTACATCACTTGCATCTCAGGTATCATCAATATCCTCAATGCTTAAAAATCTTACTACTAATGGGTCTAACAGTTTTGTAGCACAGCCGCTAAATCAATTTGAAAATATAGCTTGTGTTTATTGTGGGGAAGGACATTTGTTCGAAGAATGTCCATCAAACCCAGAATCCATGTACTACATAGGTAACCAGAACCAAAACCGAGGAAGGCAAGGACTGCAATCCAATTTTTATAACCCATCGTGGCAAAACCACCTGAATTTTTCCTAGAATAACCAAGGAGCTGGAACTAGTAATACTTATGCCCAACCTAGATCAACCCAGTCACCAAGTTTTCCCCAACAAGTTTATAAACCAACCCAAGCTGAACCATCTAATGGCTTAGAAAATCTGTTGAAGGCATACATGGTCAAGAATAAGGCCTTAATCCAAAGCCAACCAGTTACATTGAAAAACCTAGAAAACCAGATGGGCCAGCTTGCAACTAAACTCAGGAATCGACCACAAGGTGCTTTACTTAGTGATACGGAAAATTTAAGGAATCCGGGGAAGGAGCATTGCAAAGCATTAACATTGAGGAGTGGAAAGATAGTAGTGCCCAACACCATTGAGGCTAAAAAGGAGTAAGCTGATGCTCAAGAATCAGAGGAAGTTCAACCGAGTGTTGAAATTCCAATTTCACAAGAACCAGAATCTGCAAAACCCAACAAGGTAATTTTAGAACTAGCTAATTTTAATCAACTAACAACCCCGTCAGATGCAGAATTGCCACGGAAGATGAATCAACCAGCGCCAGTAAATAAACCACCACCACCCTACACTCAAAGATTTCAAAAGCAGAAGTAGGAGATTTAATTCAATAAGTTACTAGACGTACTCAAGCAACTTCATATCAACATCCTGTTGGTTGAAGCACTTGAGCAAATGCCGAACTACGTCAAATTCATTAAGGATATCCTGTCCAAAAAATGAAGACTCAGAGAATTTGAGACGGTAGCTCTGATGAAGGAATGCAATACATACCTTTAAGATAAACTACCCCCAAAATTGAAGGATCCTAGATGTTTTACCATACCTTGCAACATTGGAGCAACATATTTGTGGTAAGTCACTATGTGACTTGGGTACGAGTATCAACTTGATGTCTATGTTAATATTTAGAAAGCTGGGGATAGGTGATGTTAGACCTACTACGGTTACACTTCATTTAGCAGATCGATCCTTAGCACATCCAGAAGGAAAAATAGAGGACGTATTGGTATGTGTAGATAAATTTATCTTCCTTACTGATTTTGTTATCCTAGACTTTAAAGCAGGCAAAGAAGTGCTAATTATCTTAGGAAGACCGTTCTTAGCAACAGGAAGGACCCTTATTGATGTGTAGAAGGGTGAGCTTATTATGCATGTTCGGGATGATCAGGTAACATTTAATGTTTTTAAGTCTATGCGATTTCCTGACACAATTGATGATTGTTCTGCAGTATCTGATTTAGAAGATTTAATAGTGGAGAAGGAGCTTAACTATGTGAAGGATCCATTGGACAAATTTTGACATTAGATTCTCTGAATGATGAAGAGGAGGATGAGTACTTAGCTTTGTTAGAAGCTAATTAAAGGGGATTTATTCCGCAATCTCGCTTTGAATCTTTGGAGTTAGAGGAAAGGGATTATGCCCTACCAAAAGCGTCAATCGAAGAGCCACCTAAATTAGAACTCAAGGTACTACCTTCACATCTAAAATATGTTTATTTAGGTAACTCTTCTACTCTGCCTGTGATTGTTTCAGCAAAATTAACTATTGAGCAAGAAGAGAAACTCAACTTAGTGTTGAAACAATTCAAGAGGGCTATCAGATGGAGCATAACCTATATTCGCGGTATTAGCCCATCTGTATGCATGCACAAGATCATACTAGAAGATGGCGAGAAAGGGACGATTGATGGACAACGAAGACTGAACCGCATCATGAAGGACGTAGTAAATAAAGAAATCATTAAGTGGTTAGATGCGGGTATAATTTATCCCATCTCAGATAGTTCATGGGTAAGTCTAGTTTAGTGCGTGCCAAAGAAAGGAGGTATCACGGTCATTGAAAACAAAAATAACGAGTTGATACCAACTAGAACGATTATGGGATGGAAAATTTGTATCGATTACAGGAAGCTGAACAAGGCAACTAGGAAAGATCACTTTTCTTTGCTATTTTTGGACCAGATGCTGGATAGACTCGCGGGGTGAGACTACTACTGTATTCTCGATGGATACTTGGGGTATAATTAGATTACAGTAGCACCAGAAGATTAGCACAAGACAACATTCACTTGCCCGTACGGTACATTTGCATTTAGACGCATGTCATTTGGTTTATTCAACGCACCTGCTACATTTCAAAGATGTATGATGTCTATTTTTACTAACATGGTTGAAAAGTATTTAGAATTTTTTATGGATGATTTTTCAGTATTTGGAGATACATATGATGATTGCCTAGCCAATCTAGCCAAGGTACTAAGGCGATGCGAAGAAACAAACCTAGTACTCAATTGGGAAAAGTGTCATTTCATAGTATGAGAAGGGATTGTTCTAGGGCATCGGATTATGGGACATGAAATCGAAGTAGATAAAGCAAAGGTAGATGTTATTGAGAAGCTCCCACCTCCAACATATGTAAAAGGTGTTAGGAGCTTTTTGGCCATGCCGATTTCTATCGAAGATTTATCAAGGACTTTTCCAAAATTGCTAAACCCTTATGGAAATTATTGGATAAGGACTCGACGTTCAAGTTTGATGGGGAATGCTTAAAGGCTTTCAAAGATTTGAAGAGTCGATTAGTTACGACACCCATAATAGTCACACCAGACTGGGATCTGCCATTCGAATTGATGTGTGATGCGAGTGACTTCGCGATAGGAGCTGTTATAGGCCAGCGAAGGAACAAAGTTTTTCATCCCATTTACTATGCAAGTCGAACTCTGACAAGAGCTCAACTGAATTATACGGTAATAGAAAAAGAGTTACTTGCAATTGTGTTTGCTTTTGATAAGTTTCGATCTTATCTTATAGGTACCAAAGTGACTATCTATACGAACCACTCGGCAATTAAGTACTTACTCTCTAAGAAAGATGCTAAGCCGAGGTTGATCGGATGGGTACTTCTACTTTAAGAGTTCGATCTAGAAATTCAAGATCTGAAGGGAGTGGAAAATCAAGTAGCAGATCACTTGTCCAAATTGGAGCCGCAAGAAGGGAACTCTCCTCTTATACCAATTCAAAAAACATTTCCGGATGAACACATACTAAAGATAAATCTTGTCCATAATACCTCTTGGTTTGCTGATATTGCTAACTATTTAGCTTATGGTTTGATGCCGATTGATAAGACGTATCATCAAAGGAAAAAGTTTCTTCACGATGTGAAGTACTATTTCTGGGAAGAACCATAGTTGTTCAAGAAGTGTGCAGATCAAATGATTACGAGATGTGTGGTAGAAGATAAAGTACAAAAGATTCTATACCATTGTCACTTAGCTCCAAGTGGGGGACACTTTGGAGGTACACGTATTGCGGCCAAAGTATTGGAAGTCGGATTCTTTTGGCCAACACTATTCAAGGACGCACACGCTTATTTAAAAAGTTGTGATCGATGTCAAAGGATCAAAAATGTCAACAGTAGAAATGAGATGCCTCGAACAAACATCATTGAGGTAGAATTATTCGATGTCTGAGGCATTGACTTCCTCGGTCCTTTCCCTCTGTCTTTTGGTCACAAGTACATCTTAGTAGCTGTAGACTACGTGTATAAGTGGGTTGAGGTTGAAGCTTATCCAACAAACGATGCTAGGGTTGTAATAAAGTTTTTGTAGAAACACGTGTTCACAAGGTTTAGAACCCTAAGACCTATCATCAGTGATGAAGGGTCCAATTTTGTGAACAAGTGGTTGAAATGGTTGTTAGATAAACATGGAGTGAAGCACAAGGTCGCTACAGCTTACCATCCGCAGACGAATGGACAAGCTGAACTGGCAAATAAGGAGACCAAAGTCATACTTGCGAAGATAGTTTACCTAAACCCACGAGATTGGTCCAAAAGATTGGATGATGCTTTATGGGCTTACAGGACAACATACAAGACACCTTTACGGATGTCACCCAATAGGTTGGTCTTTCCGAAAGCTTGCCATCTGCCCTTGGAGTTAGAACACAAAGCTTACTGGGCCGTTCGACAACTCACTTAAGCTTGCTAAAGAGAAACGGATGCTCCAAATCGATGAGCTAGAGGAATTCCGATCGTTCTTGTACAAAAATTCCAAACTACTCAATGATAGACTTAAGAAATGGCATGATAAGCACATTCGAGTTTGAGAGTTTGAAGCAAGTCAGCAAGTCTTATTATTTAATTCCAGACTAAAGTTCTTTCTAGGTAAACTAAAATCACATTGGTCCGATCAATTTACGATTCATCGCATCTATCCGTATGGAGTTGTTGAACTCTAAGGTAAGGGAGGTAATTTTCAAGTTAATGCTCAGCATCTGAAACAATATTGGGGAGATAAGACTGAACGGAGTCAAATTTCGTTCATTCTATTAGATGTTTAAATATTCTTATTTTTCTTTTTAATAAATGATTTAGGGTATATTTTTGAGATTAGTATGTTTAAATCAATTTTGTCTAAGAGCTTGGAACTTAAGTGGGACCATTGTGACCCCTCTAATGTTTCCTGGGAATTGATTTTAACATAATTTTTCGAGAAATTATTCCCTAAATAGAAAAATAATTTTTTTGTTTTTCGAATAAAGAGGTCAATTTTGACCTAAGTTTTAAATTGCAACTCAATTTCAAATTGTCATTAAGTCTAGGGACTTAATTGAATTGTTTTCAAAATTTGGTTGCTTTTTTATTAAATAATAAAAACTAGATGCTTTTTGTTTTTGTAAATATTTTCAAAAGGCTTCTACAATAAATGTTTTTAATTCAAAAAAAAAAAGAAGATAATTATTAATATATAATTATATCCATTATAATATATATTAATTATTATCAACTTTATATAGAGTTATTTTATTTGATAAGTTTTTAATAATAATAAGATGATAATCTTTAATATATAATTATATCTATTATAATTTATATATGAATTTTTATCAATTTAGCATAGAATTAGGATTAGTTTTAATCATATCTCATTTTTGTTTAAATAAATTAATAGCATTAATAATTTAATATGCATATATTTAATTATTAATTGTTGCTAACTTGGATTAAAATTAAAACTTAGAGTTTTTAATTATTAAATTTCTCTAAGAATTCTACTTTAAGTCCTATTCCTTTCATTATAAACACTACCTTCTCTATCAATTCATCACTAAAAATCCCAAACACCAAAACCCTTAAAGTGTCGCAAGCCCCTAGCCTAGTAGCCATTCGGCCAACAAGCACCCAGCAGCCCAACTCCATTGCACATGCCAAGCACACCTGCCCCCATCGCGAGCTGCATTGCTCGCCCCGTCCTACTCCAGGACCTACGTATGTCTAGCTCTAGGACTCACCAAGCCCGCACCTTGGTGTTTCATCTGCTCTAGCTCCAGCGTGCGCGCGCCTAAGCTGTTGCCCACTCAGCTTTACAGCCTACTGCCCGTGTAGCTCATCACGCCAAGCCTGTGCCGCTTCTTGCTCTTGCTTGACGAGTCTGCTTGCTATCTAGCACTTGTGCGACACACACCTACACCAAGCCCCTTAGATGAAATCTTTCAACCCACCTTAAATTGACCACTTTTGTTTATTAATTGTTTTTAGGAGTTTTGAGTTTTATAAAAAAGGTGGTAAGATAATTTGTTTCCTCCCAAATTTTAATTTTATTCAATTATTTCATTTTTCAGTTTACTGAATTATTAATTAATTTTGTGAATTAAATTTTTGAGAAATTAATTTTTCCTATCTTGTTCAGGTTAATAATGCCTCGCAAGAGAACTCGTGCTTGTGCTCAAATTGATGAAACACAAAACAAATTCCATTGTGAAGAAGCCAAAGCAAGATATGAGCGTATCTTCAAAAATCAATAGATGCATCTAGAGAAAGGCTTCACTTTGAAAGAGAGCAACTACAAAGACTTTATGGCACGTATTCGTCAAGTTGCTGAAGCCCTCAATTGGGAATTGTTTCGTGAAAAGACTAGTGTGGATGAGGAACTAGTTAGTGAATTTTACGCGAATTTAACCTCAAGTGGTTTGACAGAAGTTCTAGTTCGTAGAATCAAGGTGCCAATAAGTTCAAATGCTATTAATGAGTTCTTTGAATTACCTAATTTCAAAAATGATGAATATTCTTCTTTGATAAGCAACATCGAGCCTAAAAATTTGCAAGAAATTCTTGAGGAACTTACAGTTCTAGGTTTTAAGTAGACTGTGTCAAGGCAAGGAATCCATACTTGTTGAAGAGAATCTTTGACACCACTTGCAAAGGTATGGTTCTATTTCATCCGTTTTAGCCTTATGCCTAGTTCGCATGGGACTACAATCTCGTTAGAGCGAATGGTCTTATTATACTCGATTTTAACTAGAAAAACCATTGATGTGGGAAAAATCATCCTACGAGAGATGAGGAATTGTGCCACTAGACGTTCTGGCCCTACTTACTTCCCCTTTAGGATAAAAATTTTGTGCTTAAAAGTTGAGATTCTTGCAAACGTAAAGAAGACAGGGCATAGCCAGGGCACAATCACAGATTGGGACCTCTACCGAGTAGCTGGAGATTCTGTTTTATAGCAGTGAGTTGAAGAAAGTGAGGATCCTAATGAAGAGAAAGAAGATCCCACAGAGATCGAGATGAACTGTCAAAGTTGATGGACATAATGCAGCATATGCAATGGTAGCAACAAGCTTACTAGAGATACTAAAAAATAAGGGATGACTCGATGAGAAGTGCTCTTAAGAAAATTTACAATGACCCATTTATTTTTGTGCCTGAATTTCCAGATTTTATATTTGTACCATGGAGTCCATTATCAAAGAAGGAGCAAAGCAATTCATGCAAAGGCGATAGTGATGGAGTAAAAGATGAGTCAAATTCAGAAGGGTCTGCAAATAAATAAATGAGGAATCCTAACTTTATTTTATTTCTGTTCTTAGGTCATTTTAGGATTAAGTTAATTAGGAATTTTTTATTTTAAGTTAAGAGAGGAAAATCACTAATAAAATTTAAGCAAGTCACGAAGTATAAAATGTAGCAATGGGTATATACATGTCTAGGATTGGATTTAGAAAAGAGCTTGGTACTTAAGCAGTCAAATTGACTCACCTCCTCTTTTCTAGTATCCTACTTGGTGTATAGTATCTATTCACTTTAAACAATGAGAACATTGTTCATTTTAAGTTGGGGGGATCGAAAATTTGAATTATTTCCACTCAAAATAATTTTTTTCTCTTAATTATGATTAGGATATATTTTGTTCAATAATTTGAAATTTTGTTAAGTATGCTAAAGATTAGTATGAATAAAGATCTATTATTTCAGTGAATTGTTATGTTAGCTTAATAATGATATAAATGTATTTTTATTAAAGCATGCAAATCACACCATAAAATTTTAGCTCCTTACGAAAGTTAGGCATGCATGAAAGTTTAAGTCTTTAGAATTGACTTAGTTGTTTCTTGAGGCGAAATCCTAGGAAGCATGGAATGTTGGAAATGATTTAGACAACTTTTGTTTGGACTGTTTGAGCCTTTCAAGCCAACCATGATGAAATTTTTATCCTTTGAAACCCACCTTTGAGATTATATGGCCTAATTTTATTTGACCCCTTGCAAATTTAGCCATCACTTCTCTCTCAACTATTTCAAAATTGTCCCAAACACTAGACTCGGTACTATTCCAAGTATTCGTTGAAAATAAGTTTGGGGGAGTTGAAAAGAATTATAAAATGCTCTTAAAATTGGGGTACATTCAGGAAAATGCTCGTGTAGATTGAAAAAAAAAAGCATATGTACCTAAAAGAGAATGTACAAAATAGCATATGAAAGCAAAGAAAGTTGGTGTATTGAAGGTGACTATTTCGAAGGTCCGATACAAGCTGAGTCTAGGGTTTAAAACCCTAAAATTATCTATCTTTTACCTACCCTTAAGCCTAGCCACGTTACAACCTTGTTAAAGACCTATTGATTCAAAAGTTCCAATGCTACCTACATTAGTGGGGAGAAATTGCTACATACAACAAATGAAGACATAAGTTAAACTTAATGATTGCAGATTAATCTTGAAAAAAGGGAATAAAATCACATTGGTAAGGATTAACATGACTTTATTAGGAAGCATTTAGTCTAATTTCTGCTATCATAATAGTTGTTGAGATTAATTTGACAATAGTATACTTAAGTAGCATAGCTATCAAATTTCTTGTCTTTAAGCATAAGCATATTAAATTCATAATTTTGGGAAAAATGTTTTTCTGAAGGATTTTTTCAAAGATGTTTCCGAGAAATTCTTTTCAAAATTTGTGCATTACTCGGGACGAGCAATGAATTTAGTTTGGGGGCGTGGAAACACGAAAATTTATGCATTTTTACATACCTTTTAAGCTTAAAATCATACTTTTTCGATTAAATTCTTTTCGAAAAATAATTAATTTTTATAAAATAATTAAATTATACTTAAAATATGAACATGATTAATTTTGGTTAATTTTATAATTAATTTTGAGTAATTTTTGTTATTTTCTATAGAATTGTGCAAAGGGCGAAAAATGGCTCGGCAGACACTGGTTGAAGCACAAAACCAAGAAGCAATTTGAAGTATCAAGGAGAATTAATTTCCAACCTAAGACGGTCCAATTATGTGTATTAATTCATAATATATTTAATTTTAATTTATACCCAATTTAATTTGGGCTAAATAAACTAATATTAATTAATGATGGAAAAAGTGGTCTAGTTGAACCGAATCGATTGAAGTGAACTAGCCAAAGATTGGGCAGCCCAAAATCAGCCATATGTTGACCCAAATCAGCTTATTAGCTGATTAATTAATATTGCAAAGAAGCCCTTGAAGTCTTGTTAAAGTTGTATTCAAACCCCTCCATTATTGGTGAAGTTTTGGATTTGCCCCAAGCCATTTTTAGCAAAGTTGAAAGCATCAACTTTGCCACATAGGTGGCTGGCCAAGGGGTGGCTCTTTGGTTTCTATTTTTAGCAAATTTCAGCTGCCACACTCAGCTATAAAAGCCTCCCTTGGCTGATCATTCAAAGCATCTCATTCTTTCCTCATTCATTTCACAACACTTCTCTCCTCTCTCATTCTTTTTCTCTCATTTTTTCCATTTCAATTCCCTTGCTATTGTGTCGATTTCTTCCCTTGGAAAAAGGGTGTTATTCAACCATTTTGGAGTAGCAATTGAGTGTTCATCGAAGCTTTGATTGACGAGGACAACAAGAAGAAAGAACGGAGCAACCAAGTCGAGCCTCAGAAAACCACCAGATTTGATTCTTGTTCCCTATCACTTTAATTTTTTGTTGTTATGATGAACATATCTATGAGTATTCATGTTGTTGGAATGGTTAACTTAAACAGCTTAGCTTGAATTTAATTCTTGTTGGGTTGAGTGCATTTCGTCTTATTAAATTGTTAAAATTGTGTTTATGTTGTTATAGGTCTCGATAAAGTGCTTGATTAAGTAAAATAATGCCTAAGCTATTCTTGCATTATGACTGTGAGGTAACTAATGAATTTATTATTTAAACGGATTGAGATTGTAATTAATTGACACAGTACTTGATCAGTGCATGTTTATTCTTCTAAGGTAGCTGAAGGTTAAATTAGCAATGTATCTAGCAATATTATTGCCTTGCATAACTTGCAAGATTATTGTGATTAAACTATTTCAAGGTAGGGATACCTTGTTACCTCACACAGTCTTTTATATGCTTGTTAGATTTAATTAATCGTTTGAATTGACATAGGGATATGCAAGAGATTAGTTCAGTTTAATGAGTATGTATGTGCAATAACATGTTTGCTTACTAGAATCTGTTTAGTCGGTTGAATTGGCATAGGGATATGTCAAGAGATATGGATTTTAGTATGTAAGTATGTTCATGAGTTAGCAAATTCCCTGGTTGCCATGATTTTATTCTATAAGTTTAATAACTCTAAGCTTAGAAGTGTAATTAATCCAACACAATTATATCATCTTGATTAAATCTTATTTTGAAATCGTGCATTAGAACTTTCTTTTACTTCATTTATTTATTTATTTTAATTTTCTGAAGTTTTTAATCACCCTTTTTAAACAAAATATTTTTATTCACCAAAGTGTTTTAAATTGCATTCTTAAAAAATCATTTTCACGGTCCCTGTGGGTATAATAACTCGACATTTACTTGTCACTTTATTACTTGTTGCAATTGTGTACACTTGCACATTTCTATTGTTCCACTCTTAACGCCTACTAAGAAGGATTCAATATGGGTCATCGTGAATTGATTGACCAAATCTACCCATTTCATACATGTTCATACTGATTACTCATTGCAGAAGTTGGCTAAACTGCAAGTGCCTGAGATAGTACGACTGTATGGGGTGCCGGTTTACATAATATCTGATAGAGATCCTCGTTTCATGTCTCAGTTTTGGAAGAAGTTACACGAAGCATTGGGTACTAGGTTGGACTTCAGTACTGCATTCCATCCTCAAACAGACGGTCAGTCAGAGAGGGTGATTTAGATACTGAAGGACATGTTAAGGAGTTGTGTAATTGACTTCCGGGGCAGTTGGGAGGATTACTTGCTGTTAGCAGAGTTTGCGTATAACAATGCTACCAGTCTAGCATACAGATGGCACTTTCCGAGGCATTATATGGTTGTAGGTGCCGTACTCCCACGTGTTGGACTAAGTTGGGTGAGCGGCGTGTTCTGGGTTCTAAATTGATTTCTAATACCGAGGATAAAGTTAGATTGATTCAGGACTGACTAAAGGTGGCATCCGATAAACAAAAGTCATATGCGGATCTGAAGCGTAAGGGGATTGAATATTCTGTGGGGGACTTTGTTTTTCTCAAGGTCTCACCATGGAAGAAGGTACTGAGGTTTGGTCGGAGGGGCAAGTAAGCCCTAGGTTCATTGAGCCTTACCGTCTATTGAAGCGTATGGGACCAGTTGCCTATTAACTTGGGTTACCTCTAGAGTTGAATCGGATTCATGATGTGTTTCTTATCTCTATGCTCAGGTGATATCGCTCTGATCCTGCACACATCGTCTCAACTGAGGAGATTCAGGTTAGGCCATATCTGACGTCGGTTCAGATTTTAGATCATGATATGAAGGTGCTGAGGAGGAAGTCTATTCCACTGGTTAAGGTACTATGGCATAATCACAGTTCTGAGGAAGCCAAGTGGGAACCCGAGGAGACGATACAATAGCAATACCTTTATCTGTTTTGATCAGGTAAATTTCTAGGCCGAAATTTTATTTTAGGGGATAGAGTTGTAACGCCCCAAAATATAGGTACTCATTTTCGTATGTTGTGTAATATAAATATATGTCTACTTTAGTGTTTAAGTGTAATAACCCAAAATTGGGTCTAGTTGGAACAGAGGTTTCGGGACCACAAAATCTGAGATAAAAATAATTATTTTATGATTATTTTGAGGTCTATAATATGATTGCATGATTGTGTGAAAATTTCGTGAAGAAATTCTATGCATAAAGTGCTCAATTTGAAGTTAGGGACTAAATTGAATAAGTTGCAAAACTTGCATTCTAGAAGTTTCTAGTATGAAATTGCTTTGAAATATTAATTAGGAGGTCTTAAATAGCAATTTGACCAATTTCTAACTGATGGATAAAAATTTGACATGGATGAAATTTTTGAAAGTTTAGTAAGGAAGGGCATTTTGGTCATTTGGTAATTAAAAGAAATAAAAAGGGAAAATAAAGCCAAAATTTGACTCATCTTTCTCATGGAGGCCAAAATTAGCATGGGGGAAGCCATAGCTAGGGTTTTCAAGCTTTCCAAGCTCAATAGTAAGTCCGCTCTAACCCCGTTTTTCAAGTTCTTTACGTTTTTGGAATCCCGGTAATTTGATTAAGCTTATTCTAGCAATAATTTAAGCTAGGATTCATATTTGGAAAAATACCCATAGGTGAAATGTGTTTATTTTGCTCTTTTATGATAGAATATGAGGTTTTAAATTATGTTAGACAACTTGTGCTATTCGGTTTTGAGTGAAAACGAGTAAAAGGGCTTAATCGGTAAAAATACCTAATAGTCATAAGTATATGTTAGAGTGAGAATTTGATGTTGCCATATAAGGTAAAAGTGATCAACATGTCATAAAACATAAGAATAAGGGATGAAGTATAATTCCCGAGCCTAGGGGCAAAAGTTTAGGGGCAAAATTGTAATTTTTCCAAAGTTTGAGTTAAGGACTGTTTTGAATAGTACATTAATTAAATAAGTAAAATATGATGTTTTAGATCCCGAAAATGAGATTTGAACCTAGAATGAGAGAAAAATCAAAAATTGGGAAAGTTGGTAAAATGATCGTTTTAGTATCGAGTAAGTTCATATGTATAATAAGCATTAATTTATGCATGTTTCAATGTAAAATTGATATATTCATTATGATTTCCGAGGTGTTGAAAGTATGTAAGTTGGTATGATAATAATACAACAATAATGCTATAATTTATATTTTAAAGTTAAATTTAGTGAATTAATTGAATTATATGAAATTAAATGATTATGGTGCCAAGTTTATGAATTGATTTAAAAATATGTCTATGGTACATGAAGTGCATTGAATTATCATACATAAATGTGATTTCTATGATTATGGATATTATGGGAAATTGTAAGTTCATATGATTTTTAATAAGGCAATGTGTAATTTAATGTTATTGCCTTGATATTAAATGAGATGTAAGTTTATATGTAAGTAGTACATCAATATTACTTGTATTATGATATTTTATAATAATATTGGAAATATGTTTGTGGATAATTACTTGACTGGTGAAATTGTTGGAAAAGAGAGAGAAATCTCGGTTGAACCTTCGGAAAGATTGGATGATATAGATAGTATGTAGCTAGGTCACATGTATGGTGCTGAGTGCACATCATGTGTACAAGAGAGCTACAAGACATTATGATGTAGCTAGGTCTCATGGGTGATACTATGTGTACACTATGTAGATAAGAGAGCTACGGGATATATGTAGCTAGGTCGCATGCGTGGCTCCAGGTGAAGGACACCATGTAGACAAGAGAGCCACGAGATAAATTGGCTAGGTCACATGGGTGGTACTGAGTGTTCACCATGTGTACAAGAGAGCCGAACTATATGATGGGTGGAGCTATGTGCTGAAACCACCAAGTATCGAGGATTGATCTGAAGTGTTCAACGGGAGACTCTCTATGTATTGCTTTGTGAGTTTTGTGATGAATAAGTGCAAGAACTTGATTATGTGAATGATATGTTCATTAAGTGACCAGGATGTGGTGAGGTTATAAACAAGTACGTTATACATGAGGATGATTTTATGGTGACCTTGTGATCATGGGCCTATACTTGTGATGTATGAAATGTGGTGAAAATGATTTGTGATATGTATGTTAAAATAAGGTTAATACAAAGAAAGTGTGAAAGAGTGAATTAGCAATAAAATTGTTTTGGACAGGAGCAGTGATGTGATTTTGAAAAATCACCAAAAATAGTATAAATTGAATCAGAGACTGAATTAGATATAAAATTAAAGATTAATGAGTCTATTTTCATATAAAATAAATATACCAAGAAAAGGAGTTCTATATTTTGAGATATTTATGTTTTTGTGAGACTGGTTCAGAATGATTACGCGATCCCTTGTTCTGACTTTTGGAAATCACAAAAAATTGGATAAAAATAATTAGAGGCTTAAAATTATATTTTTAGAATCCCTAATGTGTATATTTTCAAGATAAATCAACAAGAACATTATCCGATTTCTGTATTGTGAGATAATTAATTTTTAGTGAAGAGAGGTCAGAACTGTCAGAATGTGAAACAGGGGAAATTTTAATGAATAAACTATACTAATTGGCTAAACCAAAAATTATGAAAATTTTATGCTGGAAAGATATGTGAGTCTCGTTTCAGGGGAAATTTACGGATCTTAATTTGGAGCTCTGTAGCTCGAATTATAAATAAGTAAGTGACTATGAATCGTGTGGACAGTTTGATGTGAGCATTTATTAGTAAATTGTGAAATCGTACTTACAAGAATGCTATATACATTAAGGATGTGGAATGGAAAGGAGGAGGAGGAAAAAAATATATGTGAAATACATGCAAACTATGGTATATGAAATATTGATATAATGAAATAAATGATATGTGTTTATAAGAAAACAGAAAGAGAATGATATGTATCATGACATGTATATATATATGACTAGTCTCAATGTAATGCTTGTTGGGTATGGAGTTGAATTGAAATGTTTCAGGCAAACATGTTATTTTGCGCATCTGAATTGTGGTATTTTATAAAGATATGATCTAGTTTTAAATATGAATGCTTGATGATTAAGCTAAAGATATTTGGGAAGATGATAATCTTGGTATAAATGTATAAGTGGTACTATAATAAACAAGGTAAAATGAGTATGAGAGACACATGTATGATGACATACAAATGCTATGTTTGTGGTTTAATTGAGAATATTTAATCATTAAATGAATACCATGTTATATGCTTTTGATTTTGTATAAGTGTGTAAGAGATTAAGGTTGACCAAAGCTTGGAAAATAGCCTAGGTATATTCCACACAGGCAGAGACACGACCATGTGTCTCAGCCTTGTATGGAACACGACTTTGGGACACGGGCGTGTAGAGCCTTAAAGTATGAAATTTCCAAGATTTTTGTAAGTTCTCGGTTTAGTCCCGAACCCTTTCTAAAGTATGTTTCGGGCTTCGTAGACTCAAATAAGGGACTATGTGTAAGTGAATGAACGTTTTGAAATATGAATGAAATTTTATGGCCCGTATTTTAGTTTAATGTTTGTATGTTTGTCCGGTAATGCCTTGTACCTTATCCCGGCCTTAGGTATGGGTAAGGGGTGTTACATTAAGTGTCCTGGAAAGTGTCTGATAAGTCTTGGGTTCAAGCCTAGGCAGTTGCAAAAAGTTTGGTTTTTTTTAAAAAGTAAACCTTGCCTTTAGTTAGTAGACATTTAAACTATTATCGGCAAAATTTTCACAAAGAGCTGGCTAGTCTAGGGGTAAGTGGCGTGTGGAGTGTTCCTTGCCTTTATTTTTGCTACAAGTGCTAGGGAGGTATCCTAGGTTGACTGAAATTGAGTTGTTTAGTGGGAGTTTGAATGGGTGGTTGAGCAGAATAAGCTGGAGAGATTCTTGGAGAGAGATAAGGGGAGGAAAAAGTGGAGTTTGAGGTGGGTGTGGTAGTAGTTGGCCGAAAGTGGGATTCCCCATTATGCCAATTCGGTCATAGGTTTGTGGGTGCCGAAATTGTATGTATGTTTTTGCTCTTTTTTTCGACAGATTTACTTCTTGTTCCTCTTTGCCTTTTTGGGTTGTGGTCGAATTAACCATTTGGATATTTTCTTTTACTTCTTAAAAACCTACCTAAATACCCTTTCTTGTCTTATCCCTGGTCCTTTGGTTTTCTTCAAGCGCCTTTCTCACATTACTAAAATCGAACATTGACTGCTTGTCCCTCATCTTTTTCTGCCGACTCTATAATTATTGATTGCTTCTCTTTTCTCTGTCAAATCGGTTTGTTAATCACCTTTCTTTAGCTAGTATTGTAGCCGAATAATACTTCACCAGGTTATTGAGGATTCACTGACAAATTTGTAAGTGCCCTTAGTTTTCTCTTTTCGTTTCTCTTCTCTATTATGATCTTCTTTTAACATCTCCTCTTCTCTACCGATTGATGTTAGGGGTACAATTATACCAATTTGTCCCTAGCACTCTATGTTCTTTTGGCTTTCATGGTGAGTGTAGGCTGACTGTCCTTTTTTCTGAAGTGATTCTGCATTTTTCGGTAGGTCTCTGTTTGGTTTCTATTCTTTCGGCATTGCTTACTTTCCTTCTCTTCTGTGTTAATCCATTTTTGTTCATTCAAGGATCGGTGCTCGTGGATTCTAACACTTTACGCAAACAGGTGTGTAATCATAGTGCTATTAGCATAGATCGGTAAAAGTAAAAAATGTATGTCTATTTTCGCTACACGAGCCTACGCTCACTCATGTGGTGAGCTGGATGCACCAATGTGGGCATTCGATCGTAGAGGCCACCATGAGCGATTTCATGGGCTTAGGCTGTTTTGGGCCACGTTAGGCTGAATGGGTCGTGTTGGCCCCATGGGCTCGTCGGCCCACACGGGTTAATCACACGAATGTGTGAGATTATTGGGTCAGGCTGTGTAGTTCACACGACCAAGGCTATTTTTGGGATTATTGGGCCACAAGGGCATGTGGGCCCACATGGGCCATGTTATGGGCTTTGGGCCCATTTGCACTGATTGTCTGTTAAGGTTGAACAGGTTGTCCAAGACGACTGTGGACCTACTGTTGGGCTGGTAAGTGTACCTGGACCCTTATTTTTGGTAAATGACTAATGTATCCCTATGTGTTGTATGACTGTTTGAGCATGCCATTTATACTGTTTATACATTTATATTATGTTGTAACAGTCCGATTTAGACCCTAGTCTGAACGATAGTTTTGAGACCATAAATTCGAGTCAGAAAAATATTTAAAAATTATTTTTAGTGTTTATTATGTGTGAATTTATATGTGTGAAATTTTTGTGATTAAATTTAATCATTTGTGTGCTCAATTTGATAAAACGACATAATCACGTAAAAGGTGAAAGTTGACTGTACTTGTAAAAGTGCCTATTTGTTTTCATTAATTAAAGGTGAGGTCCTTATAATGAAATAAATCCAATTATATGATAGTGGAAGACATGGTTTGGCAATTTGGTAATTAGAAATAATTTTAATGGATGGTTAGGTAATTTATGTATTAAATGAATATTAATAAAAACAAAAGCATAAAATAAAGCCATTGTTCATCCATACTTGCCGAAATTGAAAGAAAAGAAAAAAAAGTCTAAGCTAGGGTTCGGCTATTATTTCCTTTGATTAAGGTATGGTTTTGACTCGATTTTTGATAATTTCTACGTTTTTGTGATCGTTGCTTTGTCTTACTAAACCCATGTCTCAATTTCTATTTTTGTGGATGATTTTGAGTTGAGTTGTAGATGAAAATATGAGTTTTGTGATGTTAATTGTTGATAAATAGAAGATATGTTTTTGGTTAACATGTTTTGTCTTTGAATTTTTGATGAAATTGAGTAAAATGGGCTAAAATGTGAAATTGGTAAGTTAAGGGACTAAAATGTGAAATAAATAAAATGTGTGGACTTTTATAAGTACTAGGAAATTTTGACCTAACATGGGTGTATTCAAATTTTAAATATTTTGTGTTTTGTGAAATAAGGACTAAATTGTGAAAAATGTGAAATGTCAAGGGCAAAAGTGTAATTTACCCATTTATGTGTTTTTGGATGAATTTGATTGAATATTTGATTAAATAAGTTTAATTTATATTAATCTAGATCAAGAACCAAAGAAATCAGATTTGGATCGGGGAAAAACTTAAGTCGTCGACTAGCTGTTCCGTTCCGGTTTTTCCTTGTCTGAGGTAAGTTTATAAGCAAAGAAATTCTGAATATATTTTGAATATATGTGAATGTAAAATGCTGATCTAAATTTTATGAGCTTATATATATATGATGGCCGAATGGTTATATACATGGGGGCAATATTTACGAGTTCATTTCAACTGAGTTACGACATTTGAAAGCCCCGTATAAACCTTAGGAATAGCTAGGATACATATGCCATGACATAGGATTCCAATATGTGATGTGTGAGTAAGACCATGGCTTCGATATATGTGTGCGAGTAAGACCACGTCTAGGACGTTGGCATCGATATGTGATTACTTGTAAGACCACGTCTGGGACGTTGGCATTGTACGATATGTGTGATTATCTGAGTATCCTATTCAATTTCGAATGGTTCAATGGGAAATAATAAGTTAAGACGAATGATAAATTAATTTAAAAGGCTCAGGTATGTATTCAAACTAAGTTATGAAATTATGGTAAGTTGAATGTTTGAAATGATGATATAAATGTTACATGTTAATGTGAATTATATGTATGCATATGTGAAAGTAAACATTTGGGCTACTTATGTATTCATGACATAAATGGGAATATATATGTATAAGAAAATCTATAATTGATCAAATGATAAGTATATGTGAATCTGTAAATGAAATGTATGTGTTTTCATATTTGGGCAATTGTGAAGTATATTTGGCTATATATATTACGTATAAATATGTGATATTAAGGTTTGATTTAAGAAGGTATGCATATAAGAGTTTAAATATCCACTTATATACACATTGATAATATGGCTTTGAAAGAGTATGTTATTTTGATAATAGATACATGTATATTCGGCCAAGGTAAAATTTGTACATGGAGGTATATGTTATATATGAAATTGTGAGTTTGAAAATAAGTGTGATTATGATAGTATAAAATAGTTTGATTAAATTAAGTTAACATTAATATTTAGTTATTTATTTGCTTATAGCTTACTAAGCTCTCAAAGCTTATTTTGTGTGTGTTTTTTATGTTTATAGATTTTCGGTGATCTGCTTAGGTTGGAAGTCGATGGAGATGTCATCACACTATCCGGTTATCATTTCAGTAAATAATGATTTGAGATTCAATTATGTGGCATGTATATGCTAATTTTGATATATACATATTTGGTTTTGAAATTTGTGTACATATATATAGCCATGCAAAAATGGCTTAATCATGATGTTAATATTAGTATCTATAATCGGTCAGGTTATAAGCTGAAATTAGGAGGTATATTTCATAGTAAATATGTTGTGATGTTGGTTATATGATTTAGCCTTATAAGTAGCATATTTTGGATGTATGTGATGTGGTTTATTTTGTGTGTGGGATGATGATATGATTCGGCTTGGTTAGATAAGTGTAATGATGAATACATCATTGATAATGCATTGGTTAAATTGGTTTATCAGATATAAATGTTTAATGTGGGAATTGGTTTATATTTATATATAAGACATGCGAATATGGCTTGTTATTTATATTAGGTTTGGTTTAAGTTTAAAATACTATGGATATTTTGGTTGTGATCTTGATGATATGTTTATATGTGAACTAAGGTTATATATATTTGTTAATGTTAATGAAATTATGCCAAGGTATTTGAGTTTGTATGATATGAAATTGTGGTTGGATATTTTGAAGAGTGATATACTTAATATATAAGTGGGGTATATTAGGTAAATAGCTATGATTTGAATAATTAATATTCGGTTATGTGACAAAGTAAGTATATACAATATTTGTATGTCTTTGGTCTTAGATTGTAAACATTATTTTTAAGTGCAATGAAAAGCTTGTGATAAAACCATGTTTTGATTCGCAAATAGATGAATTAATTTTCAGTGGATGTTAGATAATTTGGATGATATGTATTTGATATATAAGTTAAATTGTTTTGGCTATATGGATAGATATATACTTAGCCGAATATGTGATTATTGAATTAGATTTGGTTATGACTATTGTTAAATGGTTTGTTAAGTTTTAGTAAATGATTATATGAATAGTAACTTGGGTTTCTAATAAATAAGATGATTGGATGCAAGTTTAAGGTGTGGCTTTGTTATTGTTCTTTACTTATTAAGTAAATCTTATATGACAATTTGTGAATATTAACGGAACTTTAAATAAGTAGGTTGGTTTAGATAAATTTTATAATAAGTTTGCATGTATAATTGGTATTAGGTAATGAGTAATGAGATGTTTTTATCCATATGCTTATTTTTTCGCTATTTGATAATGACTATGGTTGAATGTTATTTAATTTATATGTAACTGGTAATTTTTGGTTTGATTCAGTATACATTCAAATGTGATGTATGAAGATGATTAAATTCTTTGTGCATCTATGAATGTTCAAGAGTTGTGTTTCGTTCAGTAATACCTCATAACCCTTTCTGGAGACGGATACGAGTTAGGGATGTTACATATGTTGCATTGCTTGGGGTGGGCTAAATGATTTGGAGGAAGTGTACTGAAAGGCTATAAGCCTATTACTAGCAGCTCTGCTGCAAATACTGTTTTAGTGTCGTATCCGGCGCAACTTGGAGTGTAGGGTTGGGTGGATCGATTTTATCCTCACATGATGTGTAGGGTTGGTATGGAGATGGTGTGTAGAGACTGGATTGGGTAGGATATTCTGATTGCATGCTGTACTAATACTATTACTGAAATGGGCTTAGGCCCAGACTGCTACTGTTATTGAAATGGGCTAAGGCCCTAACTGAGACTGCAAGGGCTTAGGCCCAAATTTTATTTACTCTGATTGATTGCTATTATGGGATTACACACTGAGTTTCGTAAACTCACCCATCTATTAATTGTGCAGCTAATCCCCAGACTTAGGCAGATCATTGCGACGGAGGACTCAGCGGTGGCCACTCGCTTTACTTATCTTTTATTAATTTACATTTTGGTTATATTTTGGGTTTTTCTTTCTGTAATAAGGCCTCTTGGATATTTATTTTTAACTTGGTAGTTTATTTTTATTCATTGGATTTATATCTACTAGCGGTAGGAAAGTCAAAAGATTTCAAAAGCTAAAAGTTTTCTGAAACACTACGAAATCGCAACTAGTTTTAAAAGCTTCCGCAAATGAAAACTATTTTGCAAAATTAATAACGTTTTAATATAAGTAAACTTTAATCATACAATTCCACATCATCAATCAACAGACACGATTTTCATTCGGCTTTACAAACTATACAAAGATGCTAGCTAAAGTTTGGAGTTAGGTTTTTAGAAAAGCACTTCGATGTGACATCACCAGATCTGGTCATAACGTTTGGGCCTGGTTTGGGGTGTTACACAACCAAACCCTACGCCTGTATGTTAGGCCGTGTGAAGCTACTGACTTGGTTTCTAAATGAGTACTAGGGGAACCAGGGCCGTGTCACATAGCCGTGTGTGACACATGGCTGAGACACACGTTCGTGTCTCTACCCATATGGACAAAAATAGGCTATTATCCAAGCAAGTTTTCTCACCCAAACTTACAACAACCTACACATACCAAATGGAATATGACCATATCATCAATAGGCTTTCAAACCATTCACAACCAAGTCAAAATCAATCTATACTAATACCAACAATAATAATGTTCATAACTTCACAACTAGGCATGCAAAATCATACCAATATGACTCCTAAAAATCACCTAAATGATCAAACTTACTTAGTAGAGTTTGTGCCTAAATCAACATGCATGCCATATCTCAAAAATCAACCATTTGTGTACTCAAAATACCAAGATGCAATTAAGGCCTTCACATAGCAATTATGAACCACATGTCAAAGGGTCGTTTACACATATTTACATATCCAAACATATTCCATGGCAATCCAAATGCATACAAGATGAGAATAACCACATATATACATACATATACCAACATATGCCAAATTAAGTCATATTACATGACTAATTACATAACCAAAACATATAGGCTTTAATTAGCCAAAAGACCTATACATGTCATATAAACAAAATACCCTAGTTCAAAAGTACCAAAACAACGACTGAATAGTGTGATGAGATCTTCGACAACTTCCAATCCGAACAAGCTTCAAAATCACTATAAAACACGAAAAAGTAAATAGAGTAAGCTATTAAACTTAGTAAGCTCGTATGGATAAAGCACAACTTACCATTTAATCATAATTTAAGGAAATAAACATAGCATAATGCTATTTGATTTGAATCCCAAAAGCCTAACACATATTCCATCAAAAGGTTAGACATGAACTCATAATTTTCATAGATTCAATGCTTATACAATTCATGAACATACCTATACGGATACATATCAATCTCTTACTTTTTCATATCATCAATATACCTGTTGAACCATTTTGAATACTATCGAATACTCGAGAATCTCACACACTAAGTGCCAATACATGGTCAAAACCATCTCTATCTCATATCTCATATAAATGCTCACTCTCGAGCTATCACTAGGTCTGCTCACACAAGTTGACGGTCAAGACGTAGCTTCACGGTGCTGGTCACACAACCTGGCGAGTAACCACAACACATGCCAAAAAACTCATCCACCGGTAGAACGTACGGACTAGCACCCAAAACACGGTAATCCCTAATGACATGTCATTTGTATCCTATCTATTCCTAAGGTTCAACAGGGATTTATACATGGCCAATAACTCATTGAGAATTTTTGTGGTGTCATATCATCACAATTATATCGATTAAGCATTCAAATACATATAATTTAAAGCTTATTAAACATATAAACTTACCTCGATCGCAAAAACGACGAACTAAGATCAACTAGTCCAATACTTTATCTTTCCCTTGATCTAGATCCGTACGTTGCTTTTTTTATCTATATAATCAAAATTTACTTATCCAAAATATATTCTATTCAATTTAATCAAAAAATCATGTTTTGGTAAAATTACACTTTTGCCCCTTAAATTTTAAATTCAATACAATTTCGTCCCTAGCTTATAAAAATACAAATTCATGCAATTTAATTTCAACCCATTATAGTCGAATATTATTTAGACCCATAGCAGCCCATATTTCTCATTATTTCACACATTTACCCCACAATTTATCACATTTCTCAATTTAATCCCTAATTTGCAATTTCAACCAAAATCATTTAACAATTGTTGTTTATCTAACAACAACCATCCATTTTCTATCATCAAACATCAAACATCAAAAACACATACACATTCATCAATGGTAAAACCTAGGCTTTTAACAATTTTGAAATTTAGTCATTGGGCTAGCTAGATTAAGCTACAATAACTCTAAAAATATAAAAATCATTAAAAACTGAGTAAAAATACATACCATGCACTCAAAGCTACCACGGCCGAACTTAGCAAGGTTTAATGGCTTTTTTCCTTTGCAAAATCGGTGGAAGAAGATGGAGAAAGATGATGACCATGTTATTTTTTTTTAATTTGTCATTATTTACTAAATTACTAATTTGACCTTTTAATTAATCATTAAAAATCACTTAAATGATGTCCATCTTTGTCCAATAATAATATTAATGGTCTAATTACCATTTAAGGACCTCCACTTTAAAGTTATATAGCTACTAGACACCTTTAGCTATTAGAACACAACTTTTACACTTTACGCGATTTAGTCCTTTTTATCAAATTAATCATGCAAACGTTAAAATTTCTTAACAAAATTTTTATATGATCATACTATCATGCTTAGACCTAAAAATAATAATAAAATAAATATTTTGACCTCGTATTTATGGTCCCAAAACCACTATTCTGATTTCAATAAAAATGGATTGTTACATTGGAAGCTTGTCAAAGTTATAGTACACTATCCATCGGCTCTTTCGGTACTTTCAATTGTTTAATTTTGGTTATAATGGCATGTATAGGTTATTTTGGCTAATGTTAGCTTATGTGTGATGTTGTGGTTGTGGCCATATGCTTTGGCTTGTGTTTTGGTATATCTTGCTATGTATATATAAATGGCCTTGTCATGTTTGATGTGTGGTTTGGTATGGTTAATATGTGAATTGATTTATGTTTAATGGATGAAAATTAAATGATAGTTGAATATTCATATGGATATGTATTATAAGTTGGAGTGATTTAGTGCTTGTTGTGGGAAGCACATATGTACAATTAGTTTTGACTGGTTTGTATTGGTGTTTTTAGTGCACAAGTTCCAAGTGACTTATATGACCATTTGATGCTAGAGATCAAGTACATAAATGGTACTAATTGGTATGTTTTGATTAATGACCTAGATGGTAAGTTTTGGTACAAATATGCATATAAGTTAGTTAAACACTTGGATATATTGAATGTTTAGATATACATGCTAAAAGTTGTCATTTGAGGTAACTAAGGGCATATTTGTTGTATGTGAAGATATTACATGTTTAAGGATTTATTTTGGCTTGTTTTTGATGCCTATTTATGACTTGTATATATGCAAAATGTTAAGTTTAGGTTGGTGCTAGATTGGGTGAGAAATGTGGCTTGTAAAATGGCATATTCTCGTCCACACGGTTAGAGACACGGGCACGTGTCTCAGTTGACATGGCCGTGTGTCCCCTGTTGCTTTATAAAGGTTAGCAAGTCAGGCTGTTACACGGCCTAGCACACGGCCTGGCACACAGGCGTGTAAGGTTATTTTGAAAGGGTACATGGCCTGGTACACGGGTTTGTGGCTTGGCCATGTGACCCAAGTCAGTGAGTTACATGGGCATGGACATGGACACGGGTTGGGACATAGCCGTGTGTCCCTATTTAGAATTCCCATACAGCCTAAGATATAGGCGTGTCTCTTGGCCATGTGAGTCATACGGTCGTGTGACCCCTACAGTGTCGAAAATTTTAAATGTTTTCAAAAAAAATTTTGAGTTTCCATTTAGTCTCGATTTGTGTCAAATGTGTATTTTGGGCCTTGAGGGCTCTTATAAGGGACAATATGCATGATTTTTATAGGTTTCTGACATGAATGCTATATGATATGAAATTTTTGAATTTTCTATCAGTTTATATTGTAATCTTCGGTAATGCTCTAAAACCCTATTCTGGTGATGGATTCGGGTTAGGGGATGTTACAATTATGCATATGTTCATGGAAAGTATGAATGATTCAAATGATGTTCTTACATATGGAAATGAATTATCATGTGGATAATCTAAATGATTTATGTATAAATGCACTAACTTGTGTATTGATGATGATGTTTAGGCTTGTGCCAAGCTTGTGTTTTGAGATACATTATGCTTATTATTATGTAAATGAAATGGTAAGTTATGTTTCATTTTCCACAAACTTACTAAGCACTATGTGCTTACATATTTTCTTTCCTATGTTTTATAGATTATCAAAAGCTCAATCAATTTGGAAGCGCGTCAGATATCTATCACATTATCCAGCATAAATATTTGTAGTTTTTTAATGTTTTGGGTAAGGTTATAATGGCATGTATAGGTGGACTTGTAATGGTATTTAGTTGAATGAGTAGTTGATTTTTTGGTATGTATAAATTATCTTGGTTGATGTCACTTGATGCCTTGATAGCTTGTGTCATTATGCTATCTCATGTTGCATGTTTTATAATGGTTCTATGGTATGTTTTGAGGTAGCTTGAATATGGTTAAGTGATGACATGCCTCGAAAGTTATTAAACTAGTTGTTGATGATTGAAATGTGATAACAAATGCATGTTTAGGTAAGTCTTGATGATTGCATTTGAGGTGCCTTAAATGGCATATAGGTTGGTTGATTTAGGACTCTTGAATTGGTCATTATATGTATGTTTTGATAGGATTTTGATGCCTTGATTATGTGCAAAAAAAGCCTGTAGGTTTATGCATGATTCGGTGTTGGGAATGGCTTAATTTTGGGAAGATTTATTTCCACACAACCTAAGACACGTGCCTGTGACTCAGCTTTGTGAGACACAGGACCTAGCAATATGGCCGTGTGTCTCTTGTAGGTTCCTTTTTATGCAAGTTATGAGTTACATGGCCTAGCATACGGCCTGGCACAGTGGCATCTGACACGGCCATGTTACCCTACACAGGGAGTTACACAGGTGAGGAGACGAGTTGGGACACGGCCGTATGTCTCTAGTTCGAAAGTTACATGGCTTGAGACATAGGCGTATGTCTCAGCCGTGTGAGGTACACAGCCGTGTAACCCCTATATTCCAAAATTTGTAACTGTTTCATAAACTTTCTGAATGATTTCAAATTGGTCCCAAATCGATTCTAACGAATTTTTAGGGCCTTAAGGGCTTAATTTATGGACGATGTGTATGTAAATGATTATTTTATAATATGTTTTTGATAATGTATGAAATGTATGTTTTAATGTTCTGTTTGTACGGTAATGCTCCATAACCCTAAGCTGACGATGGATATGGGTTAAGGGTGTTATAGCTAGCTCATCAGGTGCTCTATAAGGCCACATTTCACTGGCTTATGAGGGTCCATGCCCAATGGTAAATCTTCGATCTAAAGCTATTGGGGTTTTACTCTTTTAAATAGTAACGAAAAGAGTTCCTTACTGTTAGGAGCTTTTCCAGCTTTAAGGGACACCCTAAACTTAAGTGTTCATACTATACCCTAGAGAGGTCAGGAATGATTGGTTGCCACTTGACACAAACAGTCTCATGAGGGATGGACCACCTAGTAGGAAATCCAAATCTTCCCTTAAGTTTCCGTCTCACACATGTGAACTTTTGGCTGTCTAAGTGGAAAATTAAAAAGGAACTTTAAATTATAGACTCGCGGCCTTCGCAAGAGTAGAAGTGGACCATTCTAGCTAAAACCCCTTGAGTGATGACCTCCAATTGGTAAAAATGTTGAAATATGCCAAGGAATGGTAACTTATAGTGTTTGTTGCAATCAAGGAAGTAAGCCACTAGCGTCCACCAAGAAGGACCATTAAGCTACTCGGGTGCAATCCCATAGTTATTCAACACCTTGCAAAAGAAATGATACAAAGGGAGATAGAAGCCCACCTCCAATAAGTATAGCGGGAAGACAAACTCATCGTATAATCCACTCAACCAACATTCTCCTTCCACGATTTCTAAGTCGTAGGAAAAATTTGGTAATCTGATTCCTCTAGTTGATAAATGTTTGAACATTTTAGCTCTATAGTCGAATAGCCTATGCTCGCTTGCTGTAGAGGGCTTATTGCTACCCTGATCCCTCTGATCCAAACCATTATATTCCCTTCTATTCCCTCTTGATATAGCCTACTTCGGGGCATGACGAGGTTGTAATAGATTATGGAGAAAGAAAAAGATGAAGGAAGAGTTACCTAAAAGGTGGGTAATGTCTCTAAAGTGATAAAATTTGGAAAGGGAAGCTAAGGAAGAAGAGGAGGAAGAAGGGGGGAAAGACAGTTCAAGATTTTGAAGAAAAACTTAATCAGTAAGAAAAGTTTTGAAGAGAAATTTGATGTCTAGTGAAAAAATTTTCTCTTCTCTATATCTCGATTTTAATAACCAAACATCTGTGAGAAGTTAAGTTTCAAATTACCAAAAACGATTCAAGTCTCCCAACTAGTGTAACACCCCAAAATCTAAGTATTTATTTTTGTATGCTTGTGTCACACAATTGTGTATCTGTTTCAGTGGCTAAGTGTTCTGGGTAAAGTTTGAAAAGTCTTGGGTTCAAGCCTTGGCTTGTACAAAAATTTTGTTCCTTACTTGAATAAACCCTGTCCCTAGTCAGTAGGCTATTAAATAAATATAGGTAAAACATGACAGAATGGGCCTGCTGGTCTAAGGGATAGGTGGCGTGTTGTTGTTGCCTGAGGACTGAGGTTCGAGTCCTGTTGGGTGCAGAGGAGTGTTTATTTTGTTGTTGTGCCATGGGAGTGTTGTGGTTTGACTGAAACATTAAAGTGTTTGAATGGATTTTAAATTGAGTGGCTGAGAGGAGAGTGGACAGCATGGAGGGATTTTAGGAGAATAATATGGGGTTTTGAAGTTGGGGAAGTGTTGTGCCAAATTTGAACTCTGGCTCTCAGAATTCGGCATTGATTGGTATTTCTCTCCATTTCAGTTGCTGTGAATTTTTTGGTTGTTTTCTCTCCTCATTTTCAGTTTCTGACAATTGCTTTTAGGGTCTTTTCACATTCAGTTTTAAGGCCGATCATTGCTAGAGGTCTTTCGGGTATCTTTTTCTGTTTCCTTGCAACTTTGTACTCCCTTTTCAACCATTTTCCCTTGTTAGCCGGTTCCCTTTTCTTCCTTTGCTCTCCTATCAAGCGTGCTTCCCTTTTTGTTCCTTGGCCGAATACCCTTCTCCCTCCCTCAAAGGGTTTTTTGTGTTGGCCAAATACCTTCCCTCCTCATTTGCTCTCCTCTCTCTCTCTACTATAGTAATCTTTCTTCTAATACATTCATTTGCTGTCGATTTACTAAGAGTGTATCGTGTGCTTTTGACTAGTGTTTTGGGTGTGGTCTGAATGTGTTTATCCCCTATTTTAAGGTTCGCACTTTTGGTAAGTTGGTACGTGTTTGGATCAAACTATTGGTGTATTTGATATTTATTAAGGTTAATAGGGTTCGTTTGGTCTCTAAGGGCTAGTTATCGGTTTATGCAATGATTGAAGGGTCAAGCCTAAATCAGTTGACTAAGGCAAGTGGTACATATCTTTTAGATAAATATTTTTAGAAGGGTCATTTAACCCTATCGGGTAGAGACTAATGGTGTGCTATGATTGAATCTAGGTTGAAGGGCTTGAGAGGGTTGTGCACACTTTCGCAAACAAGGTGTGTAATCTCCACTCTAACTATGAAAATCGGCAAAAAGCCGGAATAAGTAAATAGTGACGCTACCTGGGCATACGCTTGCTCATGTGGTAATCCATATGACTAAATTTGGGTGTAAAATCGTTGAGATAGGCCATGAGCGATTTCATGGGCTGAGGTCGTATTGGGCCATGTTGGGCCGAAATTGGCCGTGTGGGCCCCACAGACATGTGGGTCCCAATCAGGTAAGCCACACGGATGTGTGGCAAATATTGGCCAGGCTGAGTAATCCACACGGCCAAGGCCATATCTGGGCTATGTGGGCCACATGGGCGTGTGGGCCTACATTATGGGCCTTGGTCCCATTTTCACTGTTTGACTGATAAGGTTACAAGAGTTGCCCGAGACGACTATGGACCTACTATTGGACTGGTAAGTGTAACTGGACCCTTAATCGATAAAATGACTATTATGCCCCTATGAGATGTATGATTATATTTGAGCATGCCATTTTAAACATATTGAATACACGTATGATATTATGACACGACATGACATGTTGCATGATATGATGCATGGGGACGGGTTATATAATGATTGGAGGAAGTGTACTGTACTAGCAGCTCTACTGCAAATACTGTTTATTGCCGCAAGCGGTACTATTTTCGAGTGTAGGGATGAGTGGGTTGATTATATCCCTACATGGAGTGCAGGGTTGGACAGAGATGGAGTGTAGATGCTAGTTGGGTAGGATCTTTGATTGCTTATTTGTACTGTACTATCTCTGAAATGGGCTCTAACCCAACTGATACTGATACTGATACTGTAATGGGCTAAGGCCCTAACCGATACTGAATTGTCATTGGATTGGGCTTAGACCCAGACTATATATACTCACTGTTTGATTATTTGATAGGGGATTACACACTAAGTTTTTCATAACTCACCCATCTGTTTATCTATACAGGTAATCCCCAGACTTAGGCGGATCAGTGTTGCCAAGGACTCAAAGGTGGCCACAGAACCGCACATACTTCCGTATTTTATTTATTAATTATAAGTAATTTTATTTTTGGGCATTTTTAATGTAATAAGGCCTCTTTAGATTTTATTTTTAATTTGGGATTTTAATTTTCTTTGGTTATAACTACTAGCATTAGGAACTCGAGTTTTAAAAAAAAAGAAATGATGTTTTCACAAAGTAAACGCAATTGATTTAAAAAGCTTCCGCTATAAAATCGTAACTTGACATTTCAAAAGTTTTTAAGTAAATACCTTTTGATTGGGTCACAAGTTTAAAATGAACGACTCGTTTTATAAATCATCATTAAGTTATCACATCAAAGATAAATATGGAAAGGGTTTTTTAACGATATCCCGCTTTGCGAAAAGCACTTCAAAGTGACATCACCAGATTCGGCCATATCGTCCAGGCTAGGTTTGGGGTGTTACAACTAGTGCTTGACACACGTTAATCACAAGGAGGTTCTCTTAAACCCCTCGATAACTAGAGAAACATGAATATCTTCTAGATATAGTCGATTTTGGGCACCGCTAAGTGGTATACGACAATTCAGGAATTGCCCACTAGCTTTGTACTAAAAAAATTTTTGACCCAAGGTACAAACCAGGAACCCACCAAAATAGCTACGAGATTTTCTTTGGTCATCTATCCACCTTACAGGGAGTGAGGATAGATCCATTGTTTGAACAAAATAGGTTAAGAGTAAATCTATAACTAATAGGTGGACTCTAAGGCAATTTGGAAAAGTAAAGGTGCTTACCTCCATGTTATACAAGGCAAATGGTTCACAACCTGCCTCTGAGAGTAGGCATGGGAGATATTTTCTAGGATGAAATTTTCTTTAAGGCTAGAGGAGTTGTCACACCTAGATTTCCTTAAGGACCCAAATTTAAAGGAGTTTTAGGAGTTAAGTGAGCAAAGTAGAGAGTTGAAAAATTCTACTGGGAATTTTTGGAAAGTCTTGTGACTACTGAGAAAACAATTAGATTTCAATCTTAGTTTGGTTAGAATGGAATTGGCTGATCCCAATGTGGGAGACATAATAATTACCAGTGATTGGCTAAAAGAGATTGGGAGACTGTGTGTGGGAGTTATATATATAGGTGAAAAAATGGACATTCTTGAAAAAGGAAATTCATATTCAATTTCGTCTACCAAAATTTTTTCTTAATTGTATTGCCTTATTCAGTTGTTTCGAATAAGAGGATAACTTAAAGAGCTCTGCATGGGAGTCTCGGATTCTCAAAAATTTAGTTTTAAAATTAAACAGTAATTTTTTCCAAAATACCCTTTAAAACATGCATGTAGACTTAATTTAAAATCCGCAATTCGAGTTTTGAACTCAGGCTCTAATACCACAAAATATAACCTCTCAAGCACGACCTAGACATTATGGCCAAATCCCGGAAGCTACAACGACCACCAAGAAATGACTTCAAAATCAATTTTATTTAACTCATCTTTTTGAAAACACTACTCGTTTTTAAAGAGAAGGTTGTCATCAAGGTTTTTATTAAAAAATGTTTAGTTTAAGTAATTTTACATTTTAACTCAGATCGTTACATTTTGATAATTTAAAAAAAAAACACTTGTTTTCAAATTGAAAACATTACTTTACAAAATTTTATTATCCAAGTTTGCAGCGGAATAAATGAAAATTTTGTATTTTTGTTTAAAAGAGTTTTTAATGTGATAAAACATTTTGTTCACTAAAATAAATAATTAAATAGTTTAAAATTCAAAGTTATGCATGCAATCAAATTACCAAAATAAAATCCTCATGTCACAATTCAAAATAAATAAAAACAATCCAAAGTCGAAACAATTCCCAGTGAATCACAAAATACTTTTATCAAATCTTATTCCAAGAGACTCTCTCCGAGGTACCATCCAAGTCCTAGCCACGAGTAGTATCTGAAAAGGTATGGAAAATAAAAGGTGAGCTAAGAAGCCCAGTGTGAGTTTTAACTGGAGTATACAAACAATTAACATATCAAATAGATCAATTCATTATAAAGAACTCACAAATTTTAAATTTGCAAACTTCAGAATGCATGTTTATGACAATGCAGATTTTTCAGAAAAATAATACAGATTTTCCAAAAAATTCTTACCCAAATCCACTACACACCAAATAGAATTCCCAAGAACTCATCCATCCAAAAAACACTGACAGATAAATGTGGGCATTGCCACCAGAATTGTAGACAAGTTGCCAAAACAGATAGATGTGGTCAAGCCACCAAACATGCAGTAAAGTTGCCAGAACATATATATTGTTAAACCACCAGCTAGTGCATATCATTAAACTTCCAAAACTTCCTTCGTAGAACATCGTCCCAACCCAAGCAATTTGACATGGCATGAAAATACAGAATCAGAATAATAAGCATGTTGAACATATAATCAAATATTTAACAGAAATCAGTAGGCATGGGATTCCATGCTTTGTAGAACCATGTGTCAGATTTTAATGACAACAACTGCCATAATGTCACGTGCCATGAGAATTAGAACAAATCATAACTTCTCAGTAATCACATAACAATCATTAAACAGATAAAAAAATAGAATAATTACCTTCTTTTTTTACTCAAAAATCCTTTGGCACATTAGGGCACTTTATGTTACTTGTAAAAATTTTCCCATGATTAAATCAATCAAAATCAAAACATGTTTTAAACTTTTCCCATGAGATAAAACACACCATTGACAGACAATCCAAAATCACCAATCTGAATAGTATAAACTCCTTGTCAAAAATACTTGAACAACTTATTATTTAATAACTCCTTAAATTCATGATTGATTTGATACGTTGGTAAAGAATCCTTCAATCCAAAATTCGTGGTTAGCATGATCACTCGACCATTAATGAAAATCAAAATCTTAATACAGAATTGAACTTACTTCTTTAAATACTTACATTTTTAGATACTAAAGGTAAGTTGGAATGACACTACGACTTAATTGAGGATTTGATCAGAATTGATGTAGAATCTACAACCCACAAGATGAAGAAATTAGTATGATAAATTCATAACAACAAAAAAAATATTTACGAAGAGAGTAAAGAAAATAAAGAAGAATTAAATAAAAATACACAATTGTTAGTGACAGACAACAGTGCACATTGGTGGACAGCGGTGGTGAATCAAAAAGATGCATTGAAACAGAATGGAAAAGGGACGAAAATTTGTTTCAATGAAAAGAAAAAAAGGTTGGATCTAGTGCCATATGTAGCATTTTTTTCAATATACACTTGTATTTTTTAACAAATTGGTTAATAAAACAAATTCAATGATGACATTAATATACTTTGTATAATTCTCCTCACAAGGTTTTTGCACGCAAAGAAAAATGGAAGGAAATGTTGCTCATTGGTTGTCTAAATGTTTAAATAATATTAAAAGGTCTTATGTGGCCGGATCGTACAATAGAAATATAACTTGTATTAGTAGACAACCTAAACATGTAACAACTCGTTTTTAGTCAAATCAGAACAGTAGTTTTGAAACCACAAATTTGAAGTCAAAATATTTATTTTATTATTATTTTATTGTTTACAACATGAATATATGATGGTCTGAAATTTTCGTTAAGAAATTTTAGCATTTGAATGCTCAATTATGTAAAAAGGATTAAATTGCATAAAGTGTAAAAGTGGAGTTCTATTAGCTAAAAGTATCTAATAGCTATAGAACCTTAAAGTAAAGGTCCTTATGTGGTAAATATACCATTAATAGCATGAGTGGACAATTTTGGACAACCATTATGTGATTTTAGTGGTTTAATATTACGGTTAATATGGTAAATGATAATTAAAAGGTTAATTAAATAAAAACAAAAAGATCACAATTTTAGCCATCTTCTTTTTTCTAGCTGAAACTAAGAGAAGAAAAACATCCAAGAAAATATTTTAGAGTTCAGTCACTTGGTAGATTAATTGGTAAGTGATTTTGACTTGGTTTTTACTGATTTCTATATTTTTGTGATCGTTGCAACTAGTACTAGCTAGCCCAGGGACTAATTTGCAAAATGTTAAAGATTTTGAAAGATGCCATTGATGAATATGTATGATTTTTGGTGTTTGATGATAGGTTATGAATATTTGATGTTAGTTAAACAAGTTTTGTTAAGTGATTTTTAGTGGAAATGAAAAATAAGGATTAAATTGAGAAATGTGTAACGTTAGTGGTTAAAATGTGAAATAAATGAAAAGTATGGGTTGCTAGAGGCATAATAGTTATTCGGCTAGCATTGTTATAATTGGAATTTCATTAATTTGTGATTTTATGTAATAAGGACTAAATTGTAAAAAATATGAAAGTTTAGGGACAAATGTGTAAAATAGCCTTAATGTATATTTTGGATTGGATTGAATAAATAGCTGATTAAATGAGTTGATTTTGAATATATTTAGATCAAGAAAAATGAAATTCAGATCAAGATTAGGAAAAAACGAATGTTATCGACTAATAGACTTGGTAGCCCTTTTAATATCTGAGGTAAGTTCATATGTGATAAGCATTGTTATAATTATACTTTAAATGCTTTGGTATTGTATAAATTGTGTATATGAGATTATAGTCATCTTTGACGAGGATTCGTATATATATATGGCACTTAGTGTGCGATTCGAGATAGCTTTGGCTATATATGGCACTTAGTGTGTGATTTGAAATAGCTTTGGCTATATATGGCACTTAATGTGTGAGACCGAGATAACTTCAACTATGAAAGGCACTCAGTGTGTGAGATTAAAATAGCTTTGGCTATGTTTTGGCTCCTACTGTGCCAGAATTTGAGTATTCAACATTTTCCATTTGGATATGAGTTTGTTATGGATTGGTACAGGTATGTACAGAATACTATTCGAATACCAAAATTATATAGTTAAGGAATTCTTTGGTAAGTTATGTGAATGGGGTACTGATAGCTTTGAGGCTTATGTATTGTGTATAATGAGTTGGTTGTGATGATTGATGATAATAGGCATATTGAGTATTAAATGGATGATTTGTGAACTAGTATATTTGTGAAATTGAGCATAATAATGTATATTTGTAAATGGTCTTTTGATGTTTTGTGAAGATTTAGTTTGGCATGAAATTAGATGGTTTATTATGGTATTTATTGAATTATAATGATGGGTAATGAAATCATATTATGTATTTGAAAAGTTTGTGTAATTGTGTTGTCAAGAAAGCGAGACCGTTATTTCTTCAGCAAATTTATGAAGTCTAGAAATACGATAATGAATTGCAAGTTAAACGAGTTCAATGGAAGTTGACTTCTGATTCAGAGTTTCAAATTAGATCTGATGATTGTTTGATGTTTCAAGTTAGAATCTACGTACCAAAAAATCCAGAATTGATTCATAAAATTTTACATGAGGTACATAATGATTTCTTATCAGCTCATCCTGGGAGTACTAAAATGTACAATGATTTGAAAAAGTCATATTTGTGGTCAGGTATGAAATGAGACATTTCAAAATTTGTATCGAAGTGTTTGATTTGTCAACAAGTGAAAGCTAAGCATCAAGTGCCTTCAGGTTTGCTTCAACCTATGATGATACCGGAGTGCAAATGGGGTAGAGTGACTATGGATTTCATATCGGGATTACCCTTGTCTCCGAAGAAGAAAGATGCAATTTAGGTTGTCGTTGATCGATTGAAAAAATTCACACATTTTATTCTAGTACATACTAACTTTTCGCTTGATAAATTGGTTGAGTTGTACATTGCTGAGATTATTAGATTGCACAGGGGTGCCAGTTTTGATTATTTCAAATAGAGATCCAAGGTATCCATCGAGATTTTGAAGGAAATTACAAGAAGCTTTGGTTACGAAGCTGAATTTTAGTACAACTTTTCATCCACAAACTGATGGACAGCCTAAATGAGTAATTCAGATTCTTGAATATATGCTTCGATGTTGTGTTTTAGAGTTCGAAGGTAATTGGGAAAAATATTTGTCGTTGGTTGAATTTGCATATAATAACAGTTTTCAATCGAGCATAAAGATGGCACTGTATGAAGCTTTGTATGGTCGCAAATGCCTAACTCCATTGTACTGGAAAAAGCTTAGTGAGAAACAGATTCACGGGGTTGATTTGGTTAAAGAAACTGAAGAGAAAGTGGAAGTAATTCGCGATTGTTTGAAAGTAGCTTCAGATCGTCAACAATTTTCAGTGGATTTGAAACGAAAGGACATTGAATTTCAGATTGGTGACAAAGTGTTTCTGAAAGTATCTCCGTGGAAGAAAATCCTTTGATTTGGTCGTAAAGGTAAATTGAATCTGTGTTTCATTAGGCCGTATGAGATTATTGAATGAATAGGGCCAGTGGCATATCGGCTAGCATTACCAGTTGAACTAGAGAAGATCCATAATGTATTTCATGTATTGATATTGCGTCGATATAGATCGGATCCATCACATGTGATTTCTCTTTCAAAAATTGAAATTCAACCGGATATGACGTACAACGAAGAACCGATCAAAATTAAATTCTAGCCCGAGAAATCAAAGAACTGAGAAATAAACGCATAGCTTTTGTAAAAGTAATTTGGAAATGACACAATATCAAAAAGGCTACATGGGAGCCCAAAGAAGCTATGAGCAAATAGTACCCTAACTTTTTCACTGGAAAAATTTTTGGGGATAGAAATCCCTAAGGGGGAGAGTTGTAATAGCTCATTTTTAGTCAAATCGAAATAGTGATTTCAGAACCACAAATTCAAATTTGAAATATTTATTTTAATATTATTTTATTGTTTACAACATGAATATATGTTGGAGTGAAATTTTCGTTAAGAAATTTTAGCATTTGAATGCTTAATTATGTAAAAAGGATTAAATCGCATAAAGTGTAAAAGTGGAGTTCTATTAGCTAAAAGTATCTAATAACTATAGAACCTTAATTTAAAGGTCCTTATATGGTAAATATACCATTAATAGCATGAATGGACAACTTTGGACAACCATTATATGATTTTAATGGTTTAATATTAAGGTTAATATGGTAAATGATAATTAAAAGGTTAATTAAAAAAATAAAAAAATCATAATTTTAGTCATCTTCTTTGTTCTAGCAGGAACTAAGAGAAGAAAAACATCCATGAAAAAATTTTAGAGTTTAGTCACTTGGTAGCTCAATTGGTAAGTGATTTTGACTCAGTTTTTATTGATTTCTATGTGTTTGTGATCATTGCAACTAGTACTAGCTAGCCCAGGGACTAATTTGCAAAACTGTTAAAGATTTTGAAAGATGCCATTGATGAGTAAGTATGAAATTTTGTGTTTGATGATAGATTATGAATATTTGATGCTACTTAAACAAGTTTTGTCAAGTGATTTTTAGTGAAAATGCAAAATAAGGATTAAATTGAGAAATGTGTAAACTTATGGTTAAAATGTGAAATAAATGAAAACTATGGGCTGCTAGGGACATAATTGTAATTCAACTAGCATGGATATAATTGGAATTTAATTAATTTGTGATTTTATGTAATAAGGACTAAATTGTGAAAACTGTGAAAGTTTAGGGACAAATGTGTAAAATAGTCGTAATGTATATTTTGGATTGAATTGATTAAATAGTTGATTAAATGAGTTAATTTTGAATATATTTAGATCAAGAAAAATGGAATTCGGATTAGAATCGAGGAAAAATGAAAGTTATCGACTAATCGACTTAATAGCCGTTTTAATATCTGAGGTAAGTTCGTATGTGATAAGCATTGTTACAATTATACTTAAAACACTTTAGTATTGCATAAATTGTGCATATGAGATTATAGTTATGTTTAACGATGATTTGGATATATATATGGCACTTAGTGTGCGATTTCAGATAGCTCTGGCTATATATGGCAATTAGTGTGCAATTAAAAATAGCTTTGGCTATATGTGGCACTTAGTGTGTGAGACCGAGATAGCTTCGGCTATGAAAGGCACTTAGTGTGCGACATTAAAATAGCTTCGGCTATGTTTTAGCACTTAGTGTGCGAGAATTCGAGTATTCAACATTTTTCGTTGGGATATAAGTTTGTTACGGGTTGGTACAGGTATGTACGGAATACTATTCAAATATTGAAATTATGTAGTTGAGGAATTCTTTGGTAAGTTATGTGAATGAAGTATTGATAGCTTTGAGGCTTAATTGAATTGTTGGTCATTGATTTCAAACATTTGATTGGTAAACAATTGATGATATTTAGCTTACATTGTTTATTTTGTTATGTTTTATAGTGATTCAAAGCTAGTTCGGATTCGTGGATCGTCGGAGGCTCCGTCACACTATCTACTATCACTTTGGTACTTTTGAGGTTTTGGTTTGGTCATATGGCATGTATAGGATTATGGTTATTATGATATGTATCTTGGTAGTGAGTTTTGCCATTTGGAAATGGCTTATGAATGGTCATGTTTTGGTAATGATGTTGGCCAAATGAATTAGCATTGTAAATGTCGATATTCTGGTTTATATATATAGCCATGGGTAATGGCTTAACTTTGGTATAATTGGTATATTTGAATTATGTGCATATATATGCTTATGTCTTGTGTATAATGAATTGGTTGTGATGATTGATGATAATAGGCGTATTGAGTATTAAATGATGATTTATGAACTAATATGTTTGTGAAATTGAGCATAATAATATATATTTGTAAATGGCCTTTTGATGTTTTGTGAAGATCTAGTTTGGCATGAAATTAGATGGTTTATTATGGAATTTAGTGAATTGGAATAATGGGTAATAAAATGATATTATGTATTTGAAAAAATTGTGTAATTCTATTGTAAGTTCGGTAATGCTCCATAACCTTATTCCGGCGTTGAATACGAGTGAAGGGTGTTACAAAACATGTCCTTAGTCTAATTGAAAATTAGCAAATCAATTAAAAGACTAATATGTCGTCTATCAAGTCCAATTTTGGAGATGCCTTGTCTTGGGAATCAAAGTAGATGACTTCCAGAAGATAGAGACATAGATGTGACTAATTGGACTGATAGTACATTGAATAGGATCCAAATAGATCCTCAATCCATTTATGGATTTATTCACTTGTGATGTTCATAGTGTGGCATACTTAAATTCCTAGGTGGATGGCGGACTATGTATGTGTGAATCTTACACTTTGATGTAAGTAAAAGCCTGAGTTCAAATAGATAAGGAACCAAAAATTGGTGCATTGGGTGTACAACAACTGCAGTATGTAACGTCATTCACAATAGTGAAATTCATAGGCCAAAACATGGGTAAATGATATCCTCTCATTGGCATTACATGGTAGAAGAAAAGTAAATGTGGCCACGAGTCATCCATCTTTGTGATGGATGACTTGATTACTATTTGATAGTGATTGACTTTTCATGAAGGAAGATATAATGGTTACCATGAGATAAAATAGGATAATATTGAGAGAATGGATATTATCTAAAAGATATATAGGATATCCTATGAGGGTAACACACTTGAACAAGCACTAAGTAGTTGCTTTCGTAATGGTATGTCGTTGGGGAGAGCTTAGTCATGACACTGTAGTTGAATGACTTCGTGACTAAATGAGTTTAAAATTAATAAGAGAAAAGTCAAAACTTAATTATAAATCATTTGAGTCTTAACTACATATGTCCAATCAGTCCCTCTACTATCTCGTTAAAACCATAAATGAATTTTGCATGTTTGAATAAAAATGAACATAATGAATAGTAAAAGAGAAATAGGAAAAATTCAGAAATAATTATGGTTTTCTATTAAATGGAGAAATGGAATCATTTGGAAATGAATGTAGGTTTCCAAAAATGGAAATGAAAAATTTCAATCCTATATAGGATTACTTAAAAAATGATTGAAGAATGAGTTTATGCTTTTGGGTTGTTTTAAAGCCCGTAAATGAAACTAAACCATTTGGTCATAGTAAACATGTTGATTTGTGACATATTAAATGAATTTTGTCGAAATTTTATTGGGGGTAAAATCATCTAAATTTTATAAGGGTAGAATCGTTAAAATCTTATTGGAGTAAAATTGGGATGGAAATTATTTGATATGTAAATATTAAAGTTTTTTTTTTGGAAATAGAAAAACTAAATCGGGTTGGATCACATTACAGAGTATTGGGTCAAAAAATTCCAAGAAGTACTTGTAATTAGACCCGACATTAGAGAGGCCCAAAATCCCTCATATAACATAAAAGGGGTGGCAACCCTAGTATAAATACAAGGTTTGAGTCATTCACCCCTCTCCTACTCTAAGTAGGATTTTGTTTTTCTATTTAAAATAAACCTCTATAGCTCTACAAAGGTTCTACCTTCTCTTCCTATAAATAGATGGCACTAGTAAATCTATTAACACGACTTTTGATAGATTTCTATTCTACCAAAAAATAGAAAGAATTTATTCTCAACTTATAAATATATTTTTCAAAATAACAATTTTATCGGGTTTTATTAAAGAAGAGGGAATTTCCATTTGCACCCCAAAATGAAAACTTTTTCTAGTCCTATGTTTTGGTTCAATTGATTCGAGCTCATATTTGAAGCAGTTTGTGGTATGAGAATAACAAAGAAGATCATTTGGTTCAAAGCCAAAAAACATCAAGGATCTGCTTATCAGAAAACACAGGTGCGTATTCAGTTAAGGTTTATTGCTATAAATAACACAAATTGAGTCAATTTTAAAAATTGTAATTTTTTGCTGTGCAAGAAAACCGTCTTCCAACAAAAAAATGAAAAGAAGAGGAAAAAGAGAAAAGAAAGAATGATTAAGAGTGGTGATGCAAAGGTGAAAGTTGGAGAAAAGTAGTGGCTTAAGGTGGTTTTGTAGTGGTGGTATGGTGGTCATGGGCGGTAAGGGGTGGTGTAAAAATAATAAAGTTGAAGGAGATGTGATAGACAACAAACAAAAAATTGAAAATAAAGTAAAAAGTATTGAAAAATTCCAAGAAAGGGTGGCTAATAGTGGTTGAAAGGAAAATAGGGAAACGGCATAACCAAGCACAACCAAGTCAAATTCCAAATTCAAACCTCCAACATGACATTCATGAGGAGAAAAGGATGTTAGATTGTATTGAAGGTGAATTAACATGGGAGTTTCAAAAATATAGCATGAATAGAATTGAAAAAGGAAGTTATAAATGTAACAGCCCGTTTTTAGTCAAATCGAAATAGTGGTTTTGGGACCACAAATCCGAGGTTGTAAAATTATTTCAATATTATTTTAAGTATTTACAACATGATGCTATGTATGTGTGAAAGTTTCGTGAAGAAATTTTATCAGTTGGTTGATCAATTTTTTAAAAAATACTAAATTGCATAAAGTGTAAAATACATGTTCTATTAGTTTAAAGTCTTTTTAAATATGGTGGCCTTAAATGGTAATTAAACCATTTGCAAAGTTAGTGGACAAGTATGGACAACTATTAAATGAATTATATGTTTATAAATTAAGGTTAAATATGTAAATTGTTAAATAAGGTTAATGAAATAAAACCAAAATAAAACTATCATATTTTAATTCTTCCTCCACCGATTGTAAAACTAAAAACCTAGCCATTTTAAGCTTAAAATTTTGACAATTTCATTTGGCTATTAAGGTATGATTTTTGACTCGGTTTTTAATAATTCCTATGCTTTTGTGATCGTTGCATCTAGTACTAGCTAGCGCAGGGACTATTTTACGAAAGTATTAAAGATATTGAATGATGCCATTGATGAATATGTATGAGTTTTGAAGTTGATGATAGATTTTGAATAGTTGTTGATAGTTAAACAAGTTTTGTTAAGTGATTTTTAATGAAAATGCAAAATAGGGATTAAATTCAGAAATCTATAAAATTAGTAGTTAAAATGTGAAATAAATGAAAATTATTGGGCTGCTAGAGGTATTATGGTAAATCGACTAGCATGGGTTTATTGTGAATTTCATTAATTTGTGATTTTATGAAGTAAGGATTAAATTGTAAAAAATGTGAAATATGTGGGGCAAAAGTGTAAGTGTGTTTTAAAGTATGTTTTGGGCTAAATTGAATGAATAGATGATTGAATAAGTCAATTTTGAAAATATTTAGATCAAGAAAGGAGATATACAGATTTGGATAAGGAAAAGATGAAGTTATCGATTAATTGACTCGATTCGCCATTTTAATTTCTGAGGTAAGTTCGTATGTAATAAGCATTGCTATAATTATGCTTTAAATGCTTTCATATTGCATAATTTGTGTATACGGGACTACTATAACACCCTTTACCCGTACCCGAGACCAAGACAAAGTACGAGGCGTTATCAGACACATACTCAGACATTTCAAAAAATATACGGGTTATAAAATTTCATTCTAATTTAAAACCGATCAAATAATATCACAGTGTCCCTATTATGGATCTACAAGGTCCAAAACATACATTAAAATCGATCCAGGACTAAATCGAGAACTATTGAAAATTTTAGTGAAATTCCTAGGGTTATGCCTTACACGCCTGTGTGGAGGCAAAGCAGACGCTCATGTGCTTAGGGACACACCCGTGTCCCTCGCCCGTGTTGAATTATTTGAATTTATTTTTCATTTCAAATCAACAGCAGTTTTCACACAGCCAAGCACATGCCCCTGTCCCTCACACGTCCTAGACACGCTCGTGTCGTTGCCTGTGTTCGAAAACCCAGACATTCTGTTTATGACATCATTACTCATTTTGAGGCACACGGCCAAGGCACACGCCCGTGTTCTAGGCCATGTCCACCACACGGTTGAGACACACAGTTGTGTCTCCACCCATGTGTTTACTACCATGCAAACTGACCTAAAATTTTAGGTACAAGGGACACACGACTAGGCAACATGCCTACGGGGGCTGACCGTGTGTCACACACGGCCTAGACACATTCCCGTGTGTCTACCCGTGTGGACCTTTTTAGGGCTATTTTCCAAGCCTTTGATCACCCTCTATCATCCATACACACTTAAAGACTTCAATGGTATTTAACATGGCCTCATTATACTCTTAAACAACCTTGGCATGACTCATCGCATGTTAGCCTCATCTCATCAGCTTAGTACATGCTAAATTATCCTTTTCGTATGAGGGATTAACATAGCACATTTATATTTTACATTTAGGCCATATTGTAACCATGTACCATTGTATGCTATGACCACTCTCAAATTATTAGGTCCCATTTTCAAGCATCCATTAATGATAAACCTCGTCAGCATATCTCATAAATCATTTAAACATATACATGCATCATTAGTAGGTTTACAACCTACATCAATATGAGCCGCATCTCATGGTCATATACAAAAGAATAAGTATACCATTTAAACCCTTACATTGGCTAGCCAAGTGACACATATGACAAAATAACCAAAAGCGCTATACATGCCATTAAACAAAATAAAAGTATCAATATACCAAAGCGGGATAGTGTGTTGATTCTCCAACTGTCTTCCAATATTCAAGAGTCCACGAGCTCTGTAAGACAGGGAAAAGAGGAAGGAGTAAGCATTTATATGCTTAGTAAGTCCGGATACTGAAAAGTAAACTTACCGGTTAATTAGCATACAACCATATTTAGGAAATAATTCCAACAAGCATGAAATAGTTTCCCTATCACATGCACTCAATCATCAAGTTAGTCTCATAACAATACATCATGTCATTCATCTTAGATGAGCTCATCAACTCAATATTTTCATATCTATTTCTAATGTTAATCCCATTGAATTTCTCAGAAATATCGATGGATAGCCTAATAACCGTCAAGTCATACAAGTGATCATCTCAAGAACGCACTCCCGCGAACCTTACATCTTATGGGGAGATTACCAGTCCAGGTTAAATCCCTCATAGTAATAACTCATAGAGCAATGTTGGGATTACTTGTAACTCCCCAAACCCGGCCTAGACGTTATGACCGGATCCGACGTGCCACATCAAAACGTTAAAACATTTTTTCATTCTAAGTCTAGGAAATCGTACTTGATGTTCAAAGGATTAATTCATTGAGGGTTAAAGTGAATGGAAGCTGCGCACCAGGTAGGAAACTGGAAAAAGGAGGTGAGTCCATCAGACTGCTTAAGTACCAAGCTCTTTCGGATCCAATCCTAGACATGCACACCGCCATTGCCACACTCTAACATCGCGTATATTTTTAGGTTACCCTTGAAATTATGTCTATTTTAGAATAAAAAGTATTTAAGTTTGTAAAACGTTATCATAGCAGAAGCCTTGTTTGTAATCGTGTTACTTCGAAATTAGTTTATGTTTTTGGAAAACGAACCCTAGATCTAGCCCATTTTGACAATTAATATAATTTAAGATCATCATGATAAGTTATAAATCAAAACCCAAAAAAAAATAATTATAAGCGACCTTATTACATAACAAAACCCAAATCATCAAAGTAAAGAAAATTGAAGTCCAAATCACCAGAAGAAATCCATATTGCAGAATGAGTGGCCACTCCGAATCCCTCGCAGCTCCAAGCCCACTATGGCTGGGGATTACCTGCATGGATGAAAATAGGGGATGAGTTTGGGGAAACTCAGTGTGTAAAATTAACCCAACCATAGCCCATATCAGCTCAAACCACAAAAACAGAATAAATTGGCCTTAGCCCAGAACAGAATACAAAATTAAGCCCATAGGCCCATAACAGATCAGATCAGATATTTCATGTATATGCAGAACCCAACCCATAACCAACCACATACACCCCCTTACCAACCTTTCACCATGTGAGGAGACTACTCGACCCACCCAACCGCTACACGCCATAGAATTATGCAGCATGGCTGCCAGAACAGATAATGTGACAGAGTCACCAGATACAGATAATCGTGGCAGAACCACCAGAACAGATATATGTGGCAGAGCCACCAGATCAAATAATTATGGCATAGCCACCAGGACGCTTCCTCCAAAATATAACCTATGTCCCCATGCAACAAATATTCATTCATGGCATGCATCATACAGATTTAAATCAACATGCTTTTCAGACAAAATTAACCATAGGGGCATATTGGTCATTTACACCTAGGGGTATCATGGTAATTTTCCATACATAAGGGTATTGTAGTGATTTAGCTACTTCTAGGGTTTTCATGCATATCCTATCCATTTACGTACTATCAGAATACTTACCGCGCATACTTACCAAATTGAGCCCGTTGGCCCATGAACCCGATTTTTGGCCCATTAAGCCCAAGTTATCAAAATGCACGAAATCGCACGTACTGCGGTTTATTACCTTCAGAATACCAAACATACAAACCCAACTATCTTACGAGCATTCGCACACTCGCAAATTCCCAAAATACCAACTTTTCGGTATTTCGGCTTTTACCGATCTAGTCTATGAGAGGGTGTCAGTTACACACCTCTTTTATGACGATTTGCTGATGAGATTCCCACATGAACTACCTACAATTATAATACTACCACGTTAATCTTACTACCGAAACGAACTACATATTAACTTCTTACCTTATTCGGCCTACAACACCTTAGGCCTTAGCGTTCCTACCTTTGCCAAAAATAGTGTCTCGATCCAGGTCCGTGCGCTCCACTTGTCCAAGCCCTTGATCAACAGCCTCTTAATCACACTATTACCAAAATAACACTATTATCACAACCCCTTAGGGCTACAAGTCCAAAAAACGACAACCTCCCTAACCTTTTAGGGATTCTGGCTTTTCTTAAAATATGAAAGATAGACTAAGTTGGAAAGACTTACCACCGATTCTTCCAGTCAACGTTCCCCCTTAGTTCCTACTTGATTCTGATGCAGTTCTAAGCCCTCAAACAATAGCAAAATTCGAGCCCTCAATGATCTCAGTATTCTGCTATGTCCCTAGGATAGTGTGGGAGTTTCGACTTTTTGCAAAAGTGTAGAGAAAGATAAAATATGAGGGTTTTTACTTGTGGTATTGTAACACCCCGAACCCGAAACCGACACCGGAGTCGAACACGAGGTGTTAACTGACTTTAACCCCTTATAAAATTTATTTTCCAGACACTGCCCAATCTGTGTACTAGTCGTTAAAAATCATATCTTGAGTTTCGTAACTCGAAAATCAGTTTTGTAATTTTTCCCAGAAACTAGACTCATGTGCCCATCTATGTATTTTTTTCTAGAATTTTTGGTCGGGCCAATTAGTACAGTTTATTAGTCAAAGTCTCCCATGTTGCAGGGGTCGACTACACTGACCTTTTCCCATTACGACTTGAATATCTCCCTGCACGGGGCTTCAATACTGATGCCGTTTGTTTCTATGAAAACTAGACTAAGAGAGGAATCTATACATATATGGTACGACCCCTAATTATCTCTGGTTAATTTATAATGAATTTCCAAAGTCGGATCAGGGAATCCAGAAACCGTTCTGGCCCTGTCCCACAAAAATCTGATTATCTCTTAATATACTGCCCATATGATCTTTTCGTTACTTCCTCATGAAAACAGACTCATCGAGCTTCGATTACATAATTTATTCATCAATTAATTCCACTCCTACTATTTTTAGTGATTTTTCAATCTCATGACACTGCTGCTGCCAGCATCTGTTACGAAAGTAACTAGGTCCATTTCATGCCTACCCTTGATCCAACTCAATCGAACATTCGTGCCATTTTCGCATGGCTTAAAGTTTACATGCCAAAGTTCAAACACAACGTAATAGTTTATACATGCCAAAATGTTCTTCTAAGCCAACTAAGAAGAAAGTACCAAAACTTGCTATCCGGTGTGATGACTTCGATGACGACCTGACCCCGCAAAAATAGATGAGTCCAAGCAACCTATAATGGGTGACAAGGAAACACCGAGTGAGTTTATAACTCAGTAAGTCATAAGCAATGTACTACCATCCATCAATAACATTATCACACGAGGAAACAAAATGGAACGAGACAATTTACTCCATCCATACCGAACCGCTGTTCGCGATCGACTCAATGGTGTCGCACACATAGTGTCCATAATGATTCACGAATGTATATTGAGTCCGCACACTCAGTGCTATATAATCAACTCGCACACTTAGTGCTACATAATCAAATCGCACACTTAGTGCTACATAGTCAAACTCGCACACTTAGTGCCGCATGGTCAATTCGCACACTTAGTGCATCATATTCGTTTCGCACACTTAGTGCAACATAGTCAAATCGCACACTTAGTGCTGTACAATTTAATCCCGTGCACTTAGCGCCAATCTCATGGTCATAAATGGTTATACCCGCACGTTTACTACCGAGATCAACAACTCAGTACATCTTACCTCTTCTCTTTCCATTCAACAATTTCATCATCACATACGTACATGCATATATATATATGTATATTTATTCATTCCATTCAGCATCAATACATAAACACTATGACCAGTTGAAATAATACCAACTACATGCTTAACGACTTACCTCGTGTTGGGTAAGACGGTTCCAACTCGGCTACTCGATGACCTTTTCTTTGCCTTTGCTCGATTCACCTCCTTTAACTCCTTGAGCTAAATCAATAATTTAACTAGTTTAACCACTACGATTATCACCAAATAAATCACATTCAATTAACACTACGCATTTACATATACGTCAACTATCAAATTCTCACTCCTTAGCTAATGCCGAATGCTTATATAAGCCCTAAGTCATATTTACACATTTATCAACTTTCCAATTCAACTTAATACCAAAAATTAATGTCATTTAAATAGCCAACTCAATTTCATCCTTAATATTTCTTATAACAAAATTTATCAAAATTCAATAAGAAATACATTAAATTCCATGACCGAATTTGCATTTCACCATAATAGCCACTTGCCCTAAAACAATTAAGCCACAATCATTTACTTTACCTAGCTTAGACTTAGATTAATAATTATCTAAATTATTTAAACATTCAACACAAACTCTTCTTTAATTAAGCACATATTCGGCAAGGAAAGATGGTAATTTAGCAAACCTTAGTTTAACATATAATTTGTTTATAACACATTTTAAGCCTTCTTTTCATGCCGTCAACTCACAACACATACATTACTCAAATATAACCAAGTTCATATTCGGCAATAGCATCCAACATGATAGCCGATTCTTTCTACTTAGCATCTAATGCATACATATGATCATTTGTTTGGCTCAAACGCCCATCCACCATGATTCGTCCAAATTAATATGAAACAACAGTCATATTCTTTATTGACTACTATGGCCGAAAGCTTTATTCATTCCCAAAATCAAATTTTAACATAAACTTTTTACCTTAGTTTAAGCCTAGGATGACCGAGTGGTGTTTCTCCCCTATTCTTCCTTCACATTCGGCTTAGAAGAAATAAAGATGAACACTTAGTTTTCTTCACCCATCCCCCCCTTCTCAAGCTTCAAGTGACCGAATGTTTTTGCCCCAATTCTTTCTTTCAATCCGGCCAAGAAGAACCAAAAAAAACACAACTTGTTTTTCTTTCTTCCTTAGAACATTCGGCCAAGGGGAAATGAAGAAAGATGGACACTTTTTTTTTTGTTTTTCCTTCTTACTTTCATGGCAATGGGGAGGGGAAGAAACAATTACACACATCCTTTCCTTTTTCCATTTCTTTATTTCCCCATACTTCTTATTATATTTTATCCTACATACCTCACTAGGCCAACATGTTCCCAACATGTTTCCACCCATAGCATGGCCGGCCACTACTTATTAGGAGGGGGAATTTGACATGCAAGTCCCCCCTTTTTTCCCACATGCACTAATAGGTCCTTACACATTGACCTATCACATTTTAAAATTTTCTCACATAAGTCCTATTGACTTAATTCACATGCAATCGACTAAATCGAAGCTTGAAATTTTCACACATTCATAGTTACATATTCTAGACAATAAATATCACATTCAAACATTTCGGTGACTCGGTTTAACGGTCCCGAAACCACTTCCCGACTAGGGTCAATTTTGGGCTGTCACAACTCTCCCCCACTTAAGAAATTTTCGTCCTCGAAAATCTTACCGGTAAATAGGTTTGGATATCGTTCTTTCATCGAGCTCTCGGGTTCCCAGGTTGCTTCCTCGATCCCGTGTTTGAGCCACAACACCTTAACCAACGGAACCCTTTTATTTCGCAACTCTTTCACTTCACGAGCTAGGATACGAATCGGTTCTTCTTCATAGCTCAAGTCAGATTGAATTTCAACTTCTGAGGGATTAATCACATGTGACGGATCGGATCTATAACGTCGAAGCATTGAAACATGAAAGACATCGTGAATCTTTTCAAGTTCATGGGGTAAAATCAATCGATACGCAACTGGACCGACTCGTTCGGATATTTCATATGGCCCAATCAATCTCGGACTCAACTTGCCCTTTCGGCCAAATCTGAGTACCTTTTTCCAAGGCGAAACTTTAAGAAACACTTTATCTCCCGCCTGATATTCAATGTCTTTTCGTTTCAAATCCGCATACGATTTCTGACGATCCGTGGCTGCCTTTAGACTTTCGCGGATTACCTTTACTTTTTGTTCGGCATCTTTAATCAAATCAACTCGGAAAATTTTACTTTCACCAAGCTCGGTCCAAAACAATGGCGTACGGCATTTACGACCGTACAAAGCCTCATAAGGTGCCATCTTAATACTTGATTGAAAACTATTGTTGTAAGCGAATTCAATCAAAGGTACATACCGTTCCCATGAACCACTAAACTCAAGGATGCAGCATCTCAGCATATCCTCGAGTATCTGAATTATCCGCTCGGATTGTCCATCGGTTTGGGGGTGAAAAGCGGTGCTAAAATGCAGCTTGGTACCCAAAGCTTCTTGCAATTTCTTCCAAAATCGTGAGGTGAATCTCGGATCTCTATCCGACACGATAGAAATAGGTACTCCATGTAATCTCACAATCTGAGAGACATACAATTTGGCTAGTTTATCCAATGAAAGATCCGTACGCACGGGGATAAAGTGAGCCGACTTAGTCAGCCTATCAACAACAACCCAAATCGCATCCTTCTTACTTGCGGACAATGGCAGTCCGGACACAAAGTCCATTGTGACTCGGTCCCATTTCCACTCGGGTATCATGATCGGCTGAAGTAACCCTGAAGGCACTTGATGTTCCGCTTTCACTTGTTGACATATTAAACATCTCGAAACAAAGTCGGAGATGTCTCGTTTCATACCACGCCACCAAAACCGACGTTTCAAGTCGTTGTACATTTTCGTGCTCCCGGGGTGAATTGACATTCGGCTACAATGGGCTTCGTTCAGAATCATCGGAATGAGTTCCAAATTCCTTGGAACACACAAACGACTTCTAAACCTCAAACAACCATCATCATCAATCTGAAACTCCGATTCCTTGTTCGGAACACACTCAGCTCATTTTGCAACCAATTCATCATCGACCTTCTGAGCTTCACGAATTTGATGAGTCAATAATGGTTTGGCTTTTAATTCAGCTACTAACACATTGTCAGGTAGAATAGACAAGTGTACATTCATCGCTCGCAAAGCAAACAGTGATTTTCAGCTTAAGGCGTCCGCAACCACATTAGCCTTTCCCGGGTGGTAATCAATGTCAAGCTCGTAATCTTTTAACAACTCAAGCCAACGTCTTTGTCGCAGATTCAAGTCTCGTTGAGTCATCAAATATTTGAGACTTTTGTGATTCGAAAACACATGGCACTTCTCACCAAACAAATAATGTCGCCATATTTTCAATGCAAACACAATGGCGGCTAGTTCGAGATCATGGGTCGGATAATTTCTCTCGTGTGGCTTCAATTGTCTCGACGCATAGGCCACAACTCGACCTTCTTGCATCAATACGCAACCCAACCCAAGTAGGGATGCGTCACTATAAATGACAAACTCTTTACCCGATTCGGGTTGCACCAAAATTGGAGCTTCAGTCAAATGAGTTTTCAGTTGATCGAAGATTTTCTGACATTTCTCCGTCCATTCGAACTTAACATCCTTCTGAAGTAGCTTCGTCATTGGTGTGGCTATCATCGAGAAACCTTTGACAAATCGTCGGTAATAACCGGCGAGCCCTAGAAAGCTCCGGACTTCGGTAACATTTCTCGGAGGCTTCCAGTTAAGTATGGCTGAAATTTTGCTCGGGTCAACTCGAATACCCGATGCGGATACCACATGACCCAAGAAGCTAACCTCTCTTAACCAGAACTCACACTTACTGAACTTAGTATATAACTGCTTATCCCGCAAAATTTGCAACACTAGCCTCAGATGCTCAGCATGTTCGGTCTCATCTCTTGAATAGACCAAGATGTCATCAATAAACACAACTACGAACCGATCCAAATACGGCCTGAAGATCCGATTCATCAAATTCATAAACACCGCAGGGGCATTAGTGAGCCCAAACGGCATCACTAAGAACTCGTAGTGACCATACCTCGTTCTGAAAGCAGTTTTGGGTACGTCCGAATCTCGAATCCGCAACTGATAATAACCCGATCTCAAATCTATCTTTGAAAACACCGATGCTCCCTTTAATTGATTGAACAGATCATCAATACGCGGTAACGGATACTTATTCTTTATCGTCACTTTATTCAGTTGACGATAGTCAATGCACAACATCATGGTTCCGTCCTTCTTTTTCACGAACAATACTGGTGCACCCCAAGGTGAGAAACTCGGTCGAGCGAAACCTCTATCCGTCAATTCTTGCAACTGAGCTTTCAACTCTTTTAACTCGGTTAGTGCCATACGATACGGAGCGATTGAAATTGGCGTAGTTCCAGGTACAAGCTCAATACCAAACTCTACCTCCCGAACAGGTGGCAAACCCGGTAACTCTTCAGGAAAAACATCCGGGTATTCACAAACCACCGGCACCGATTCGGGTTTCTTTTCTAACTCCTTGTCATCAAGTACATACGCGAGGTATGCTTCGCACCCTTTCCTTACATATTTCTGGGCCAACATTGCTGATATTACAGCTGGCAACCCCCTTAAGTCCGCAGACTCAACTCGGATTATTTCGTTATTTGCGCACCTCAAATCGATAGTCTTGCTTTTGCAATTCACAACTGCATCATGCGCGGTTAACCAATCCAAACCAAGAATAACATCAAACTCGTCGAACGGCAAAAGCATCAAATCGGCCGGAAAACAGGATTCTCGGATTATTAGAGGGCATCTCTTACACACTTTATCAACAAGTACGCATTGACCCAAAGGGTTTGATACTCGAATTACGAGCTCAGTAGACTCAACAGGTAGAGTCTTACTGGTTGCTAAGGTTTCGCATACATATGAATGAGTAGAACCAGGGTCAATCAATGCAATCACATTAGTATCAAAGAGAGTGAAGGTACCAGTGATGACGTCGGGGGAGGATGCCTCCTCTCGTGCGCGAATGGCATATGCTCTAGCAGGAGTACGGTTCTCGGCGCGATCGGCCGTATCAGAGGCCCCCCTCTGACTACCACCCCTGCCTCCTAAAATTCTCGGTGGTCTACCTCTAGATGTCACTCCACTAGGTCTTGCACCTTGAATCTTATTCTTCTCATCCAGCTCCGTGCAATCTCTAATGAAGTGGTCCTTCGAACCGCATCCGTAACAGGCCCTGCTAGTAGACATGCCCCAACATTCACCTAGGTGTCGTCTTCCACATTGGGGACATTCAGGTTTCTCGTGACGATTATTGCCCACACTAGCTACCGAAGTAGCTCGGGAGCCCATCGATGGTCTTGCCCTGATGGAAATTCCCGCAGTCGCCCTCGACTTATTAATGTCCTCCCTGAACTTCTTTACAGCTGAGAACGGAGCTTTACCCGTCGATCTTTTACGATAATCTCTAGCTTCAAATTCAGCCTTCCTCTTCTCCTTTCCAAGTTCTTCCGCCTTGCAGGCTCGTTCGACTAGTGTTACGAATTCTTTTATTTCCAAAATACCCATTAGTAGCTTTAAATCTTCATTCAATCCTTCCTCGAACCTTTTGCACATAGCAACCTCATCAGCTACACACTCCCGGGCATACCTACTGAGTCTTACGAATTCATGTTCGTATTCAGATACAGTCATACGGCCTTGCTTGAGTTCCAAGAACTCCTTACGCTTCTGATCAATGAACCGTTAGCTAATAAATTTCTTTCGGAATTCCGTTTGAAAGAAGTCCCAAGTTACTTGCTCGTTCGGGACTATGGAAATCAAGGTCCTCCACCAATAGTAGGCTGAGTCTCGCAACAGAGATACAGCACATTTTAGACATTCGTCAGGTGTGCATGACAATTCATCGAACACCCGAATGGTGTTATCAAGCCAGAACTCGGCCCTTTCGGCATCATCAGTTACTATGGCCTTGAACTCCTCGGCCCCACGCTTCCTAATCAAGTCTACAGGTGACTTACTCAGCCTCACAGGATCAGCGACTGATGGCATTACAGGCTCTTGGGGTGGATTATTCAAATTTGGGAATTGTTGGACAGCCGGGTTGGTTCGGGCATATTGCGCGACCCACTCATTCATCATGGTAAAGAAGGCTTGTTTAGCCCCCTCACCTTGATTATTCGCAGATGACTGAGGTTCAACAGGCGGCGTCCCTTGTGCAGGAGCAGCCGCTACGCTCTCAACGTCATCCGCTAGGGTTCTTTCTACACCGGGATCCATTTACTAATCAAAACAAAAACATTTCAACCGTCAGAAGTCATCACCCTTTTAAACATTAACATTAAGGCATGTATAGCTAGACTCATACGTGCTATGGTAGTCTTAGAACCGACTAAACCATAGCTCTGATACCAATCAAATGTAACACCCCGAACCCGAAACCGACACCGGAGTCGAACACGAGGTGTTAACTGACTTTAACCCCTTATAAAATTTATTTTCCAGACACTGCCCAATCTGTGTACTAGTCGCTAAAAATCATATCTTGAGTTTCGTAACTCGAAAATCAGTTTTGTAATTTTTCCCAGAAACTAGACTCATGTGCCCATCTATGTATTTTTTTCTAGAATTTTTGGTCGGGCCAATTAGTACAGTTTATTAGTCAAAGTCTCCCATGTTGCAGGGGTCGACTACACTGACCTTTTCCCATTACGACTTGAATATCTCCCTGCACGGGGCTTCAATACTGATGCCGTTTGTTTCTATGAAAACTAGACTCATAGAGGAATCTATACATATATGGTACGACCCCTAATTATCTCTGGTTAATTTATAATTAATTTCCAAAATCGGAGCAGGGAATCCAGAAACCGTTCTGGCCCTGTCCCACAAAAATCTAATTATCTCTTAATATACTGCCCATATGATCTTTTCGTTACTTCCTCATGAAAACAGACTCATCGAGCTTCGATTACATAATTTATTCATCAATAATTCCACTCCTACTATTTTTAGTGATTTTTCAATCTCATGACACTGCTGCTGCCAGCATCTGTTACGAAAGTAACTAGGTCCATTTCATGCCTACCCTTGATCCAACTCAATCGAACATTCGTGCCATTTTCGCATGGCTTAAAGTTTACATGCCAAAGTTCAAACACAATGTAATAGCTTATACATGCCAAAATGTTCTTCTAAGCCAACTAAGAAGAAAGTACCAAAACTTGCTATCCGGTGTGATGACTTCGATGACGACCTGACCCCGCAAAAATAGATGAGTCCAAGCAACCTATAATGGGTGACAAGGAAACACCGAGTGAGTTTATAACTCAGTAAGTCATAAGCAATGTACTACCATCCATCAATAACATTATCACACGAGGAAACAAAATGGAACGAGACAATTTACTCCATCCATACCGAACCATACCATAGTTCCTCCCACCTATCGATTCAATTTCATATCAATTCATGCATTCACATTCCATATACTCATCAATAGGACATTGAAGCATTTTCATAAATCAATTTATTTTCGTTACAATCAAACGACTAAACGGGCTTTCACCCATCCTACGATAAATTTTATGTACGTGACTTCAAGTATATTTGTCACATAGGTTCAAACTTACCGGGCTCAACACCAAGTATAAGCATAGCACCTATTAGCCATGTACTCAGGACACTTACCTGATCCGCTGTCCGCGATCGACTCAATGGTGTCGTACACATAGTGTCCATAATGATTCACGAATGTATATTGAGTCCGCACACTCAGTGCTATATAATCAACTCGCACACTTAGTGCTACATAATCAAATCGCACACTTAGTGCTACATAGTCAAACTCGCACACTTAGTGCCGCATGGTCAATTCGCACACTTAGTGCATCATATTCGTTTCGCACACTTAGTGCAACATAGTCAAATCGCACACTTAGTGCTGTACAATTTAATCCCGCGCACTTAGTGCCAATCTCATGGTCATAAATGGTTATACACGCACGTTTAGTGCCGAGATCAACAACTCAGTACATCTTACCTCTTCTCTTTTCATTCAACAATTTCATCATCACATACGTACATGCATATATATATATGTATATTTATTCATTCCGTTCAGCATCAATACATAAACACTATGACCATTTGAAATAATACCAACTACATGCTTAACGACTTACCTCGTGTTGGGTAAGACGGTTCCAACTCGGCTACTCGATGACCTTTTCTTTACCTTTGCTCGATTCACCTCCTTTAACTCCTTGAGCTAAATCAATAATTTAACTAGTTTAACCACTACGATTATCACCAAATAAATCACATTCAATTAACACTACGCATTCACATATACGTCAACTATCAAATTCTCACTCCTTAGCTAATGTCGAATGCTTATATAAGCCCTAAGTCATATTTACACATTTATCAACTTTCCAATTCAACTTAATACCAAAAATTAATGTCATTTAAATAGCCAACTCAATTTCATCCTTAATATTTCTTATAACAAAATTTATCAAAATTCAATAAGAAATACATTAAATTCCATGACCGAATTTGCATTTCACCATAATAGCCACTTGCCCTAAAACAATTAAGCCACAATCATTTACTTTACCTAGCTTAGACTTAGATTAATAATTATCTAAATTATTTAAACATTCAACACAAACTCTTCTTTAATTAAGCACATATTCGGCAAGGAAAGATGGTAATTTAGCAAACCTTAGTTTAACATATAATTTGTTTATAACACATTTTAAGCCTTCTTTTCATGCCGTCAACTCACAACACATACATTACTCAAATATAACCAAGTTCATATTCGGCAATAGCATCCAACATGATAGCCGATTCTTTCTACTTAGCATCTAATGCATACATATGATCATTTGTTTGGCTCAAACGCCCATCCACCATGATTCGTCCAAATTAATATGAAACAACAGCCATATTCTTTATTGACTACTATGGCCGAAAGTTTTCTTCATTCCCAAAATCAAATTTTAACATAAACTTTTTACCTTAGTTTAAGCCTAGGATGACCGAGTGGTGTTTCTCCCCTATTCTTCCTTCACATTCGGCTTAGAAGAAACAAAGATGAACACTTAGTTTTCTTCACCCATCCCCCCCTTCTCAAGCTTCAAGTGACCGAATGTTTTTGCCCCAATTCTTTCTTTCAATCCGGCCAAGAAGAGCCAAAAAAAACACAACTTGTTTTTCTTTCTTCCTTAGAACATTCGGCCAAGGGGAAATGAAGAAAGATGGACACTTTTTTTTTGTTTTTCCTTCTTACTTTCAAAGCAATGGGAAGGGGAAGAAACAATTACACACATCCTTTCCTTTTTCCATTTCTTTATTTCCCCATACTTCTTATTATATTTTATCCTATATACCTCACTAGGCCAACATGTTCCCAACATGTTTCCACCCATAGCATGGCCGGCCACTACTTATTAGGAGGGGGAATTTGACATGCAAGTCCCCCCTTTTTTCCCACATGCACTAATAGGTCCTTACACATTGACCAATCACATTTTAAAATTTTCTCACAAAAGTCCTATTGACTTAATTCACATGCAATCGACTAAATCGAAGCTTGAAATTTTCACACATTCATAGTTACATATTCGAGACAATAAATATCACATTCAAACATTTCGGTGACTCGGTTTAACGGTCCCGAAACCACTTCCCGACTAGGGTCAATTTTGGGCTGTCACAGGTATTGTCGACAGAAACCTGGGGTTTAGAGGTTGAGAGAATCGGCCAAAGATGATGAGAAAAATAAGAGATTTGGCTAAGGAAAAATCGGTACAAAAGGAGTCAAGTTTTCAGGATTTCGAGATTTGAGGCAATCGGCTATTGTCTTAAAAATAATGGAAGGAAGGTGGTATAGAGTAGGGTGGCTGAAGGATTCGGCTATGGGGAAAAGAAGAAGAAGAGAATAAGTGGATGGAGAGAAGAGAAAAATAAAAGAAGAAGAGAATGGTCAGGAAACGGTACCACCTACCACTAATGCCGAATTTATAATGGCACTAACCCTAGCTGAAATTCCCATGCTAAAGTCCCTTGGCCAGCCACCTCTTGTTCCTTGATCAGCTCCTAGATTTCCTCCCTTATCTGCTCCTAAATACTATCCCTTATCAACTCCTAAATCCTATCCCTTATCAACTCCTAAATCCTCTCCTGACAGACTTTCACTTCAGTTCCACTGCTTACCTTTTCTGAACATAAAAATAATAATTCCCTTAATATGTTGTCATTGTGACTTGAACCTCAGCTCTCCCTAGCATCCACATGCCACTTTTATAGCCTTGCCAGTGGCGTCACATGCCACTTTTCCACTTGCTTCCTTATGTCTTATTTTACCCAAATAATATTTAAGACCCCTGTTAACCAGAACCCCCCTTTTCCTCTTATGGATTAAAGTCACCTAAAATTACCGAGTTTTAGCTTAAGCTTGGGACTTCTAGAGCCCACTAACATAATTAAACCTACGCCAAACAGTCAAAACACAAAAATTCCAAAATTCACCAAAATTAACAGAAGTCCCGAAAATTGGGGCGTTACAACTCTACCCTCCTTAAAGAAATTTCGTCCTCGAAATTTACCTGGTACAAACAAATGAGGGTATTGCTGTTGCATAGCCTCCTCTGGCTCCCAAGTAGTTTCCTCTCTGCCATGATTACACCAAAGCACCTTTACTAATGGGACAGATTTCCTTCTCAGAATCTTAACATCTCTATCCAAAATTTGCACAGGCTCCTCCTCAAAAGTCAAATCAGTTTGCACCTCAATTTCTGCAACCGGCACGACATGAGTAAGGTCAGAATGATAACGCCTTAACATGGAGATGTGGAAAACATCGTCAATCCTGTCCAACTCTGGAGGTAATTCCAACTGATAAGCTACTAGGCCTACTCGTTTCAAAACCCGATAAGGCCCAATGAATTGCGGACTCAACTTGCCTTTCTTACCAAACCTCAATATCTTCTTCCAATGAGAAACCTTTAAAAAGACCATACCCCTACTGAGTACTCAATCTCCTTACGCTTCAAATCTGCATACGATTTTTGCCTATCAGATGCTTCTTTCAAACGGTCCCTAATTATTCTGACCTTAGCCTCAGTATCAGCCACCAATTTCGGTCCAAGAACTTGTCGCTCCCCTAGCTAAGTCCAACAACTAGGTGTACGACACCTTCGACCATACAATGCTTCATACGGGGCCATTCAAATACTTGCCTGATAACTGTTATTGTACACAAATTCTGCCAATGGTAAGTAGTCCTCCCAACTACCTCGAAAGTCAATCACGCATCCCCTTAACATGTCCTTCAGAATCTGAATGACCCTTTCCGACTGACCATCAGTTTGGGGATGGAAAGCCGTACTGAAGTTCAACCGCGTCCCCAATGCCTCATGCAACTTTTTGGTCACATATAGTTTGGCCAATCTGGGATCTCGGTCAGAGATAATCGAAACTGGGACTCCATGAAGTCGCATAATCTCCGCCACATATAGTTTGGCTAACTTTTAAAGTGAAAAGTCGGTACGTACTGGTATGAAATAGGTCGATTTGGTCAACCTATCCACAATCACCCATACCGAGTCTTTCTTTGATGGTGTCAACAACAACCCACTCACAAAGTCCATGGTTACCCTCTCCCACTTCCAAAATGGTATCTTTACTGGCTGCAACAGTCCAGAAGGTAATTGATGCTCAGCTTTCACTTGTTGGCACGTCAAACATTTTCCTACAAACTCCGTCACTTCTCACTTAAGTCCAGGCCACCAATACAATTCCCGCAAGTCGTGATACAACTTATTCCCTCTAGGATGCATAGCACATAGTCCCCCATGAGCTTCCTTCAATATTGTCTGCCTCAAGTCAGAGTCCTTCGGAACACAAATTCTTCCTCGAAAACACAGAACTCCATCACCATTTAAACCGAACTCAGAAGTTTTCCCTTCCTTAACTTGTTGAAAATGAGCGACCAAAGACTCATCTTCCAACTGCTTTTCCTTAATCTGGTCCACCCAGGTTGGCCTTACTTGCAATTCAGCCAACAAACTACCATCATCATACAAACTCAAACGAGCAAACATTGCTCTCAGATCAGATACGGTTCTACGACTCAAAGCATCGGCTACCATATTAGCCTTTCCTGGGTGATACTCGATTGAACAGTCATAATCCTTAAGCAACTCAATCCATCTCCTTTTCCTAAGGTTCAGCTCCTTCTGAGTTAACAAATACTTAAGACTCTTATGGTCTGTGTATATAATGCACCTCTCTCCGTACAGGTAATGTCTCCAAATCTTAAGTGCAAAAACCACTACTGCTAATTCCAAATCATGAGTAGGATAGTTCCCCTCGTGAGGCTTAAGCTGCCGTGACGCATATGCAACCACCTTACCCTCCTGCATTAACACGCAGCCCAAACCTACATGTGATGCGTCGCTGTACACAGTAAAATCCTTCCCAGATTTCGGCTGAATTAACACAGGTGCTTCAGTCAAAACTTTCTTCAACTTTTCAGTCTCAGTCCATACAAACGGTACCCCTTTCCTTATGAGTTTAGTCAGAGGTGCAGCCAACACCGAAAAACCTTCCACAAAGCTTCTGTAGTATCCTGCCAATCCTAGGAAACTCTGTATCTCCGATACTGACCTAGGCGGCTTCCACTCCAAAACTGCTTCAATTTTTCGAGGATCCACCTTAATCCCCTCAGCAGAGACCACATGTCCTAAGAAAGTTACCTCCCTCAACCAGAATTCATACTTGCTGAACTTTTCATAAAGTTCCTTTTCCCTTAATACTTGTAGCACTATACGGAGATGCTCATCATGCTTTGCTTCCATTTCAGAATATACCAGAATATCGTCAATAAAGACGACTACGAATTGATCCAGAAATGGTTGAAACACCCGATTCATCAGATCCATAAATGCCGCAGGAGCATTCGTCAGCCCAAATGGCATAACTAGAAACTCGTAATGACCATACCGAGTCCTGAATGCCGTCTTATGGATATCTGTCTCCTTGACCCTTAACTGATGATATCCAGATCGAAGGTCAATCTTAGAAAATACAGAAGCCCCCTAAGCTGGTCAAACAGATCGTCAATCCTTGGCAGTGGATACTTATTCTTAATTGTCAGTTTGTTCAACTGGCGATAGTCAATGCACATCCGCATTGTACCATCCTTCTTCTTCACGAATAACACTGGTGCTCCCCAAGGAGACACGCTTGGCCTAATAAAGCCCCTATCCAACAACTCTTGAATTTGTGCCTTTAGCTCCACCAACTCCTTCGGTGCCATCCTATACGGTGCGATAGACACCGGCGCCGTTCCAGGAAACAAGTCGATTCCAAACTCCACTTCTCGGTTTGGAGGTAATCCCGGAAGCTCCTCCAGAAAAACATCTTGAAACTCCTTTATGGTCCTGACCTTATCCACTGTCAATCCCTTCTCTTCTGACTGGCTTACGAATTCCAAATAGGCCTCACAACCTTTTCGAATCCACTTTTCGGCCCTCAATGTCGACACCACATTAGACAAATAATCCCTTCGCTCACCTATCATCATAACCTCCTCACCCTCCGTGGTCCTTAACACCATTCGTTTTGCAGCATAATCCAAAGTCGCCCTATGCTTAACAAGCCAGTCCATTCCTAGAATGAGGTCAAACTCTCCGAACGGCAACTCCATCAGATCTCCAGGAAAAACCTTGCCTTGAGTTTCTAAGGGTACATTCCTATACAGTTTGTCTACCCTAATCGAGTGACCTAAAAGACTTAACACAGATACCCCACTCACAACCTTCTCATAGTGCACACCCAACGACCCAGATATGGCACATGTAACATAGGAATGAGTAGATCCAATATCCACTAAAGCAGTGTATGGCATGCCAGAAACCAAAAACGTACCAGTTATGACGTCAGGTGCGTCACCCTCCTCTCGACGATGAGCCGCATACACCAACGCTGGCTGTCGAGCCTCAGCATTTTCGGCACCCTTGCTAGGCGCCCCTCGACCTCGACCATTTCCATTTCCATTTCCTCCCCTACCTTGTCCACATCCTCTCGATGGTTGTGGTCCACCTCTCGCGGGTTGAACAACCCTCTGTACAGCAACCTGAGCCTGATCAGCTCTCTGTGGACAGCCCTTAACTCTATGCTCCATAGATCCGCATCGGAAACAAGCACCGGAATGTTTCCTACACTCACCCAAATGTACCTTTCCACAGTCTCCACAAATTGGCGGTCTAACCACATTCATCGGAGCTGCTCGAACTGGCTCCTCCACTCTTTCCCTTTTGACATTCTTATTTGCTCCACCCGAAGGTCTAGAATCCCTCCGGAAATGGTTCTGATCTTTCTCACGGTTCTGCCTCTCAGTACGCTTTACCTCCTCAGCTATCTTAGCTTTTTCCACCAGAATCGCAAAATCCCGCTCCCTCTGCGGAGCAATCAGCACCTTAAGGTCATCTCTGAGTCCATCCTCAAAGCGAACGATACATTCATACTTCGTAGCGACTATCTGTGACAGCCCTAAATTGACCCTAGTCGGAAAGTGGTTTCGGGACCACTAAACCGAGTCACCGAAGTATTTGAATATGATATTTATTGTCTAAAATATGTGAATATGAATGTGTGAAAGTTTTAAGCTTTGATTTAGTCGATTGCATGTGAATTTAGTTAATAGGACTTATGTGTGACACTTTTGAAATGTGATAGGTTAATCTATAAGGAACTATTAATGCATGTTGTAAAAATGATGGGTTTGCATGTCAAATTGACCAAAATCTAGATGGTGGCCGGCCATGCTATGGGTTAAAGCATATTATAAACATTTTGTGCTAATGTTTTATGTTAGAAATAATAAAATAAAAGGTTAGTAATAAAGTAATGAAAAGGGAGGGGTGATGAAAACAAAGTTGTCTCATCCATGCTCCCCCATTGCCGTGACTTGAGGAAAGAAGAAGAAGAGGATTCTCTTGCTTCATGTTCAGTTGTTTGATGTATAGGAAGAGGTATGTTTGATGTTATTCCATGAAATTCATGCATATTTTTAGATGTTAGTTTGAATTCTACCTAACCCATGGTTTAAATTCTTTTTGCTATTTGATGGAGATGATACTCGGCCATGGGTGTTGTCTTCTTGGTTGGTGTTTGATATTGTGGTGATGAGGCATGAAGATGATTGAGTTTGAGTGCTTAATAAAAAGGATTGAATGTGAGTGTGTGTAAAAATTTGAAAAGGATGGGTCTTAACAACTTCATGAAGTATTCGACCATGGTGCTAAAATGTTGTATTGTGTTTAAACTTAGAATTTTTAGTCATATGGATGTGTTAAGTTGCTTGAAATGTTAGATTAATTTCAACTCATCACCAAGTTCTTTAGGCAACCCATGTTAAAAATTTCGGTATTGAGATGCCTAGAACTTTCGGCCATAGTAGCTATGGAGAAATAAGGTTTTTTGTTTCTTGTTAAATTGGATGTATCTTGTTGTATGAGTGCTTGAACAAACTATGATTAAATAGATGCATAGATTCAAAGTGGGAAGAATTGGCTATTATGCTTGATACTAATGCCGAATATGAGAATGTTGTACTTGAAAAATGTAGGTGAACATGACAAGTGTATTCGGCTTAGGGCATAAAGGATATGAAAATTTTGGTATTTATTTTTGATTGTGTGTGTGTATGACCATGGATAGTTGGCTGCAAAAATATTATAAATACATAGTGTATGTTAAATTTATTAAGCTACAAAACATTATACATGCTCGGCCAAGGTAAATTATTTGAGTAAAGTATATCTTGATGGTACATTTCGGCTAGTATAAAATGTATATGGATGTCGTATGACTATGATTGATTTGGGAAGTAAATTGTTTGATTTAGCTCAAGAGCCTAGAGGATCAAAGTTGGATAAGGGAAAGGAAAAAGTGATCGAATAGCCGTCGAAATTGTTCGACAACATCCGAGGTAAGTCTTCGAGTAATGAAACTTAGTTTATGATTTGATTAAGTCATGACATATAAGCATAACAAATAAACGGTGATATAATGATTCTACTTGAATTATATATTGAGGTGATTAGTTTATACCTATGACGGGTAGCCGAATGTGCATAGAGATCATGTTATAAAGCCAATCAAAATCATGCTCTTTGTATGTGGCTATTGAGCCGAAATTGGTAAGGTTTGATAAGTCTCTTGTGTTTGATCTTTAGTAATGAAAATGAAATATGGATGTGTCATGATTTATTGATATTTGTGCATGATTATTCGAATGATATCCGGGCTAAGTCCCGAAGGCATTTGTGCTAGTGACTATATCCGGGCTAAGTCCTGAAGGCATTTGTGCTAGTGACTATATCCGGGCTAAGTCCCGAAGGCATTTGTGCTAGTGACTATATCCGGGCTAAGACCCGAAGGCATTTGTGCGAGTTGCTATATTCGGCTAAATCCCGAAGATACTTGGGTTTGGAAGTGAGCGACGTTGCTGTAATAATTTCAATTAATAAGCTCATAAAATCCAAACGATAAGGTATGTTTCGTATATGCTTCAGAAAAGTCGATTCCAATTAAATAGTATTCGCTCAATTGATTAACGAACTTTCGGCCCTTAGTTAGGCTTGATACCTTGTGTATGAATATATTGATTGAAGCGTGGAGTAAGTATGATTTTGAGAATATGCATATATGAAATTATTCATTTAGCCATATGAACGTTATACTTTAGTCGTAACTAATTTCATTACTCAAAACTTACTAAGCATTAAATGCTTATTCTGTTTCTTTGATTCTCTGTTTTATAGATTTTTGTTCGTCAGCTGTCGGACTCGGGATTGTCAAAGTCGAAGTCGTCCACACTATCTAAGCCCTTTTGGTACTCTTTTAGTTAAACTTCGATAACGGCATGTATAGGAATGACCTTCGTTGTTAATTAAGTACCTTTTTGGTATTGTATATATTCGGTTGGCCATGCGAAAATGGCTTATATATTTTGAGCATAGCGTTATAATCATTTTGTATATATATGGTTATTGAGAGCTGTGGAAATGCTTGGCAATGATTAGCCATTGGAATGGTTAATCACGATCATATTTGGTGCTATGTATGTTCAGTGGCTAGTTGAATCATGGAAACTATGAAATAGGTAAAATCTGCCTTAAAATAGATGCTGACAGCAGCAGTGATGTGAGTTTGAAAAATCACTAAAAATAGTATAAATGTAATTAAATAATGAATAAATTATGTAATCGAATCTTGATGAGTCTATTTTCATATGGAAGAAGAGAAATGACCATATGAGCCGTATTTTATGAGATGTTTAAGTTTTCGTGAAACAAGGCCAGAGCGATTACTGGATCCCCTGTTCTGACTTTGAAAATTTACCATAAATTAACCAGAGACAATTATAAGTCATGATTTATATGTATAGATTCCTTTTTGAGTCTAGTTTCATTAGAAACAAACGTCATAAGTATTGAAGCTCTGTACAGGGAGATATCTAAGTCGTAATGCATGAAGGTCAGAGTAGTCGAACCTTGAAACAGGGGATACTTTAACTAATAAATTGTACTAATTGGCTGGACCAAAAATTCTAGGAAAAACTTTATAGATGGACATATGAGTCTAGTTTCAGGAAAAATTTACGGAATCGGTTTTCAAGTTTTGGAATATGATTTTTAAAGTAACTGTGACGCAGTTAGCCAGCTTGTCTGGAAATTTCAAAATGAACTGTGTAAGTAAATGAATTAAGTCCGTAAACACCTCGTGTTCGACTCCGGCAACGGTCTCGAGTACGAGGCATTACAGTGGGGATGTTGGTGCCACTGGGTATCTCTAATTTGGCATTGGGAAAAAAACTGACCATTTTCAGTATTTGTGAGTGTTTTGGAAGAGGGTTCTTTTTTCTTTTTTTGCAAGTGGTATTCGAATTCCTTTAGTCACTTTCGGCATTTAGTTGTTTCGAGTTTGTGCCTCTCACGACATTGTTCTTCTTTTAGTCATCTCTCATTCTCTACCGAACACTATTCTTCTTCTTTTGCTACTCTCTTGACATTGCGGAACACAACTTCCTCCTCTTCCCAATTATTCTTTCAATTTTCTTTCATAGCCAACTTTCATTCTTCTTCCCCCTTTATTTATTTTTCTCCCTTTTTCTTTTGTTTTGCTTCTAAACCGAAAGTTATTCTTCTTTGATCTTTCTCAAGCGGTTTGGGTAGTGGTTAGCTGAATATTATTCTTCTCTAGTCTTGGTAAATCGTTTCGGTCTGCAAGTGTTCTGACGGATCGGTGTTTCCAAGGAGTGAAAGTATAGAAATTTTCTAGCTATCGAAACTCTGTCACCCACTAATCGATTAAAGTAATTTCGGTACCCTGCCTTATGGGCATAGGTCAGATGGCCCTATTTTTTTCTATAAGGTTATTATTCATGAGTTTAAGCCTCAACTATAATCGATTCCACCTATTAAGACTGTAACATCCCAAAATAGGGCCTAAATGGAACAGTGGTTGCGAAACCACAAATTTGAGATAGAAAAGTTTATTCCGATTAATTTTTATAATTTACCAAATGATTAGATGCATGTGTTAGATTATCAAGGGAAAATTTTATAGATAGCATGCTTAATTTGCCTACTAGGGCTTAATTGCAAAAGTTGAGAAATATGAGTTTTAGATGCTAAAGGATTAAATTGAAGAGTATAATTGAAGTAGAGGTCCTTAAATGTTAATTAGACCATTAGGTTTTCATGGACAAAAATGCACATACATAGATAAAAATAACTAAAGTTTTAACGAAGGGTATTTTAGTCATTTGGTAATTAAAAGATTAAAAAAGGGAAAAAGATGGCAAAATGTGCCCATCTTCTTCATTAGGTCGAAATTTCAAGGGTTCTTCATAGCTACGGTTTTGTCAAGCTTTCAAGATTCATAGTAAGTGATTCCAAGCCCTATTTTTAATGTTCTTTACGTTTTTGAAGTCCCGGTAACTTGATTTAGCTTATTCTAGTAATAAGTTAACGTAGGGTTCATGTTTGGAAAAATACCCATAGGTGAAATGTGTTTATTTTGATTTTCTATGGTAAAATATTAAGCTTGAAATTATGTTAAATGACTGGAGCTAAGCAATTTTAAACGAAAACGAGTAAAACAACAGAATCGGTAAAAATACCTAATGGTCATTAGTACATGTTAGAGTGGGAAATTGATGTCTTTGTAGGTAAATAAATGATCAGCATGTCATAAAACATAAGAATTAGGGATAAAGTTTCATTTCCGAGCCTTAGGGAAAAAGTGTAATTATGCAAAAGTTTAGGGGAAAAATCATAATTTTTCCAAAGTTAGAGTTAAGGATTGTTTTGATAAATATGAATATTAAATAAGTTAAATTTGCTATTATAGACCAAGAAGAACGAAATTTGGGGTTAGACCGAGGAAAGAAAAAAGTTGAGGACTAAATCAAAATATTTGATCGTATTTCGTATCGAGGTAAGTTTGCGGTAAATAAATGCAATCTTTTATTATTTATAATAAATGATGTTATTTTTTAGCATCTATATATTTATTTTGTAAATTTATTCCTTGATGATTCAAGTAAGAATTGACGGAGAAATATACTTAAAAGTCCTGGTTGAACCTTAGGAATGCGTAGGATATAAATGTCATGACATTAGGGTTTAAGGTTACCAAGTAAGACCATGCCAAGGCATGGCATTGGTAAGTTTTACAAGGCAAGGAAATCATGTAAGACCATGTCAAGACAATGGCATTGATAAACTACTATAAGGCAAAGATCCCATGTAAGACCATGCCAAGGCATGGCAATGGTGAGTTCATAAGGCAAGGATACCACGTAAGACTATGTCAAGACATGACAATGTGTTCATATGGCAATGATACCACGTAAGACTATGTCAATACATGGCAATGGTAAGTTTAAAAAGGAAAGGTACCTATGTATCCTTAGTATTCCAAATGGTTTAATGGAAAATTCAAAGAGTGTACCAAATGGAAGGTAAGATAAGTCCATATTCGAAATATTCAGGTTATCTTGATAATTCATTTAGAATGTTATTATTTATTTACATGCAAACTTACTAAGCTTTATGCTCACTCCCTTTCTTTTCTCTCCTTTTTATATTATTGCAAAGCAAACTCGGAAAATCGTAAGGACGTCGGAGATCGCCTCACACTATCAATGAGTTATCTCGGTATTTTGTGACTAGAAATACTTTAAGTTATGGCATGTATAGGGACTTGGCTATTTTGTGTGTATGTCCTTACGATATGACTAAAGAATGACATTTGAATACTTGGTAATGATTAGCTTATGACATAGCTAAATAAGAACATGTTTTGGTATTATGTATGCCTAAATGAGGTTTGATGCAAAGAAACTATGAAAGAGCAAGAGTTGGCCATGGAACAATTAGGAAATAGTAGCAGTAACGAGGATTTGAAAATTCACTAAAAATTATATAAATGGAATTAATAGTGAATGAGATATATAATTAAATATTATTGAGTCTATTTTTATAAGAAATAAACATAGCAAGCAAAGAAAGTCTATATCCTGAGATATTTAAATTTCTGTAAGACTGGTTTAGAGTGACTTCTTGATCCCCTATTCCAACTTTGGAAAATAACTAGAAATTGTAAAAAAAATAATTATAAGTAAAATTTTATATATTTAGTTTCCTTAGTGAGTCTATTTTCATTAGAAACAAACAAAAAATTATCCGATTTTTGTATAATGAGATAATTGATTTTTAGTGAAGAGAGGTCAGGTCCATTGAACTGCAAAATAAGAGAACATTTAATGAATAAACTGTTCAAATTGGCCAAACCAAAGATTCTAGAAAAATTATGGTAATAAGATATACGAGTCTAGTTTCAGGGAAAATTTACAAATTTAAAATTTGAGTTTCGTAACTCGATTTATAATTAATTTAGTGACTGTTATGTAGATGGACAATTTTATTATGAATAGTGAAATAAATTGTTTTGATTTGTGCAAGTAATCGAAAAATTTTTAATGTTCCCGGTTAGGTCCCGAACCGTTCCAATTGCACGTTTTAGGGCCTCAAGGGCCCTTTTTAGGGATTTATTGGATGAATGTGAGTGAATTAATTTTTTTAAAAGTAAATTTTTTATGCCCCGAACAAGTAAGATAAGTTTGGTAACGCCTCGTGCTCAACTCCGTTGACGGTCTCGAGTAAAGGGTGTTACAAAGACCTTTTGTTATCGTAATTTCTCAGCAAAGAAAGGTGTGATCATTTTAAATTACGATATAAAGGAACAAGTAGTAGTTCGTACAATCAAGGTTTGTAGTATTGTCTATTTAGGTTAAGTGTTTTAAACAATGATAAATGATGGACTGATTGTATGTTGGGACGGTTGTAGGTTGGGCACTTAAAGAGTTTGAAGTGGTTGCGTAAAAAGGTGTGCAATTGTACACCAATCTATTACTAACAAAAGCCAAAAAGGTGTGTAGTCACACCCCTCTTTACTGTGAATCGGCAAAAGTCGAAAAGTCGAAACTTCAGCATTTGAGGCCTCACGAGCGTGCGATAGCTCGTGGGGTAAGCCGAGCCTACAAAGAATGGGTGATAGACTGTAGAGGCCACCACGAGTGTTCTCGTGGGCTTATGCCGTTATGGGCCATGTTAGGCCGAAATGGGCCGTGTGGGCCCAATAGGCTCATGGGCCTTACACAGATTAAATCCACAATATGTGATAAATATTGGACTGGGCTATGTAGGTCACATAACCGTAATTGAATTTGGGCTAAATGGGCCACACGAGCATGTGTGCCCACTTGGGTCGAGTAACGGGCCTTGAGCCCATTTACACCGTTGTGATTATTTAGGGTATCTATCTCGCTCGAAGCGACTGTAGACATTCAGAGAGGTCGTTATCTGAGCTGAAACCCCAAAATAGGTAAAATGATCGTAAAACCCCTGTAGGGTAAAATGACCGTAATACTCCTATAGGATAAAATGATCGTAATGCCCTTGTAGGGTAAAATGTCCGTAATGCCCTTGTAGGGTAAACTGACCGTAATACCCCTGTAGGATAAAATGACCGTAATGCCTCTATAGGGTAAAATGACCGTAATGCCTCTATAGGGTAAAATGACCATAATACCCCTGTATGGTAAAATGATGATTATGCCCTTATGTTCTGTATGACTGATGTGCTTATGATTTAGATATATGATTGTACTGAGTAAAACTTTGCATACACGTAACATTTATGACATGACATACTGCATGGGGTTGGGATTTTGATATGAAGGAAGTACTATACTAGTGACTATGTCACATTCACTGTTACTGGTGGTTTTGCCTCATTTACTGTTTTTGGCAGCTATGTTGCATTAGTATTACTGGCAGTTTTGCTATGATATTGGTGTGCAGGCTGGGTGGGTCGATTTATATCCCCACAAGGTGTGTTGGTTAGTAAAAATGGTGTGCTGGCTGGATTTGGGTGGGATGCATAATTTCATTACACTGTACTGATACTGTATTAGGCTTAGGCCCACACTACTATTGTATTGGGCTCAGGCCCAAACTGTTACTGTATGCACTGTTTACTGTTTGACTAATAGGGGCCTTCACACTGAGTTTTCGTAAACTCACCCTTTCTTTTTAACTGTACAGGTAATCCCCAGCCTTAGATGATTTGGTGTTGCGAGGGGCTTGGAGGTGGCCACAAGACTGTTGTGTCTTGCATTTGACTTTATTTAATTTAAATTTCACTTTTGGGTTTTTAATTTTGTAATAAGGCCATTTGTTGGTTTTAATTTTTAATTGGGCTTTGGTTTATATATATATTCTTAAACTGCTAGTCTAGGTAAAGACGAGTTTTTGAAACAATTATTGTTTTCTAAAACACACGTTTTAAAATTCATTGACTTGAAAAGCTTCCGCATTTTTAAATCAATTTAATAAACACTGGTGGTTAATAAGGTGAACGTTTTGGCGAGAACTTTTGTTAAACAATAATAAAATGGCTTAAATTCAATAACGGATTTTTACCTAAAAGATCAATTTTTGAAAAACACTTTGATGTGACATGCCAGATTCGGCCATAACGTCTAGGCTGGGTTTGGGTGTTACATTTAGTGGTATTAGAGCCAAGTTACAAAACTCGACTATGGAATGGGCTTTGAAAATATTCGGAATTTTTGGAAAACTATTCTTGAAATATTTTTGGAAGGTTTACCAGTGTGGCACACCAAGTCTCCAGCGCCAAATCTGTAAGTTCTCTGCCACTGTTTACTATTATAGACTGAAATGTTATACTATATGCAGTGGTACTATACTGGAAACCCTAGAGTCTGAGTTAACTGAGACTGTAGAAGACTAAAAACTGTAGTGAGATTCTGCTCTACGAAAACAAAGCTTTAACTCATGATTGATTATAAAATATCCATTAATAATTACTGGAATTATGAACTGATTCATAAAAATCTTAAAGCAGATAATTCGTTATCATTATGAGTACAAGAGGTACTCATAGAAGGGGTGCACGGGGTCACGGTAGAGGCTATGGAAGCGCTGAGGCTGGGTCTTCGACATCGGGCCACATGTTTAGCGATGAGGCTGCGGAGGCAGTGATTGCACCAGTAGTTGAGATGAGGTCAGGGTAAGTCCGTTAACTATGAGTAGCGATAACCTGGAGCATGGTACTAAGGTACTGACCAGGTTAGTAAGGGAAGTACTAGAAGAAGTTAAAGAGATTGGTGAAACGCTCCAGGGTAGGTGCGTGGACTGTAAGAAGAAGAGAGATCATAGTTCTCTAAGGTTGGAGCCTTGTTCTGTGAAGCATGTTAAAACGCGTTCAAACTTTTCGACTTGCGAGCACTGCAGAAGGCGTCATCCGAATGAATGCTGGAAGAAGTCAGGTGTAACACTCCAAACCCGGCCCAGACGTTATGGCCAGATCTGACGTGTCACATGGACTTACGATTTAGTATGCATTCGTTGGTTTAAGTGATTGGGGTGGTTATTGTAAAAACAGCGGTTGAATGAAAAGCCGATTTATCAATCTTTAGGCTATTCATTTGTTGTGCTTGTTGAGTCTTGAAAACGTTCATTAATTTTGAAAGCTCGCACAGCCTAACACTAGCAGTTTCGACATAGTATAAATATAATCAGAAAATAAAACCATAGCGGAAAAAGAAATTTAAATAGCGGCCTTGTTACAACTTAAAACCCAAAATTAAATCAGACTATAAAAATAATAAAAATAAACTAACTTAGAAAAACCAACTTTGCAGATGATGTGGCCACTCCGAATCCCTCACAGCTCCAAGCCCACTATGGTTGGGGATTTTCTGCAGAGATGAAAATAAAGGGTGAGTTCGGTAAATTCAATGTCTAACATAACCCAACCATAGCTCAAAATAGATCAAACCTCATAGTCAGACTTATCTGGGCCTTGGCCTAGTACAAAAATCAGAATGAAAGCCATAAGCCCATAGCAGATACAGAACAAATATATCATGAATGTAGAAATCCCAACCCACAGCCATCTATAACACCCCCGTACCAGCCTTACACCATGTGGGGAGACTACTCGACCCACCCAACAGCTACACACCACAAAATTTGCAGCGAGGCTGCCAGATATTGTGACGAAGTCACCAGATACAGATATTGTGGCTAGGCCACCAGAACAGATATATATATGTGGCGAAGCCACCAGATTGCAGCGAGGCTGCCAGATATTGTGACGAAGTCACCAGAACAGATATATGTGGCGAGGCCGCCAGATTGCAGCGAGGCTGCCAGAACGCTTCCTCCATCAAAATAAACCCATGTCCTATGCAATAGAAATAATATGTCATGGCATACGTATACAGAAACAGGATATCATGCTTTTCAGAAAAAATAACCCTAGGGGTAAAATCGTAATTTTGCATGCATAAGGGTGTTTCAGAAATTATTACATATTGCTAAGGTTTCATGCACATTTTAACGTTTATCAAGTAATCAAAAGTACTTACCTCGTCTTTTTACCAAAATGGGCCCGTTGGCCCATTGTCCTGTTTTCGGCCCATTAAGCCCAAAAATACCGTTGTGCACGAAAATGGACATTCTGCACTCTAATCATCCAAATGCACAATATTCATTAACAACTGTCTCACGAGCGCTCGCACGCTCGCGAGTTCACAAAATACCAACGTTTCGGCATTTCGGCTTTCACCGATTCAGTCTAAGGGAGGGTGTCGTTTACATACCTGGTTGATGACGATTGATGACGATATCTCCCACGCGATAATCCTATAATCCATCACTAACACATTAGACTTACGGATTAACGATAGCTAACATAAATTCACATCAACTAACCCAATCATTAGACTTACGGATTAACGATAACTAACATAAATTCAGATCAACTAACCCAATCATCACACAAGTCAGTCATTTAAGCACGAAGGGCAAAATAGTCATTTTACCCCCAAGGGTAAATCGGTAGTCCTACCCTACAGGGGTATTTTAGTAATTCTACAACTTATCCACTTGGGCCTACAGACCCATTAGGACCACATGGCCCATTTTAGCCCATCGCGGCCCGAAATAGCCGTCCTACTGCTAGAGTAATGAGAAATACACACCTGTCAGGAGACTGCAGTTAATCCGCGCTCCAAACGCTCTTAGTTGACGCCCAACCCAAACAAGTACGTTACAAAGCGAAAGGGATCAGCCAAGAAAGGTATGCCTACTCTCCTCATTGTTTACTCTATTTAAAGCTAGCTCTCTATCTACTCTTATGTTAGCTTCCCGATGTGGGATCCCTCCAACACCAGAGTTTAAAACTAACACCAACTCTTGCCGTCCCAACATAGCAAAATAATCAACCTTTGTGTGCCAAGGGATTCGAACCAAAGTCCTCTCACATGCCAACTCACGCCACCACCACTAGGCCATCAACTCATTTGTGTCATAAATCCAACACATTAAACTTTAAAGCGCACCTACTTGCTTCCAGATTTATTGAAAAAAAAACCAAAATATATTGCAAGAGCCAAGACTTGAACCTTAGACCCCTTGCTTCCTCTATGGCGTCACTTCCTTTTCCCCTAAGTGGCGCCTCCTTGCCACTACACCACACTCCTTTTTGTGTCATCTTTTACCCCTTTACTCTTAAAAGCCCAAACGCCAATTGCATCACCTGTTCATAAAATTAAAATTCTGAAGACTACCACGGATTTAACTTAAGTTTGGGCCTTCCAAAGGGCCACTAACCTACGAAAATATATATTTTAACCAACCAGAACACACGCAAATTTAAAAAAATTACAAAAACACAGAAAACTCAAAAATTGGGGCGTTACAACTCTACCCTCTTTAAAGAAATTGTGTCCTCGAAATTTTACCTGAATCAAACAGATGAGGATATTGTTGATGCATCACCACTTCTGGCTCCCAAGAAGCTTCCTCTCTTCCATGATTACGCCACAGCACCTTTACTAGCGGAATTGATTTCCTCTTCAAAATCTTAACATCTCGATCCAAAATCTGCACAGGCTCCTCCTCAAAAGTCAAGTTTGTTTGGACCTCCATCTTTGCAACCGGCACAACATGAGTAGGGTCAAAACGATACCGCCTTAGCATGGAGACGTGAAAGACATCATGAATCCTATCCAACTCTGGAGGTAGCTCCAACTGATAAGCCACTGGACCCACTCGCTTAAGAATCCGATAAGGCCCAATGAACCGCGGACTTAACTTGCCTTTCCTCCCAAACCTTAATATTTTCTTCCAAGGTGAAACCTTCAAGAAGATCATATCACCCACAGAGTACTCAATTTCCTTGCACTTCAAATCTGCATATGACTTATGTCTATCAGATGCTTCCTTCAACCGGTCTCTAATCAACTTGACGTTATCCTCAGTATCTGCCACCAACTCAGGTCCAAGAACCTGTCGTTCACCCAACTCAGTCTAACAACTAGGTGTACGACATCTTCGCCCATACAGTGCCTTATAAGGAGCCATTCGAATACTTGCTTGATAACTGTTGTTGTATGCAAACTCTGCCAATGGTAAGTAATCCTCCCAACTGCCTCGAAAGTCAATAATGCATCCCCTCAACATGTCTTCCAGAATCTGAATAACCTTTTCTGACTGACCATCAGTCTGAGGATGAAAGGCTGTACTAAAGTTCAATCGCCTACCCAACGCCTCATGCAACTTTTTCCAAAACCGAGATGTGAATCTAGGATCTCAATAAAAAATAATCGACACTAGCACTCCGTGAAGTCGCACTATTTTCGCCACATATAATTTGGCTAACTTCTGAAGTGAATAATCAGTACGGACAGGTATGAAATGAGCAGATTTGGTCAACTTATCCACAATTACCAAAATTGAGTCCTTCTTCGACGGTGTCAAGGGTAACTCACTCACAAAATCCATGGTTACCCTCTCCCACTTCCAAAGTGGTACTTTCACTGGCTGCAAAAGTCCGGAAGGTAATTGATGTTCAGCTTTCACTTACTGGCAAGTCAGACATTTTCCCACAAATTTCGTTACCTCTCGCTTCAATCCAGGCCACCAATACAACTCCTTTAAGTTGCGATACATTTTACTCCCTCCAGGATGCATAGCACACAGACCTCCATGAGCTTCTTTCAGAATTGCTTGCCTCAAGTCAGAGTCCTTCGGAATACAAACTCTACCTTGGTAACACAGAACTCCCTCACTGTTCAGTCCGAACTCAGAAGTATCCCCATTATTAACCTGTCGAAATCGAGAAACCAGGGACTCATCCCTCGATTATTTTTCCTTAATCTCATCCACCCAGGTCGGCTTAACTTGTAGTTCTACTAACAGACTACCGTCGTCATACAGACTTAAACGAGCAAACATGGCTCTCAGATCAAATACAGCTCTACGACTTAGGGCATCAGCCACCACATTAGCTTTGCTTGGGTGATACTCAATTGCGCAGTCATAATCCTTAAGCAACTCTATCCATCTCCGCTGCCTAAGGTTCAGCTCCTTCTGAATTAGGAAGTACTTAAGACTCTTATGATCTGTGTATATAATACACCTTTCTCCGTACAGGTAATGTCTCCAAATCTTAAGCGCAAAGATTACCGCTGCAAAATCCAGATCATGAGTAGGATAGTTAACTTCATGTGGTTTAAGCTGTCGCAATGCATAAGCAACCACTTTACCCTCTTGCATCAGCACACAGCCCAACCCTACATGTGATGCATCACTGCATACGGAAAAATCTTTTCCAGAGTCTGGCTAAATCAGTACAGGTTGCTCGGTAAGAACTTTCTTCAGCTTCTCAAAAGGTTCCTGTTGTTTCTCAGTCCAAACAAATGGTACTCCCTTCCTTATAAGCTATGTCAAAGACGCTGCCATCACAGAAAATCCTTCCATAAACCTTTTATAGTACCTACCTAAACCCAGAAAACTTTGAATTTCTAACACTGACCTTGGTGGCTTCCATTCCAGAATCGCTTCAATCTTTTGAGGGTCCACCTTGATCCCTTCAGCAGAGACAACATGCCCCAAGAAAGTTACCTCTCTCAACCAGAACTCATACTTACTAAATTTCGTAGAAAGCTCCTTCTCCCTCAGCACTTGCAGCACAATACGAAGATGCTCATCATGCTTCTCCTCAGTTTTAGAATAAACCAGAATATCATCGATAAAGACGACCACGAATCGATCCAAGTATGGCTGGAACACTCGATTCATCAGATCCATAAATGCTGCAGGTGCGTTCGTCAACCCAAATGGCATAACCAAGAACTCATAGTGACCATACTGAGTTCTGAATGTCGTCTTGTGAATATCCACCTCCTTAACCCTCAACCGATGATACCCAAATCGAAGGTCAATCTTGGAAAATACTGAAGCTCCTCTATGTTGGTCGAATAAATCATCGATTCTCAGTAGTAGGTACTTGTTCTTAATCGTCAGTTTGTTTAATTGCCGATAATCGATGCACATCCGCATTGACCCATCTTTCTTCTTTACGAACAACACTGGTGCTCCCCACGGAGACACACTTGGTCTAATGAAGCCTCTTTCCAATAACTCTTGAATTTGGGCTTTCAGCTCCACCCACTCCTTCAGTGCCATCCTATAAGGTGCATGGACACCGATGCCGTTCTAGGCAACAAGTCGATTCCAAACTCAACCTCTCAGTTCAAGGGCAAACCCGGAAGCTCCTCTGGAAAAACATCTTGAAAATCTTGACGGTTCTAACTTTATCCACTGTCAGATCCTCAGCTTTTGATTGGCTTACAAATGCCAAATAAGCCTCACATCCCATTCGAATCCACTTCTCGGCCCTCAATGCCGACACCACATTAGATAGATAATCCCTACGTTTGCCTATCACCAAAACCTCCTCATCCTATGCGGTCTTTAACATTATTCGCTTAGCAGCACAATCCAGAGTAGCCCTATGCTTAACAAGCCAACCCATTCCTAAAATGAGATCGAATTCTCTGAAAGATAGCTCCATCAGATCTCTAGAGAAAACTTTTCCTTGAGTTTCTATAGGCACATCTCTAGACAGTTTATCTACCCTAGCCGAGTGACCCAAAGGACTTAGTACAAATACCCCACTCACAGTCTCCTCAGAGCGTACACCCAGCGACCCAGGTTTAGCACATGCAACATATGAATGGGTAGATCCAACACCTATCAATGCAGTGTATGGTATACTGGAAATCAGAAACGTACCAGTTATGACGTCAGGTGCATCACCCTCCTCTCGGCGACAAGCTGCATACACCAACGCCGACTGACGAGCCTCAGTAAATATAGCACCCCTGCCAGGCACTCCTCTTCCTCGACCATTTCCATTACCACCTCTGCCTTGCCCACGTCCTCTCGGAAACTGTGGTCCACCCCTCACTGGTTGAGCGACCCTTTGCTCTAAAACTTGAACCTGATATGGTTCCTGGGGACAATCCTTAACCCTATGCTCTATAGATCCGCATCAGAAACAAGCACCAGAACATTTCCGACACTCGCCCATATGCATCTTCCCATAATTCCTACAATCTTGCGGTCTAACAGCATTCATCGGTATTGCTCGAACTGGCTCCATTACCCTTGCTCTCTTAACATTCCTGTTCATACCACCTGAAAGTCTTGAATCTCTCCTAAAACGGTTCCGATCTTTCTCACGATTCTATCTTTCTGTATGCTTCACTTCCTCAGCTATCTTAGCTTTCTCCACTAAAGTAGCGAAGTTATGCTCCATCTGCGAAGCAATCAGCACCCTAAGTTCATCTCTCAGACCATCCTCAAAGTGTACGCTACGCTCATACTCTGTATCGACAATCCCAGAAGCATACCAGCTCAATCTCAGAAACTCAATCTCATACTCAGCCATTGACTTACTCACTTGGACCAGGTTCAGAAATTCTTTCCAGCGAGCGTCCACGTAACTAGCCCAAACATACTTTCCTTTGAAGGCTATCTTAAACAGCTCCCAAGTCACACTGTCAGTAGGAGTTCCATCTCTCATCGTGAGCCACCACTGATAAACCTCATCCTTGAGTAACTATATGGCTCCCTTTAGCTCCTACTCCACAGAGCAGTCCAGATCATCCATAACCCGCTCTGTGGCTTCTAACCAATACTTATCCACATTCGGAGCTACACCAGATACGCCCCTAAATATCTCTGCTCCATTGGCCCGGAGTCGCTCAGAAGTAGACCCTCGAATTTTGTTTCCCGTACTTGCCCCAGCAACCCTTTCCAAAACTCAGAGCATTGCCTGGGACAGAGCATCATCCCCGGTACCTCGATCATGAGACTCTACCTCTGTTGCCGGTGGTACCAGTACATCAGCTACCGGGACATGTCCCGAAAATGAAGATTCAGCCTGAGTATTACCTCGGCCACATCCACGACCTCTTCCACGAGCTGCTCGTGTACTCATTTCGTATTATCTGATTAAGAATTTTATGAATCAGTTTAATATTTCAGTTTTTATTACAGATGTCTTATGAATAACAGTAATTCAGAGTTTGAGTTTGTTTCCATTTGCGGTAACCTAGCTATAGTCTCAGTCTACTTATCAGAGTTTCTATAGTTCCAGTGTTACCCTAACTAAAGTACCATGATAAGGTTTTGTACAAGCATATAACAGATATTTCAGAAACAATCAGAAAGGCTCCGAAAACTTACAGACTTGGGCCGGAGATTCGGTTTGCCACCGTCTAAAAAACCTAATTTTAAAAAACCAATTTTAATCTTTAAAATCATCTATTTGTAAAGAGAAAATATTGGAAACATTCTCGAAAACAATTTATAATCAAGTTCCAAAAAAAATGATTTTCAAAAACCTTTATTCAGTGTTTCTTTACAAACTCCCGTTTTTAGACCTATTCCACAGCCGAGTTGTTGCAACTTGGCTCTAATACCACTAACTGTAACACACCAAACCCGGCCCAGACGTTATGGCAAAATCTGATGTGTCACATGGACTTACGACTTAGTATGCATTTGTTGGTTTAAGTGATTAGGGTGGTCATTGTAAAAACAGCGGTTGAATGAAAAGCCGGTTTATCAATCTTTAGGCTATTCATTTGTTGTGCTTGCTGAGTCTTGAAAACGTTCATTAATTTTGAAAGCTCGCACAGCCTAACGCTAGCAGTTTCGACATATTATAAATATAATCAAAAAATAAAACCATAGCGAAAAAAGAAATTTAAATAGCGGCCTTATTACAACTTAAAACCCAAAATTAAATCAGACTATAAAAATAATAAAAATAAACTAACTTAGAAAAACCAACTTTGCATATGATGTGGCCACTCCGAATCCCTCACAGCTCCAAGCCCACTATGGTTGGGGATTTCCTGCAGAGATAAAAATAAAGGGTGAGTTCGGTAAACTCAATGTCTAACATAACCCAACCATAGCCCAAAACAGATCAAACCTCAGAGTCAGACTTATCTGGGCCTTGGCCTAGTACAAAAATCAGAATGAAAGCCATAAGCCCATAGCAGATACAGAACAAATATATCATGAATGTAGAAATCCCAACCCACAACCATCCATAACACCCTCGTACCAGCCTTACACCGTGTGGGGAGACTACTCGACCCACCCAACAGCTACACACCACAGAAATTTGCAGCGAGGCTGCCAGATATTGTGACGAAGTCACCAGATACAGATATTGTAGCTAGGCCACCAGAACATATATATATGTGGCGAAGCCACCAGATTGCAGCGAGGATGCCAGATATTGTGATGAAGTCACCAGAACAGATATATGTGGCGAGGCCACCAGATTGCAGCGAGGCTGCCAGAACGCTTCCTCCATCAATATAAACCCATGTCCCATGGAATAGAAATAATATGTCATGGCATACGTATACAGAAACAGAACATCATGCTTTTCAGAAAAAATAACCCTAGGGGTAAAATCGTAATTTTGTATGCATAAGGGTGTTTTAGTAATTATTACATATTGCTAAGGTTTCATGCACATTCTAACGTTTATCAAGTAATCAAAAGTACTTACCTCTTCTTTTTACCAAAATGGGCCCGTTGGCCCATTAAGCCCAAAAATACCGTTGTGCACGAAAATGGACATTCTGCACTCTAATCATCCAAATGCACAATATTCATTAACAACTGTCTCACGAGCGCTCGTACGCTCGCGAGTTCACAAAATACCAACGTTTCGGCATTTCGGCTTTCACCGATTTAGTCTAAGGGAGGGTGTCGTTTACATACCTGGTTGATGACGATTGATGACGATATCTCCCACGCGATAATCCTATAATCCACCACTAACACATTAGACTTACGAATTAACGATAACTAACATAAATTCACATCAACTAACCCAATCATCACACATTAAACTTTAAAGCGCACCTACTTGCTTCCAGATTTATTGAAAAGAAAAACCAAAATATATTGCAAGAGCCAAGACTTGAACCTTGGACCCCTTGCTTCCTCTATGGCGTCACTTCCTTGTCCCCTAAGTGGCGCCACCTTGCCACTACACCACACTCCTTTTTGTGTCATCTTTTACCCCTTTACTCTTAAAAGCCCAAACGCCAATTGCATCACCTATTCATAAAATTAAAATTTCGAAGACTACCACGGATTTAACTTAAGTTTGGGCCTTCCAAAGGCCCAATAACCTACTAAAATATATATTTTAACCAACCAGAACACACACAAATTTTAAAAAAATCACAAAAACACAGAAAACCCAAAAATTAGTGCGTTACATCAGGAGCATGTCTTAGATACGGGTCTAAAGAAGATCGGGCTCGGGATTGCCAAATCACTTTTAAGTCAGGTATGTTTTGTTTGTGTGTGATGATTTGGACATAGAGATTGTATGCGTGTAATGTCTATCTGCTCCAACGGGTAAGTGTTTTGGGTGTGTGTAAGAGGTTCTAAGTTCAAGTTAAAGTGTGTTAGTGTCATTGGGATCAGAGTGTGCAGCAGGAGCGTAGTGGTGAAGCTTGGATGGTGTAACTATTTTGATAGTTGGAAATTTCGAGAATGAAATTTCTTTGAGGAGGGTGAATTGTAACGCCCCGAAATTGGGCCTAGAAGTATTGGGCTTTGAGCATAAGAGCGGTTAGGAGATTGCTCATAAACTTGGGTTCAAGTCTTAGCCTTTGCAGAATTTTTTTAAATTAGCTCTTAAATGAATTTGGACTCTAGTACATAGGCTTTATAAATAATTGTGCTTGTTTTAAGTCACAAAAAGCCTTGTGGTCTAGTGGCAAGGTGGCGTGCAAAGGAACCTTGAGGTCTAAGGTTCGGGCGTTGGCATAATGCAAATGAGGTATTTATTTTGAAGCTTGGTTAGGCCAGTGGTTGTGTTGCAGTAAAATTCTGATCGGTGAGTGGTGGAGTGATAGGTGGAGGATATCAAGGAGGAAATCATGGAGAGGATTGGGGAGAAATTTGTGGAGAGGAATTAGAAGTTTGATGAGTGTGGGGATGTTGGTGCCATTGGGTATCTCTAATTCGGCATTGGGAAAAAAACTGACCATTTTCGGTATTTGTGAGTGTTTTGGAAGAGGGTTCTTTTCTCTTTTTTTGCAAGTGGTAGCGAAATTCCTTTAGTCAATTTCGGCATTTGGTTGTTTCAGGTTTGTGCCTCTCGCGATATTGTTCTTCGTTTAGTCATCTCTCATTCTCTACCGAACACTATTCTTTTTCTTTCGTTACTCTCTTGACATTGCTCAACATATCTTCCTCCTCTTCCCATTATTCTTTCAATTTTCTTTCATAGCTAAATTTTCTTATTCTTCCCCCTTCATTTATTTTTCACCCTTTTTCTTCTGTTCTACTTCTAAATTGAAAGTTATTCTTCTTTGATCTTTCTCAAGCAGTTTGGATAGTGGTTGGCTGAATATTATTCTTCTCTAGTATTCGTAAATCATTTTGGTTTAAAAGTGTTCTGACAAATCAGTGTTTCTAAGTAGTGAAAGTGAAAAAATTCTCTAGCTATCGAAACCCTGTCACTCACTAATCGATTAAGGTAATTTCGGTACCCTGCCTTATGGGCCTAGGTCGAATGGCCCTATTTTTTTCTGTAAGGTTCTTATTCATGAGTTTAAGCCTTAACTATAATCGATTCCACCTATTAAGACCTTTTGTTATCACAGTTTCTCAGCAAAGAAAGGTGTGATCGATTTAAATTACAATCTAAAGGAATAAGTCGTAGTTCGTACAATCGAGGTTTGTAGTATTGTCTATTTGGGTTAAGTGTTTTAAACAATGATAAATGATGGACTGATTGTATGTTAGGACGATTGCAGGTTGGGCGCTTAAGGAGTTTGAAGTGGTCACGTAAAAAGGTGTGCAATCGTACACCAATCTATTACTAACAAAAGCCAAAAAGGTGTGTAGTCACACCCCTCTTTACTGTGAATCGGCAAAAGTCGAAAAGTCGAAACTTCAGCATTTGAGGCCTCACGAGCGTGCGATAGCTCGTGCGGTAATTCGAGCCTACAAAGCATGGGCAATAGACTGTAGAAGCCACCATGAGTGTTCTCGTGGGCTTAGGCCGTTATGGGCCACGTTGGGCTGAAATGGGTCGTGTGAGCCTAATGGGCTCGTGGGCCCCACACAGATTAAATCCACGGTATGTGATAAATATTAGATTGGGCTATGTAGGTCACATAGCCATAACTGAATTCGGGCTAAATGGGCCACATGAGCGTCTAGTACCACTTCGGTCGAGTAATGGGCCTGGAGCCCATTTACACTGTTATGATCATTTAGGGTATCTTTGTAGCTTGAAACAACTATAGATGTTCGGAGAGGTCGTTATCTAAGCTGAAACCCCAAAATAGGTAAAATGATTGTAATACCCCTATAGGGTAAAATGACCGGAATACCCTTGTAGGGTAAAATGAGCATAATGCCCCTGTAGGGTAAAATGACCGTAATACCCCTGTAGGATAAAGTGACCGTAATGCCTCTATAGGGTAAAATGACCATAATACCCCTGTATGGTAAAATGACGATTATGCCCTTATGTTATGTATGATTGATGTACTTATGATTTACATGTATGATTGTGCTGAGTATGACTTTGCATACACGTAACATTTATGATATGACATACTGCATGGGGTTGGTATTTTGATATGGAGGAAGTTATATACTGGTGACTATGCCACATTCACTGTTACTGGTGGCTTTGCCACATTTACTGTTTCTGGCAACTATGCTGCATTATTATTACTGGTAGTTTTGCTGTGATATTGGTGTGCAGGCTAGGTGGGTCGATTTATATCCCCACGAGGTGTGTTGGTTGGTACGGGTGGTGTGTTGGCTAGATTTGGGTGGGATGCATAATTACATTACACTGTACTGATATTGTATTGGGCTTAGGCCCACATTGTTACTGTATAAAGCTAAGGCCCAGACTGTACTTATACTAAATAGGGCTCAGGCCCAGATGTTACTATATGCACTGTTTACTGTTTGACTAATAGAGGGCTTCACATTGAGTTTTTGTAAACTCAACCTTTCTTTTTAACTATACAAGTACTCCCCAGCCTTAGATGATTTGGTGCTGTGAGGGACTTGGAGGTGGCCACACGATTGCTGTGTCTTGTATTTGACTTTATTTAATTTAAATTTCACTTTTGGGTTTTTAATTTTGTAATAAGGCCGTTTGTGGGTTTTAATTTTTAATTGGGCTTTGGTTTATATATATTCTTAAACTGCTAGTCTAGGTAAAGACGAGTTTTTAAAATAATTATTGTTTTCTAAAACTCACGTTTTAAACTTCATTGACTTGAAAAGCTTCTGCATTTTTAAATCAATTTAATATAACACTGATGGTTAATAAGGTGAAAGTTTTGGCGAAAATTTTTGTTAAATAATAATAAAAGCGTTTAAATTTTGTAACAATTTTTACCTAAAAGATCAATTTTCGAAAAACATTTCAATGTGACACACTAGATTCTACCATAACTTCTAGGCCGGGTTTGGGGTGTTGCAATATAAATGTATTTTTAGTAAAGCATGCAAATCACACCATAAAATTTTAGTTCCTTACGAAAGTTAGGCATGCATGAAAGTTTAAGTCTTTAGAATTGACTTAGTAGTTTCTTGAGGCGAAATCCTAGGAAGCATGGAATGCTGGAAATAGTTTAGGCAACTTTTGTTTTGACCATTTGAGCCTTTCAAGCCAACCATGATGACATTTTTATCCTTTGAAATCAAACTTTGAGACTATATGGCCTAATTTTATTTGAACCCTTGCAAATTTAGCCATCACTTCTCTCTTAACTATCTCAAAATTGTCCCAAACATTAGACTCGGTACTATTCCAAGTATTCGTTGAAAATAAGTTTGGGGGATTTGAAAAGAAGTATAAAATGCTCTTAAAATTCTGGTACATTCAGGAAAATGTTCCTGTAGATTGAAAAAAAAAGCATATGTACCTAAAAGAGAATGTACAAAAGAGCATATGAAAGCAAAGAAAGTTGGTGTATTGAAGGTGATTATTTCGAAGGTCCGATACAAGCTGAGTCTAGGGCATAAAAGCCTAAAATATCTATCTTTTACCTACCCTTAAGTCCAGCCATGTTACAACCTTGTTAAAGACCTATTAATTCAAAAGTTCCAATGGTACCTACATTAGTGGAGAGAAATTGCTACGTACAACATATGAAGACATAAGTTAAACTTAATGATTGTAGCTTAATCTTGAATAAAGGGAATAAAATCACATTGGTAAGGTTTACCATGACTTTATTAGGAAGCATTTAGTCCAATTTCTGCTAACATAACAGTTGTTGAGATTAATTTGAACAATATGTATACTTAAGTACCATAACTATCAAATTTCTTGTCTTTGAGCATAAGTATATTAAATTCATAATTTTGGGAAAAATGTTGTTCTGAAGGAGTTTTTCAACGGTGTTTCCGAGAAATTCTTTTCAAATTTTGTGTATTACTTGGGACGAGCAATGAATTAAGTTTGGGGGTGTGGAAACACGAAAATTTATGTATTTTTACATACCCTTTTTAGCTTAAAATCATACCGTTTCGATTAAATTATTGTCAAAAAATAATTAATTTTTATAAAATAATTAAATTATACTTAAAATATGAACATGATGAATTTTAGTTAATTTTATAATTAATTTTGATTAGTTTTGGTTATTTTCGACAGAATTGTGCAAATGGCAAAAAATGACTCGACAGACACTGCTTGAAGCACAAAACTGAGAAGCAATTTGAAGTATCAAGGCGAATTAATTTCCAGCCTAAGGTGGTCCAATTATGTGTATTAATTCATAATATAATTAATTTTAATTTATATCCAATTTAATTTGGGCTAAATAAAGTAATATTAATTAATTATAGAAAAAGTTCTCCAGTTGAACTGAACCGATTGAAGTGAACCGGCCAAAGATTGTGCAGCCTAAAACCAGCCATATGCTGATCCAAATCATCTTATTATCTGATTAATTAATCTTGCAAAGAATCCCTCGAAGTCTTGTTAAAGTTGCATTCAAACCCTTCCACAATTGATGGATTTTTGGATTTGCCCCAAGCCATTTTTAGCAAAGTTGAAAGCATCAACTTTGTCACATAAGTGGCCGGCCAAGGGGTGGCTCTTCGGTTGCTATTTTTAGCAAATTTCAGCTGCCACACTCAGCTATAAAATCCCCCCTTGGCTGATAATTCAAAGCATCTCATTCATTCCTCATTCATTTCACAACACTTCTCTCCTCTTTCATTCTTTTTCTCTCATTTTTCCATTTCAATTCCCTTGCTCTTGTTCCAATTTATTCCCTTGGAAAAGGGGTGTTCTTCAACCTTTTTGGAGCAGCAATTGAGTGTTCATCGAAGCCTTGACCTACGAGGACAACAAGAAGGAAGAATGGAGCAACCAAGTCAAGCCTCGGAAAACTACCGGATTTGATTTTTGTTCCCTATCTCTTTAATTTTTGTTGTTGTTATGATGAATATATCTATGAGTATTCATGTTGTTCGAATGGTTAATTTAATCAGCTTAGCTTGAATTTAATTCATGTTGGGTTGATTGTATTTCATCTTCTAAAATTGTTAAAATTGTGTTTATGTTGTTATAGGCCTCAGTAAAATGCTTGATTAACTAAAATCATGCCTAAGTTATTCTTGCGTTACGACTGTAAGGTAACTAATGAATTAATTATTTAAAAGGATTGAAATTGTAATTAATTGACACAGTACTTGATCAGTGCATGTTTATTCTTCTAAGTAGCTAAAGGTTAAATTAGCAATGTATCTGGTGATATTATTTCCTTGCATAACTTGCAAGATTATTGTGATTAAACTATTTCAAGGTAGGGATACCTTGTTACCTCACATAGTCTTTTATATGCTTGTTAGATTTAATTAATCATTTGAATTGACATAGGGATATGCAAGAGATTAGTTCAGTTTAATGAGTATGTAAGTGCAATAACATGTTTGCTTACTAGAATCTGTTTAGTCGGTTGAATTGACATAGAGATATGTCAAAAGATGAATGGATTTTGGTATGTAAGTATGTTCATAAGTTAGCAAATTACCGGGTTGACATGATTTTATTCATAACAATATAAACATAAGTTTAATAATTCTAAGATGAGAAGTGTAATTAATCCAACACAATTATATTGTAACGCCCCCACGCCCGAGACCATCACCGGAGTCGAGCTTGAGGGGTTACCGAACATAATTTATCAATTTAAGAACTTCAAATCATTTGTTTCTACATTCACAGCTTTCTAGCTACTCGCGTCACAATTACAAGAAAAATCATATCTCGAGTTACGAAACTTGAAATCAAGATCCGTAAATTTTCCCTGAATCTAGACTCATATATCTATTTACTAATTGTTTTCTAGAATTTTTTATTAGGCCAATTAGTACAGCTTATTAATTAAAGTATCCCATGTTTCAGGGTTTGACTGCTCTGACCTCTATGTATTACGAATCAGATATATCTATATAAAAAATTTCAATGACTATGAGGTTTGTTTCTATTAAAACTAGACTCAATAAGTAATCTGTACATATAAATAACAACTTCTAATTATTTTAGTAAAATTTATTATGAATTTTTAAAGTCAGAACAGGGGATCCAGAAATCACTCTGGCCCTATTTCTCAAAAGTTTAAATATCTCATAAAATATAATTTATATTCCTGTTTTGTTCAATCCATATGAAAATATACTCATTAATCTTCAATTTTATAACTTGCTCATCATTTAGTTCTATTTATACTATTTTTAGTGATTTTTCAAATTCATGTCATTGCTGCAGCAATATTCTGTTTTAAGGCAAGTTTCATCTTTCCATGAATTTTTATGAACTAGATAACCTGTTAAACTTCCATGATATCAAACATGATCTAAATTAGCCATCACCATGACTTATCAATATCAAACATTTTCTCAACCAAACATGGCCATATCATAAAATTATTTACACAAAATAGGTATATTGCTATACATGCCATACTTAAGTAGTTGTACAAGCCATTTACCAAGATAAAAGTCCTTTGGATAGTGTGATCGAACTTTCGACCTGTCCCGATTCCTGAGCCGGCTTGTTCAAAACTACAGTGAATGAAAAGGAAGGAGTAAGCATAAATGCTTAATAAGTTCATATGTAAATAACAAGTAACATAACAATACAAATATACCAAACAACTTTAGCATGGTACCACCAAAACATATATCACATCTTTAAACATCATTCATCATCTTACCACCTTATCGTTGTTGTATCTATTTTCATCCCGAGGGTTAAGAACATACCTGTCCAAAGTGTCCATTTCACAACACTTACCCAAAACGTCACTTATATCTTAAGTGCTCTTCCATTAAACTAGAAATTTCACCCGTTGAACACATCGGAATATAACTCGGATACATGGATGATTTGCACATAAGTGCCACATATGTAATCAAGAAATCATGTAACCCGCCCTAAGTGAACTCGGACTCAACTCAACGAGCTCGGGCGTTCGCATCCATAAACGAACTCGGACTCAACTCAACGAGTTTGGATGCCTAGTTACATCTCACGAACTCGGACTCAACTCAACGAGTTCGGACATTTGCATCCATAAGTGAACTCGGACTCAACTCAACGAGTTCGGATGCTCAACCATCCTAGTGACATGTCACTTGTATCCTAATCTATTCCTAAGGTTCAAACGGGCTTTTTCCCTCGATCTCACATTTGCCGTCTTCCATGGAATATCGGAACCGATACTCGGTAGCAATTCATATTTATCAAGTAGTAAACATAATTCGGATATTACTCAACATTAACCACAAAGCATAATATTTCATGATTAAAAATCAGCATATCATATAATTAACATTAATAACTTAAAAATAACATTTATGCTACATTATTTACACATGAACTTACCTTGGTACCAAAATATAAAGATTTTGCAATTTAGTCCATAATCTTTTCTTTTCCTCGATCACGACTTGAATCTCGTTTTTCTTGATCTATAATACCAAATTAATCTTATTTAATACATACATTTATCAAAACAGCATTTAATACGAACTTTAAAAAAAATTACACTTTTGCCCCTAAACTTTTGCATAATTACACTTTTGCCCCTAGGCTCGGGAATTAAACTTTATTCCTTATTCTTATGTTTTATAACATGCTGATCACTTTTCCCTTCTATGGCAACATCAAATTCTCTCTCTAACATATACTTGTGACTATTAGGTTTTTTTACCGATTAAGCCCTTTTACTTGTTTTCACTAACAACCGAGTAGCACAAGTTGTCTAACATAATTTAAAACCCCATATTCTATCATAAAACATCAAAATACACAAATTTCACCTATGGGTATTTTTCCAAATATAAACCCTAGGTTGAATTATTGCTAGCATAAGCTTAATCGAGCTTCCGGGATTCCAAAAACGTAAAGAACATTAAAAACGGGGCTTGGAATCACTTACTATGGAGCTTGGAAGCTTGAAACAAACCCTAGCTATGGAGAACCCTTGAAATTTCGGCCTAATGACGAAGATGGACAAAAATTGGCTTTTAATTTTGTTTTTAATTCATTTTAATAATTAAATGACCAAAATACCCTTACTACTAAACTTTCCAAAAATTCCTTCCATGTCCTAATTTTGTCCATGAACTTAAAATTGGTCAAATTGCTATTTAAGACCTCCTCATTAATATTCCAAAACAATTTCATACTAAAAACTTCTAGAATGCAAGTTTTGCAACTTATTCGATTTAGTCCCTACTTTCAATTTAAGCACTTTAGGCATAGAATTTCATCACGAAATTTTCACACAACCATGCAATCATATCATAAACATAAAAATCATTGTAAAATAATTATTTCTATCTCAGATTTGTGGTCACGAAACCACTATTCCGATTAAGCCCTAATTCAAGATATTACATATATCATCTTGATTAAATCTTATTTTGAAATCGTGCATTAGAACTTTCTTTTAGTTCATTTTTTTATTTTAATTTTCTTAAGTTTTTAATCACCCTCTTTAAACAAAATATTTTTATTCACGAAAGTGTTTTAAATTGCATTCATAAATAATCCTTTTCACAGTCCTTGTGGGTATGATAACTCGACATTTACTTGTCACTTTATTACTTGTTGTGATTGTGCGTACTTGTACATTTACGTTGTTCCAAGCCTTGAACACGCAGTTGGCCTTGTTAGATGATGGTTTGGTTTTGGCAGAGTTAAGAGCCAGACCAACGTTTCTATAAGAAATTTTTGCAACCTAGGTCAATGATAATAATTTGTAAGCCAAGAGAACTCAAAACGAGTCAAGCACTGACTCAGATTTTCGAATTGGTCCCAACACTTGCTTGATGTTCAAAGATAGGATCTGTGTACCGAGAGACGACGAGCTTATTCAAAAAAAATTTTAAGAGGCATATGATAGCCGTTTGTCTATTCATCTGGGAAGTACCAAGATGTACAATAATTTGAAGAAAATGTACAGGTGGAATGGCATGAAAAGAGACATCTCTAAATTTATATAGAAATGCTTAATATGTCAGCAAGTCAAGGCTAAACACCAAGTACCTTCAGGTTTGTTACAGCCCGTGATGGTCCCCAAATTGAAATGGGATAGAATTACCATAGATTTTGTGACTGGATTACTATTAACCCTGAAAAAGAAAGATGTTGTTTAGGTTGTAGTTGATAGGCTAACGAAGTTGGCTCACTTTATTCTAGTACGAACGAACTACTCACTTGACAAATTGGCCGACTTGTATGTATCTGATATTGTGAGATTACAAGGGGTACCAATATCAATTATCTCAGACAAGGACCCGAGATTCACTTCGAGATTTTGGAAGAAGTTGCAAGAAGCTTTTGGTACAAAGTTGAGTTTTAGCATGGCTTTTCACCCGCAGGCTGATGGTCAGTCCGAGTGGACGATTTAGATTCTTGAGGACATGTTGCGGTGTTGCGTCCTTGAATTTCAGGTCAGTTGGGAAAAATACTTACCATTGGTGGAATTTGCCTACAACAACAGTTTCCAGATGAGTTTAAAGATGGCATCTTACGAGGCATTGTATGGTCGGAAGTGCCGGACTCTGCTATATGGGCAGAGCTCAAGTAAAGCCAAATTTACGGAGTTGATTTAGTCAGGGAAATTGAAGAAAAGGTTAAAGTGATACACGAATGTTTGAAAGCGACGTCAGATAGACAGAAGTCATATGCTGATTTGAAGAGAAAGGAGATCAAATTTCAAGTTGGAGATAAAGTGTTCTTGAAAGTGTCTCCATGGAAAAAGTTATTGAGATTTGGCTGGAAAGGAAATTTGAGTCTGTGATTTATCGGACCATATGAGATCACCAAAAGGATTGGACCATTAGCCTACCGTTTAGCATTACCACCCGAATTTGAAAAGATTCATAATGTATTCCTTGTATCCATGTTGCAACGATATAGGTCAGACCCCTCTCATGTGGTTACACCAACGAAAATTGAGATTAGACCGAATATGACTTATGGTGAAGAACTGGTTAAGGTTTTGGCTTGGAAAGTCAAACAGTTGAGGAACAAAAATATAGCCTTGGTGAAAGGTTCATGGCATCGACACGGAGTGGAAGGGGCTACGTGAGAACCTGAAGAAAACATGAGAAGTCAATATCCGAACTTGTTTACTGGTAAGACTTTCAAGGACGAAAGTCCCTAATGGGGGAGAAATGTAACATCTTGAAATAGGGCCTAGCCAGAATAGTGGTTTCAAGACCACAAATTCGATTTTAAAATAAGTATTTCATGATCATTATGAGGTCTAGGATATGAAAATATGCATGTGTTAAAGTTTCATGAAGAGATTCTATGTGCAAGGTGTCTAATCGGAAATTAAGGACCAAATTGAATAAGTTACAAAACTTGGGTTATAGAAGTAATTTGTATGAAATTGCTTTGGAATGTTAATTAGAGGTCCTTAAAGAGTAATTTGTCCAATTTCTAAGTTTTTGGACAAAAATGGGCATGCATGGAAAATTTGGAAAGGTTAGCAAGGAATGATATTTTGGTCATTTGGTTAATTAATGAAATAAAAAGGGAAAATCAAGCAAAAATTCACTCATTTTCTTCTCTATGCTACTAAATTTGAAGGAGTCTCAAAAGCTAGGTTTTTTCAACATTTCAAGCTCAATAGCATATGTTCCCTAGCCCCGTTTTTAACGTTCTTTGTATTTTTGAGATCCTCATATCATGCTCTTTCTATTTCTACCCATATTTCAAGCTAGAGTTCATATTCAAAAATTTACCCATGCATGAGATGTTTGTGTTTTGATTATTTATGAGGAATATGAGAGTTTAAAGGCTAGTAAACAACTTTTACTAAGTAGTTTTTCATGGAAATGGCTTAAGGGACCATTTTGTAAAAGTTGTGAAAATGGGTAGAAAAATGTGAAATGAAAGAAAATGTGGATTGCTTTAGGCAAGAAAAATATTCAGCTAGGCTTGGGTAACTTAGAAATTTTATGCATTTTATTGTACAAGCCTTAGGACTAAATTGTAAAAGTGTGAAAGATTAGGGGCAAAGTGGTCATTTTGTCGGGGGTGAGTCTTAAGCCGAAAATGAACAATGGGAGGTATTAATAATTTCTTTCCTGATATAGACCCCGAGGAACCGATTCTGGAGGTCGACCGTGGAAAAGAAAGGTTTCGGAATAACCGAGACATGAATACAAAACAACTACCAGGTAAGTTCATGTAACTAGAAGTAAACTCTTAATATACTTAAATATGCATGTTCTTGAATGTATGAAAATTTAGATATTCATTGCATGATAATCCATGAAATGTGCTAGAATAAATTAAAGATGATAAATGTCCCGGTTGAAATAGAAAGGGAAATCCGATGGATAAATTATGGCTTACATGACATGTGATCCTGCATGTGTTGCAAAAAAAGATTTATCCTGGACGGGTAATCCGATGATCTCAAAATAGAAAGGATTTAGCCTGGACAGATGTTCCTTGAGTGATCGAGCCTCCCGAAGAATACAGGTGCAATAATGATTTACCCCGAATGGGTAATCTGATTGAGGATTGAATTTAGTCTGGACTGGCAAATCAGATCCGAGCTTGTGAGAGCAATTGTCGTAAAAAGGGATTTAGCCTGGACTAGTAATGTAACGCCCCAATTTTCGGGACTTTTGTTAATTTTGGTGAATTTTGGAATTTTTGTGTTTTGACCGTTTGGCATAGGTTTAATTATGTTAGTGGGCTCTAGAAGGCCCAAGCTTAAGCTAAAACCCGGTAATTTTAGGTGATTTTAATCCATAAGAGGAAAAGGGGGGTTTTGGTTAACAGGGGTCTTAAATATTATTTGGGTAAAATAAGACATAAGGAAGCAAGTGGCAAACCGGCATGTGACGCCACTAGCAAGGCTATAAAAGTGGCGTGTGGATGCTAGAGAGAGCTGAGGTTCAAGTCACAATGACAACATATTAAGGGAATTATTATTTTTATGTTCAGAAAAGGTAAGCAGTGGAACTGAAGTGAAAGTTTGTCAGGAGAGGATTTAGGAGTTGATAAGGGATAGGATTTAGGAGTTGATAAGGGATAGGATTTAGGAGCAGATAAGGGAGGAAATCTAGGAGCTGACCAAGGAACAAGAGGTGGCCAGCCAAGGGACTTTAGCATGGGAATTTTGGCTAGGGTTAGTGCCAGTATAAATTTGGCATTAGTGGTAAGTGGTGTCGTTTCCTGACCATTCTCTTCTTCTTTTCTTTTTCTCTTCTCTCCATCCACTTATTCTTTTCTTCTTCTTTTCCCCATAGCCGAATCCTTCAGCCACCCTACTCTATACCACCTTCCTTTCATTATTTTTAAGACTATAGCCGATTGCCTCAAATCCCCAACTCCCGAAAACTTGACTCTTTTTGTACCGATTTTTCCCTAGCCAAATCTCTTATTTTTCTCATCATCTTTGGTCGATTCTCTCAACCTCTAAACCCCAGGTTTCTGTCGACAATACCACAAGTAAAAACCCTCATATTTTATCTTTCTCTATACTTTTGCAAAAAGCCGAAACTCCCACACTATCCTAGGGACATAGCCGAATACTGAGATCACTGAGTGCTCGAATTTTGTTATCGTTTGAGCGCTTAGAACTGCATCAGAATCAAGTATGAACTAAGGGGGAACGTTGACTGGAAGAATCGGTGGTAAGTCTTTCCAACTTAGTCTATCTTGCATATTTTAAGAAAAGTCGGAATCCCTAAAAGGTTAGGGAGGTTGTCGTTTTTTTGGACTTGTAGCCCTAAGGGGTTGTGATAATAGTATTATTTTAGTAATAGTATGATTAAGAGGCTGTTGATCAAGGGCTTGGACAAGTGGAGCGAACGGATCTTGTAACACTCCTAACCCGTATCCATTGCCAGAATAAGGTTATGAGGTATTACTTGACTGAACAAAACTTCTATAAGGTTAAAGATATTTACCAGGCATAAATTATCAACAATGCAACCTGTCTCATTGATTTTTTCATAAGAGCTCTTATAAATTTCCAAAATGACTAACTATCAAAACATAACCGAATATCTAATAACAAATTAACTACTATCAAGTTATAACTAAAACATTTCAACACATTAGTTAATTATAAGGCTTCTCTAAACAAAATAAGCGAGCCATCTTCGCATGGCTATAATGTATACAAAGTCAAAATATCATTCTACCTATAGTCTATCCTATACATGCCTTAAATCATGATGATATACCATCTTCTCAACTCACATAATGACTCGGTAGTGTGATGATATCTCCGGCTCTTCCAACTCGAACTAAAGGATAAACCTATAAGGAGTGGAAAAGAGAACACGGAGTAAGCTTCAATGCTTAGTAAGTTTTAAGCAATGCAAACAATTAATTTACTTATAGATCGGTTATTTCAAATTTTCAATAAATTATTCCTAGGTAATTGCCATTTCGGCCAAGTATCCATGAACATAATGCATATTTAGCAAATTCACCTCACTTGAATCTGAACTCAATTAAAACCAAATATTGAAATCACAAATAAGATCATAAGAACTCGAAAAGTATGTCATTAACTAGTTTTAACCATGTTTGCAACAAAATCACAAATTCACTACAAGCTGTTTTCCTGAGCAACAGTCACTAAATTATTTATAACTAGAGATAAGAAACTCCAAATAAAGTGCCGTTAATTTTTCCTGAAAATATACTTATATATCTTCCATCCATTAAATTTTCAGAATTTTTGGTTTGACCAATCACTACCAGATTTTTATTGAAGTTTCCCCTGTTTCACTGTTTGACTATTCTGACCACTCTTCACTACAAATCAATTTTCTCATTACAAAGAATTCGAAATATGTTATCGTTTACTTAATTTGAAACTAGACTCATTAAGGTGTCTAATAATATAAATTTTCTCTTATAATCATCATTGTAAAATTTATAATGATTTTCTAAAGACAGAATAGGGGATTTCAAAGTCATTTTGACTCTGTCTCACTCCACTTCAAATATCTCATTATCTAAAATTCTTTTGCTTACACGGTTTCTTTTATAAGAAACTAGACTCATTAAGCTTTAATTTCATAATTTATTCAGCTTCTAATTCAATTTCCACAATTTATGGTGATTTTTCAAAATCACGCTACAGTTGCTGTCCCAAGCAGATTTATTACAAATTTGCTCTTTCACACATTCCTTGCATTCAAATTATCTAAATATGTATATCATGTCATTCAAGATCGAACTCATATAACATAGGCATTAAAATGCTTCACTATCAGCTTTAGTTCAATTGAAACGAATGAAATACAATATCATATTCACATTTAATTTTCCAAGATCGTAATCACCTAAAAATAAAATCATATACTTCCACAAACCTTTCCACAAGGACCAAGTGTTTATATTTGAATATAAACATAGAATCACTTCACATAACTTCACATATTTACCGAATATATCACAATCACATTTATGGTCATAACACTTATTCACAGATGCATCACTTTATATATATTTATAATTTAATTCAAATCAAAATCGCATACGAGTACATGATACATACCTGGCCAACTTAATATGTAATGCACTTTCAATTTGTCAACTTAGTGTAGGATCTTGTAAATGTATACTTTTATCAAATTCATCGGCACTTGGCCTACTAGGTATAAAACCCGAAATTATATTATCAGCACAAAGCCTGCGGGACTTTAACCCGGATACATTTCCAGCACGAAGCCTGCGGGACTTTGGCCCGGATACATTTCCAGCACGAAGCCTGCGGGACTTTGGCCCGGATATATTTCCAGCACGAAGCCTGGGGGACTTTAGCCCAGATACATTTCCAGTGTCTTGCATATTTATTCACATGTTAACGCATTTCACATAATATTTCACATTAACAATTTAATTGCTTCATTCGAATATAAGCACAAAATGTACACCTACCTTTTAACTTCGGTTCAATAATCATACACAAGGAACACATAATCTTTTCATTATCCTGGTTTCACTTTTAATAACCATTCGACTATATGCCATATTCACAAATTATTTCACACACAACCTCGATCAAGTAGGAACAATAGTCACAATTCATCTATTATACAAATATCCCATTCTTTGACTTTGTTTCATAATAGCTATTCTGTCACCACATATATACCATTCAATTCACCTTCGACTTTATACAAACAAGTACAATAAAATTGTATACACATATTACACACTTTCACATCATCACTTAATAGTCATTCGGCCACATTATATACATAAATCATCCATTACATATTCGGCTTTATAGCCGAAATTCAATATACTTATTGCAAATCGAACTTCTAAACGTCAAATAATTACTTATCATATTATATAATCTTAAGCGCGCAGCAAATCAAATATAATTACTTAAGGACTTACCTCGGAAGACGATAATCGGAACGAGACGACTAATCGACCATTTTGATTTTCCCCCCGATCCAAATCCGAATTCTACTTTTGCCAATCTAATTAATATCAAAATTAACTCACTTATTCAACATTTCATTAAATTTTATCTAAAGACACATAATTTGGGCATTTTACATTTTATCCCCTAACATTTCACATTTTTACAATTTAATCCCTATTTCAAAATAACACAAATTACTCAAAATTTCATCAAACCCATGTTAGGCCGAATTTACCTTAGGTCTCTAGCAACCCATTTCTTTTATTTATTTCACGTTTTGACCCCTCAATTTACAAATTTCTAAATTTAGTCTTTAATACACATTTTTATCAAAAATCACTTAATCAATCATGAAAATCAAACATCAAAGATTTTTTACTCATCATCAAACAACAAGATACTCAAACATTCAATAATGGCATCATCCAAATACTTTAGCAATTTTAAAATTAGAGGTACGGGCCAGCTAGATTACGAAGCAACGATCTCAAAAACGTAAAAATTATTAAAAACCGAGACGACATGGACTTACATGCATGAACAACCATGGCCTAACCTTCAAAGCTTTGAGAACCTTATTTTCTTTCTCACATTCGGCTATTGATGAAGATGATAGCATGTAATTTGGCTTTTGTTTTATTTTATTTTATTATAATTACCAAATACCATATTTAACCTTAATATACATTAATAATTTCCATTATACCAAGCCATGGAATTCCACTATCAACAATTATGGAATAATTACCACTTAAGGACTCCCACTATTTAATTCCATAGCTATTTAATATCTTTAACTTATAGAACACAACTTTTACGCTTTGCGCAATTTAGTCCTTTTTGCTTAATTAACTATCAAAACAATAAAATTTTTCAACGAAACTTTAATATCATCTTATTGCCACTCCGTAAATATTTATAAAAATATTTACGACTCGGTTTATAGAAATGAGGTCTCGATACCTTATTTTCTAAACCCACTTGACCTTAGGGTCATACCACTTGAGCTTAATAAATCGCTTATAAAACAAAAATCACAATATCAAAAACCTTTTTTAAACTCACAATTAACTCATAAATATTAAATATAATATTTACAAACCTACTCATCGGATTTAGTGGCCCCGAACCACTGTTCTGATTAACCCTAAAAACGGGTTGTTATAGATCTTGATCGAGACACTATTTTCGGCAAAGGTAGGAACGCTAAGGCCTAAGGTGTTGTTGGCCGAATATGGTAAGAAGTTAATATGTAGTTCGTTTCGGTAGTAAGATTAATGTGGTAGTATTATAATTCTAGGCAGTTCGTGCGGGGATCTCGTCAACGAATCGTCATAAAACAGGTGTGTAACTGACACCCTCTCATAGACTAGATCGGCAAAAGCCAAAAAGCCGAAATGCTGAAAAGTTGGTATTTTGGGAATTTGAGAGTGTGCGAATGCTCGTAAGATAGTTGGGTTTGTATGTTTGGTATTCTGAAGGTAATAAACTGCAGTACGTGCGATTTCGTGCATTTTGATAACTTGGGCTTAATGGGCCAAAAATCGGGTTCATGGGCTAATGGGCTCAATTTGGTAAGTATGCGCGGTAAGTATTCTGATAGTACGTAAATGGATAGGATATGCATGAAAACCCTAGAAGTAGCTAAATCACTACAATACCCTTATGTATGGAAAATTACCATGATACCCCTAGGTGTAAATGACCAATATGCCCCTAGGGTTAATTTTGTCTAAAAAGCATGTTGATTTAAATCTGTATGATGTATGCCATGAATGAATATTTGTTGCATGGGGACATGGGTTATATTTTGGAGGAAGCGTCCTGGTGGCTATGCCACAATTATCTGATCTGGTGGCTCTGCCACATATATCTATTCTGGTGGTTTTGGCACGATTATCTGTATCTGGTGACTCTGTCACATTATCTGTTCTGGCAGCCATGCTGCATAATTTTGTGGCGTGTAGCGGTTGGGTGGGTCGAGTAGTCTCCCCACATGGTGAAAGGTTGGTAAGGGGGTGTATGTGGTTGGTTATGGGTTGGGTTCTGCATATACATGAAATATCTGATCTGATCTGTTATGGGCCTATGGGCTTAATTCTGTATTCTGTTCTGGGCTAAGGCCAATTTATTCTGTTTCTGTGGTTTGAGCTGATATGGGCTATGGTTGGGTTAATTTTACACACTGAGTTTCCCCAAACTCATCCCCTATTTTCATCCATGTAGGTGATCCCCAGCCATAGTGGGGTTGGAGCTGCGAGGGATTCGGAGTGGCCACTCGTTCTGCAATATGGATTTCTTCTGGTGATTTGGACTTCAATTTTCTTTACTTTGATGATTTGGGTTTTGTTAGGTAATAAGGCCGCTTATAATTATTTTTTTGGGGGTTTTGATTTATAACTTATCATGATGATCTTAAATTATATTAACTGTCAAAATGGGCGAGATCTAGGGTTCGTTTTCCAAAAACATAAACTGATTTCAAAGTAACACAATTACAAACAAGGCTTCTGCTATGATAACGTTTTACAAACTTAAATACGTTTTATTCTAAAATAGACATAATTTCAATGGCAACCTAAAAATATACTCGATGTTAGAGTGTGGCAATAGCGGTGAGCATGTCTAGGATTGGATCCGAAAGAGCTTGGTACTTAAGCAGTCCGATGGACTCACCTCCTTTTTCCGGTTTCCTACCTGGTGCACAGCTTCCATTCACTTTAACCCTCAATGAATTAATCCTTTGAACATCAAGTACGATTTCCTAGACTTAGAATGAAAAAATGTTTTAACATTTTGATGTGGCACGTCGAATCCGGTCATAACGTCTAGGCCGGGTTTGGGGTGTTACATTTTGTGGTATCAGAGCCAAGTTGCAACAACTCGGCTGTGGAATGGGTTTACAAAAATGAAGATTGTAAAAAAAAATTGGTTTTTAAAATCTGGACTTCTAAAGGTGGCATTCCGAATCTCTGGCCCAAGCCTGTAAGTATTCTGAATTTTTTTGAATGTATTCTGAATTATCTGTCTGTACTGAAACTTTACTAGAATACTCTAAATAGGATGCTACTGAAATCCTAGAAAAGCTTGCTAAAAGACTGAAACTGTAGCTAGACATCGATTCTGCGAAAACTAACTCTGAATTACTGTCTGAATCATAAAACATCTGTAATAAACATTGGAATGATATTTATGCATAAAATTCATAATCAGATAATACGATATGAGTACAAGAGCCACTCGTGGAAGAGGCCGTTGGCGTGGCCGAGGAAGGGCTCGAGCGGTATCTTCATCTTCGGGACATATGCCGGCGGCAGATGCACCGGTACCATCGGAAATAGAAGTGGAGTCTCATGATCGTGGTGCCGGGGATGACGCCCTGTCCCAGGCTATGCTTCGAGTTCTGGAAAGGGTTGCCGGGGCAAGTTCAGGCAACGGAATTCGAGGATCGATTTCTGAACGGCTCTGAGCTAATGGAGCGGAGATCTTTAGGGGCGTATCTGGTGTAGCCCCGAATGTGGTGGAATATTGGTTGGAGGCCACAGAACGAATTATGGATGACTTGGATTGCTCGGTGGAGCAGAAGCTGAAGGGGGCCGTATCGCTGCTACGAGATGAGGCTTATTAGTGGTGGCTCACCGTGAGGGATGGAACCCCAGCTGATAGGGTTACTTGGGAGCTGTTTAAGACAGCCTTTAAAGGAAAGTACGTTGGGGCAAGTTATATGGATGCCCGCAAGAAGGAATTCCTAAATCTGGTCCAAGGATGTAAAACTGTTGCTGAGTATGAGGCTAAGTTTCTGAGGCTGAGCCGGTATGCTGTGGGGATAGTGTAACGCCCCATACTCGAGACCGTTGCCGGAGTCAAACACGAGGTGTTTACGGACTTAATTCATTTACTTACACAGTTCATTTTAAAATTTCCAGACAAGCTGGCTAACTGCGTCACAGTTACTTTAAAAATCATATCTTGAGTTCCAAAACTCGAAAACTGATTCCGTAAATTTTTCCTGAAACTAGACACATATTTCCATCTACAAATATTTTTCTAGAATTTTTGGTTGAGCCAATTAGTACAGTTTATTAGTTAAAGTCTCCCCTGTTTCAGGGTTCGACTACTCTGACCTTCATGCATTACGACTTAGATATCTCCCTGTACAGAGCTTCAATACTTATGCCGTTTGTTTATAATGAAACTAGACTCAAAAAGGAATCTATAAATATAAAGCATAACTTCTAATTGTCTCTGGTTAATTTATGGTAAATTTTCAAAGTCAGAACAGGGGATCCAATAATCGCTCTGGCCTTGTTTCACGAAAACTTAAACATCTCACAAAATAAGGCTCATATGGTTGTTTCGCTTCTTCCATATGAAAATAGACTCATCAATATTCGATTACATAATTTATTCATTATTTAATTACATTTTTACTATTTTTAGTGATTTTTCAAACTCACATCACTGCTGCTGTCAGTATCTATTTTAAGGCAGATTTTACCTATTTCATAGTTTCCATGATTCAACTAGCCATTTAACATACATAGCACCAAATATGATCGTGATTAACCATTCCAATGGCTAATCATTGCCATGCATTTCCACACCTCTCAATAACCATATATATACAAAATGATTATAACGCTATGCTCAAAATATATAAGCCATTTTCGCATGGCCAACCGAATATATACGATAGCCACATACAAAGAGCATGATTTTGATTGGCTTTATAACATGATCGCTATACACATTCGGCTACCCGTCATAGGTATAAACTAATCACCTCAATATATAATTCAAGTAGAATCATTATATCACCGTTTATTTGTTATGCTTATATGTCATGACTTAATCAAATCATAAACTAAGTTTCATTACTCGAAGACTTACCTCGGATGTTGTTGAACGATTTTGACGGCTATTCGATCACTTTTTCCTTTCCCTTATCCAACTTTGATCCTCTAGGCTCTTGAGCTAAATCAAACAATTTACTTCCCAAATCAAACATAGTCATACGACATCCATATACATTTTATACTAGCCGAAATGTACCATCAAGATATACTTTACTCAAATAATTTACCTTGGCCGAACATGTATAATGTTTTGTAGCTTAATAAATTTAACATACACTATGTATTTATAATATTTTTGCAGCCAACTATCCATGGTCATACAGACACACAATAAAAAATAAATACCAAAATTTTCATATCCTTTATGCCCTATGCCGAATACACTTGTCATGTTCACCTACATTTTTCAAGTACAACATTCTCATATTCGGCATTAGCATCAAGCATAATAGCCAATTCTTCCCACTTTGAATCTATGCATCTATTTAATCATAGTTTGTTCAAGCACTCATACAACAAGATACATCCAATTTAACAAGAAACAAAAAACCTTATTTCTCCCTAGCTACTATGGCCGAAAGTTCTAGGCATCTCAATACCGAAATTTTTAACATGGGTTGCCTAAAGAACTTGGTGATGAGTTCAAATTAATCTAACATTTCAAGCAACTTAACACATCCATATGACTAAAAATTCTAAGTTTAAACACAATACAACATTTTAGCACCATGGCCGAATACTTCATGAAGTTGTTAAGACCCATCCTTTTCAAATTCTCACACACACTCACATTCAATCCTTTTTATTAAGCACTCAAACTCAATCATCTTCATGCCTCATCACCACAACATCAAACACCAACCAAGAAGACAACACCCATGGCCGAGTATCATCTCCATCAAATAGCAAAAAGAATTTAAACCATGGGCTAGGTAGAATTCAAACTAACATCTAAAAATATGCATGAATTTCATGGAATAACATCAAACATACCTCTTCCTATACATCAACCAACCGAACATGAAGCAAGAGAATCCTCTTCTTCTTCCTTCCTCAAGTCACGGCAATGGGGGAGTATGGATGAGACAACTTTCTTTTCATCACCCCTCCCTTTTCATTACTTGATTACTAACCTTTTATTTTATTATTTCTAACATAAAACATTAACACAAAATGTTTATAATATGCTTTAACCCATAGCATGGCCGGCCACCATCTAGATTTTGGTCAATTTGACATGCAAACCCATCATTTTTACAACATGCATTAATAGTTCCTTATAGATTAACCTATCACATTTCAAAAGTGTCACACATAAGTCCTATTAACTAAATTCACATGCAATCGACTAAATCGAAGCTTAAAACTTTCACACATTCATATTCACATATTTTAGACAATAAATATCATATTCAAATACTTCGGTGACTTGGTTTAGTGGTCCCAAAACCACTTTCCGACTAGGGTCAATTTAGGGCTGTCACACCCACACTCATCAAACTCCTAATTCCTCTCCACAAATCTCTCCCCAATCCTCTCCATAATTTCCTCCTTGATATCCTCCACCTATCACTCCACCAATCATCCATTAGAATTTTACTGCAACACAACTACTAGCTGAACCAAGCTGCAAAATAAATTCCTCATTTGCGCTATGCTAACGCTCGAACCTCAGACCTCAAGGTTTCTTTACACGCCACCTCGCCAGTAGACCACAAGGCTTTTTGTGACTTAAAATAAGCGCAATTATTTATAAAGCCTATGTACTAGAGTCCAGATTCATTTAAGAGCAAATTTTAAAAAAATTCTGCCAAGGCCAAGACTTGAACCTATTCTCAAACACACCCAAATCACTTTAGCCATTAAAGAAAACATGCAATATGTGTCACTTCCTTGCTTAACTAAAATATTTATGAGTAGTCTCCTAACCCTTCCCATGCTCAAAGCCCAATACTTCTAGGCCCAATTTCGAGGCGTTACATATATAATTATTAAGCTAACATAACAACTCATTGAAATAATAGAAATTTATTCATCTAATGTTTAGCATACTTAACAAAATTTCAAATTATTGAACAAAATATATCCTAATCATAATTAATAGAAAAATTTATTCTGAGTGGAAATAATTCAAATTTTCGATCCCCCCAACTTAAAATGAACAATGTCCTCATTGTTTAAAGTGAATAGATACTATACACCAGGTAGGATTCTAGAAAAGAGGAGGTGAGTCAATTTGACTGCTTAGGTACCAAGCTTTTTTCTAAATCCAATCCTAGACATGTATATACCCATTGCCACACTTTATACTTCGTGACTTGCTCAAATTTTATTAGTGATTTTTCTCTCTTAATTTAAAATAAAAAAAATCCTTATTAAGTTAATCCTAAAATGACTTAAGAACAGAAATAAAATAAAGTCAAGATTCCCCCTTTATTTATTTGCAGACCCTTCCAAATTTGACTCATCTTTGGCTCCATCACTATTGCCTTTGCATGAATTATTTTGCTCCATCTTCGATAATGGACTCCATGGTTCAAATATAAAATCTGAAAATTCAGGCACAAAAAAAAAATGGGTCATTGTAAATTTTCTTAAGAGCACTTCTCATCAAGTCATCCTTTATTTTTTAGTATCTCCAGTAAGCTTGTTGCTGCCATTGCATATGCTGCATTATGTCCATCAACTTTGGAAGTTCATCTCAAAGATCTAGGCTAGGCGGTTGAGCTCTAAATATTGAAGTTTTGTCATCGGGCTCAATTTCTAGTTCTATTGGTTCCACCTTATCAGGGACTTTAGCCGATTGTATTGGCTCGATCTCTGTAGGATCTTCTTCCTCTTCATCAGGATCCTCACTTTCTTCAACTCGCTGCTGTAGAATAGAATCTCCAACTACCCAGTAGAGGTCCCAATCTGTGATTGTGCCCTGGCTATACCCGGTCTTCTTTACGTTTGCAAGAATCTCAGCTTTTAAGCACAAAATTGTTATCGTAAAGTGGAAGTAAGCAGGGCTAGAACGTCTAGTGGCACAATTCCTCATCTCTCGTAGGACGATTTTTCCCACATAAATGGTCTTTCCAGTTAAAATCGAGTATAATAAGACCATTCGCTCCATCAAGATTGTAGTCCTATGTGAACTAGGCATAAGGCTGAAACGGATGAAATAAAACCATACCTTTGCAAGTGGTGTCAAAGGTTCTCTTCGACAAGTGTGGATTCCTTGCTTTGACATAGTCCACTTAGAACCTGGAACTATAAGTTCCCCAAGAATTTCTTGCAAATTTTTAGGCTCGATGTTTCTTATCAAAGAAGAATATTCATTATTTTTGAAATTAGGTAATTCAAAGAACTCATTAATATCATTTGAACTTATTGGTACCTTGTTTCTGGGAACTAGAACTTCTATCAAATCGTTTCGCGTAGAATTCACGAACTAGTTCCTCATCCACACTAGGCCTCTTTTCACAAAACAATTCCCAATTCAGGGCTTCAGCAACTTGAAGAATACGTGCCATAAAGTCTTTGTAGTTTCTCTCTTTGAAAGTGAAGCCTTTCTCTTGATGCATCTGTTGATTTTTGAAGATACTCTCATATCTTGCTTTGGCTTCTTCACAATGGAATTTGTTTTGTGTTTCATCAATTTGAGCACAAGCATGAGTTCTCTTGCGAGACATTATTAACCTGAACAAAAGATGGGAAAAATTATTTTCTCAAAATTTTAATTCACAAAATTAATTAATAATTTAGTAAATTGAAAAATTAAATAATTGAATAAAATTAAAATTTGGGAGGAAACAAATTGTCTTACCACCTTTTTTATAAAACTCAGAATTCCTAAAAATAATTAATAAACAAAAGAGGTCAATTTAAGGTGGGTTAGGAGATTTCGGCTAAGGGGCTTGGTGTAGGGGTGTGTCGTACAAGTGCTGGACAGCAAATAGACTCATCGAGTAGGAGCAAGAAGCAGCAAAGGCTTGGCACGATGACCTGCACGGGCAGCTGGCCGCAAAGCTGAGTGGGCAATAGCTTAGGCGCACGCACGCTACAGCTGGAGCAGATGCAACGCCAAGGTGCAGGCCTGGTGAGTGTTGGAGCTGGACATGCACAAGTGCTAGAGCAGGATGGGGCACGTAATGCAGCGCGCGATGGGGGCAGGTGTGCTTGGAGTGTGTGATGGAGCTAGGCTACTGGGTGCTTGCTGGCCAAATGGCTGCTAGGCTAGGGGCTTGTGGCACTTTAAGGGTTTTGCTGTTTGGAATTTTTAGTGATGAATGAATGGAGAAGGTAGTATTTATAATGAAAGGAATAGGACTTAAAGTAGAATTCTTAGTGAAATTTAATAATTAAAAACTCTAAATTCTAATTTTAATCCAAGTTAACAACAATTAATAATTAAAAATATGCATATTAAATTATTAATGCTATTAATTTATTTAAACAAAAATGAGATATGATTAAAACTAATCCAAATTCTATGCTAAATTGATAAAAATTTAATATATAAATTATAATAGATATAATTATAAATTAAAGATTATCATCTTATTATTATTAAAAACTTATCAAATAAAATATGATGAAATTAATACTAATCCTAACTCTATATAAAGTTGATAATAATTGATATATATTATAATGAATATAATTATATATTAATAATTATTATCTTTTTTTTGAATTAAAAACATTTATTCTAGAAGCCTTTTGAAAATAATTACAAAAAAAAAGCATCTAGTTTTTATTATTTACGAAAAGAGCAACCAAAATTTGAAAACAATTCAATTAAGTCCCTAGACTTAATGAAAATTTGAAATTGAGTTGTAATTTAAAACTTAGGTCAAAATTGACCTCTTTATTCAAAAAACGAAAAATTTACTTTTCTATTTAGGGAATAATTTCTAGGAAAATTATGTTAAAATCAATTCCTAGGAAAAATTGGAGGGGTCACAAGCGGTCCTACTTAAGTTCCAATCTCCTAGACAGAATTGATTTAATCATACTAATCTCGAAAATATACCCTAAATTATTTATTAAAAGGAAAAATAAGAAAATTTAAACATCTGATAGAATTAACGAAATTTGATTCCGTTCAGTCTTATCTCCCCAATAATGTTTTAGACGCTGAGCATTAACTTGAAGATTACCACCTCTTACCTTGGAGTTCAACAACTCCATATGGATAGACGCAATGAATCGTAAATGGACCGGACCAACATGATTTTAGTTTACCTCGTAAGAACTTTAATATGGAATTAAATAACAAGACTTGCTGACCTGCATCAAACTCTCGAACTCGAATGTGCTTGTCATGCCATTTCTTAAGTCTCTCCTTAAGTAGTTTGGCATTTTTGTACGAGAACGTTTGAAATTCCTCTAGCTCATTGAGTTGGAGCATCCATTTCTCTTTAGCAAGCTTAAGATCCAAGTTGAGTTGTCGAAGGGCCCAGTAAGCTTTGTTTTCTAACTCCAAGGGCAGATGACAAGCTTTCCCAAAGACCAACCTGTAGGGTGACATCCCTAGAGGTGTCTTGTATGCTATCCTGTAAGCCCATAAAGCATCATCCAGTCTTTTGGACCAATTTCGTCGATTCGGGCAAACTACCTTCTCAAGTATGCCTTTGATCTCCTTTTTTGCTAGTTTAGCTTGCCCATTCTTCTGCGAATGGTAAGCTGTAGCGACCTTGTGTTTCACTCCATGTTTATCTGACAACCATTTCAACCACTTGTTCACAAAATGGGACCCTTCATCATTGATAGTAGCTCTTGGGGTTCCAAACCTTGTGAACACGTGTTTCTATAAAAACTTTATTACAACCCTAGCATTGTTTGTTGGATAAGCTTCAGCCTCGACCCACTTAGACACGTAGTCTACAGCTACCAAGATGTACTTGTGACCAAAAAATGAAGGGAAAGGATGGAGGAAGTCAATGTCCCAAACATCGAATAATTCTACCTCAACGATGTTTGTTCGAGGCTTCTCATTTCTACTGGTGACATTTTTGATCCTTTGACATCGAACAAAACTCTTTAGGTAAGTGTATGCGTCCTTAAATAGTGTTGGCCAAAAGAATCCAGCTTGCAATACTTTGGCCGTAGTACGAGTACCTCCGAAGTGTCCCCCACTTGTAGCTGAGTGACAATGGTATCGAATCTTTTTTACTTCATCTTTTGCCACACATCTCCTGATCATTTGATCTACACACTTCTTGAACAAGTATGGTTCTTCCCAGAAATAGTACTTCACATCATGAATAAACTTTTTCCTTTGATGATATGTCTTATCAATCGACATCAAACCACAAGCTAAATAATTAGAAATATCAGCAATCCAAGGGGTATTATGGACATGATTTACCTTTAGTATGTGTTCATCTGAAAATGTTTCTTGAATTGGTATAAGAGGGGAGTTCCCTTCTTGCGACTCCAATATGGACAAGTGATCTGCTACTTGATTTTCCACTCCCTTTTGATCTTGAATTTCTAGATCAAACTCTTGAAGTAGAAGTACCCATTGGATCAACCTCGACTTAGCATCTTTATTAGAGAGTAAGTACTCAATTATCGAGGGGTCCGTATAGAGAGTCACTTTGGTACCTACAAGATAAGATCGAAACTTGTCAAAAGCAAACACAATAGCAAGTAACTCTTTTTCTTTTACCGTATAATTTAGTTGAGCTCCTGTTAGAGTTTGACTTGCGTAGTAAATGGGATGAAAAACTTTGTTCCTTCGCTGGCCCATAACAGCTCCTATCGCGAAGTCATTCACATCACACATCAATTCAAATGGTAGATCCTAGTCTGGTGTGACTATTATAGGTGTCGTAACTAATCAAATCTTCAAATATTTGAAAGCCTTTAAGCATTCCTTATCAAACTTGAACGTCGAGTCCTTCTCCAATAATTTGAATAAGGGTTTAGCAATTTTGGAGAAGTCCTTGATGAATCTTCGATAGAAATCGGCGTGGCCCAAAAAGCTCCTAACACCTTTTACAGATGTTGGAGGTGGGAGTTTCTCAATAACATCTACCTTTGCTTTATATACTTTGATTCCATGTCTCGTTATCCGATGCCTTAGAACAATCCCTTCTCGTACCATGAAATGGCACTTTTCCCAATTGAGTACTAGGTTTGTTATTCGTATCGCCTTAGTACCTTGGCTAGATTGGCTAGGCAATCATCATATGCATCTCCAAGTACTAAAAAATCATCCATAAAAACTTCCAAATACTTCTCAACCATTTCAGTAAAAATAGACATCATACATCTTTGAAATGTAGCAGGTGCGTTACATAAACCAAATGGCATGTGTCTAAATGCAAATGTACTGTATGGGCAGGTGAATGTTGTCTTGTGCTGATCTTTCGGTGCTACTCTAATCTAATTATACCCAGAGTATCCACCAAGAAAATAGTAGTAGTCTCGCCCCACGAGTCTATCCAGCTCTGGTCCAACAACGGCAAAGAAAAGTGATCTTTCTTAGTCGCCTTGTTCAGGTTCTAGTAATCGATGCAAATTCTCTATCCTCTAATCGTTCTAGTTAGTATCAACTCGTTATTCTTGTTTTCAATGACTGTGATACCTCCTTTCTTTGGCACGTACTGGACTGGACTTACCCATGAACTATCTAAGATGGGGTAAATTATACCCGCATCTAACCACTTCATGATGGGGTTCAGTCTTTATTGTCCATCGATCGTCCCTTTTTCGCCATCTTCTAGTATGATCTTGTTCATGCATACAGATGGGCTAATACCGCAGATATCGACTATGGTTCATCTGATAGTCCAATTGAATTGTTTCAACACCAAGATGAGTTTCTCTTCTTGCTCAGTAGTTAATTCTACTAAAACAATCAAAGGCAGAGTAGAAGAGTTACCTAAATAAACATATTTTAGATGTGAAGGTAGTACCTTGAGTTCTAATTTAAGTAGCTCCTCGATTGACGCTAATCCCTTTCCTCTAACTCCAAAGATTCAAAGAGGGATTACGGAATAAATCCTCTTTGATTAGCTTCTAACAAAGCTAAGTACTCATCCTCCTCTTCATCATTCAGAGAATCTAATGTCAAAATTTGTTCCAACGGATCCTCCACACAGTTGGGCTCCTTCTCCACTATTAAATCTTCTAAATTGGATACTGCAAAACAATCATCAATTGTGTCAGGAAATCGTATAGACTTTAAAACGTCTAATGTTACCTAATTATCCTGAACACGCATAGTAAGCTCGTCCTTTTGCAAATCAATAAGGGTCCTTCCGGTTGCAAAGAATGATTTTCCTAAGATAATTGACACTTTTTTGTCGGCTTCAAAGTCTAGGATAATAAAATCAGCAGAGAAGATAAATTTATCTACACGTATCAATACGTCCTCAATTTTTCCTTCTAAGTGTGCTAAGGATCGATCTGCTAATTGAAGTGTAACTGTAACACCCTGTACCCGAGACCGTGGCCGGAGTCGAGCACGAGGTATTTACGGACTTATTTCATTGTAAAACACAGTTCATTTTAAAAATTTCCAGACAAGCTGGCTAACTGCGTCACTGTCACCTTAAAAACCATATCTTGAGTTCCAAAACTCGAAAACCAGTTTCGTAAATTTTACCTGAAACTAGACCACATATCCTTCTACAAATTTTTTTCTAGAATTTTTGGACAAGCCAATTAGTACATTTTATTAGTTAAAGTCTCCCCTATTTCAGGGTTCGACTACTCTGACCTTCATGCATTACGACTTAGATATCTCCTTGTACAGGGATTCAATACTTATGCCGTTTGTTTCTAATGAAACTAGACTCAAAAAGGAATCTATACATATATGGAATGACTTCTAATTATCTCTGGTTAATTTATAGTGAATTTTCAAAGTCAGATCAGGGGATCCAGAAATCGCTCTGGCCCTGTTCCACGGAAACTTAAATATCTCTTAAAATACGACTCATATGAGTTTTTCATTTCTTCCATATGAAATTAGATTCATCAAGGTTCGATTACATAATTTATTAACTATTTAATTCTATTCCTACTATTTTTAGTGATTTTTCAAATCCACACCACTGCTGCTGTCACCATCTGTTTTTAAGGTAAACTTTACCTATTTCATGGTTTCCATGAATCAACTAGAACTTGTCATACAAAGCACCAAAATGATCATGATTAACCATTCCAATGGCTAATCGTTACCAAACATTTCCATACCTCTCAATGAACAACATACAAAACGACTATAATGCTATGCTCAAAGTATATATATAAGCCATTTTCGCATGGCTATCCAAATTTATACAAAACCAAAGGGTACATGACCAACAACAAAAAGGGTAGTCCTATACATGCCATTTTCAAAGTTCAACCAAAAGTGTACCAAAAGGGCTTTGATAGTGTGGACGACTTCGACTTCGACAATCCCGAGTCTGATAGCTGACGAACCGAAATCTATAAAACAAAGATTCAAAGAACGGAGTAAGCATTTAATGCTTAGTAAGTTTTGAGCAATGAAATTAGGCACAACTAAAGTATAGCATTCATATAACTAAACGGATAATTTCATATACACATATTCTCAAAAAAATCAGTTCTACTTCACATTTCCAACCTTTATATTCACACATAAGGGATCAACTTAACCAAAGGCCGGAAGCTCATTAATTGACTGAGCGAATAATATTTAAAAGGAATCAACTACTCCAATGCATATACGAAACGTACCTCATCGTTGGAATTTTACGAGCGTATTAATTGAAATTATTACAGCAAGATCGCTCATTCCCAAACCAAGTACCTTCGAAATTTAGCCGGATATAGCTACTTGCACAAATGCCTTTGGGACTTAGCCCGATTATAGTAACTCGCACAAATGCCTTTGGGACTTAGCCCAGATATAGTAGCTCGCACAAATGCCTTCGGGCTTAGCCCAGAATTAGTCACCAGCACAAATGCCTTCGGGACTTAGCCCGGTTATCATCCAAATATCCATGCACATATCAATAAATCATGACACATCTATATTTCATTTTCATAACTAGAATTCAAACACAAGTCACTTATCAAGCATTATCATTTTCGGCTCAATAGTACATACAAAGAGCATGATTTTAATTTACTTAAAACATGATCTAATCGAATCATAATCTAAGATCCATTACTCAAAAACTTACTTCGGATGTTGTCGAACGATTCGATCACTTTTTTCCTTTCCCTTGTCCAACTTTGGTCCTCTAAGCTCTTGAGCTAATTCAAGCAAATTTAACTTATTAAAGTCTCATTATGCTAGCTTATGGCCGAATATGACAAGGAGTTGATAGGTCATATGGCCACCTTTAGCTCAAATACAAAGTGGTCATACGCATTTTTAATCACATTGAGCAATTTAATACAATTAATCTAACATTTCCTCATGTGCACCTTCATGACCGAATACACACATCATTAACCTAATATCAATTAACTAAGCACTTTAACAAATTCTCCTTGAGCCGATTATCTAAGTCAAGATAAAAGCATCAATATGCTTGCCCCTAACCGAATACATGCAACACCAATCTATCTCATGTGGCCGAAGATGCATGTCTATGTTGAGGCCAATTATATGCTTCATACTTCCTACAAATATGGTTACTTGTATTAACTACATACCATTTTGTTTCAAGTTCAAAACTCGGCTAATACACATATATACACTAGTAATCAAATACTAGTATTTGCACTTCACCATACTACCATTTCTCATGCAAATAACATGAACAACAACCATATTTCCTACTATGGCCGAATGCATCAAGACACCATACCATTTCAATTTTGGTCATGGGTTAAACAAAGAACCTAATGTCTAACTCAAAAAAAATGCTAAAAAGAAAATCCAAGAGGCATCAATCCACCATCACATGTATCATTACAAAGCTTCACATTTAGCATGCAAATGACATCAACACAATTCCACCTTAGCCGAAACTTAACTCATCTCCATGCATCATCACCACAACATCAAACAACAACCAAGAAGACAACACCCATGGCCGAATATCATCTCCAACACATAGCAAAGATTTAAACCATGGGCTAGGTAGAACTCAAGCTAACAACTAAAACATGCATGCATCTCATGGAACATCATCAAACATACCTTAATCTAGATACTAGTATGGCCGAACCTCTTCAATCTTTTCTTCCCCTCCTTCCTTTGATTTTTCGGTCAAGAAGAAACAAATGAGAACCTCTGTTATTTTTTTTCATCATCCTGCTAACCATTTTTATTTTATTGCCCATGCTCCTTATTTTATTTTTCCTAACATAAAACACTAACATAAAAGGTTTATAATACCTTTTATCCCATAGCATGGCCGGCCACTAGTCAAATTTTGGGTAATTTGACATGCAAACCCATCACCTTTATAACATGCATTAATAGGCCACTTACATTTGCCTAGCACATTTCTAAATTTTCTCACATAAGTCCTATTAACTAAATTCACATGCAATTAACTAAATCGAAGCTTAAAACTTTCATACATTCATATTCACATATTTTAGACAATAATTATCATATTCAAATAATTTGGTGACACGGTTTAGCGGTCCCGAAACCGCTTTCCGACTAGGGTCACTTTAGGGCTGTCACAGTAACTGTAGTAAGTCTAACTTCACCTATCCCCAACTTTCTAAATATTGACATAGGCATCAAGTTGATACTCGTACCCAAGTCACATAGTGCCTTACCATAATATGTTGCTCCAATGTTGCAAGGTATGGTAAAACATCCAGGATCCTTCAATTTTGGGGGTAGTTTGTCTTAAAGATATGCATTGCATTCCTTCGTCAGAGCTACCGTCTCAAATTCTCTGAGTCTTCATTTTTTGGACAGGATATCCTTCATGAATTTGACGTAGTTCAGAATTTGCTCTAGTGCTTTAACCAACAGGATGTTGATATGAAGTTTCTTGAGTACGTCTAGGAACTTATTGAATAAAAACTCCTACTTCTGCTTTTGAAGTTTTTGAGGGTAGGGTGGTGGTGATTTCTTTACTAGAACTGGTTGAATTAGAATTAGCTAGTTCTGAAATTACCTTGTCAGGTTTTGCAGATTTTGGTTCATGTGAAACTAGAATTTCAATGCTCGGTTGAACTTCCTCTGATTCTTAAGCATCAACTTGCTCCTTTTCAGCTTTAATGGTGTTGGGCTCTACTGTCTTTGCACTCCTCAATGTTAATACTTTACAATGCTCCCTAATCGGATTCCTTGAATTTTTTGTATCCCTAGGTAAAGCACCTTGTGGTCGATTCCTGAGTTCAGTTGCAAACTGGCCCATTTGGTTTTCTAGGTTTTTCAATATAATTGCTTGGCTTTGGATTAAGGCATCATTATTGGTGATATATGCCTTCAACAGATTTTCTAAGCCATTGGATGGTTCAGCTTGGGTTGGTTTCTGAACTTGTTGGGGAAAACATGGTGGCTGGGTCAATCTAGGTTGGGCGTAAGTATTACTGGTTCCAACTCCTTGGTTACTCTAGGAAAAATTTGGGTGGTTTCACCACGATTGGTTATAAAAATTGGAATGCAGTCCTTGCCTTCCTCAGTTTTGGTTCTGGTTACCTATGTAGTACATGGATTCTGGGTTTGATGGACATTCTTCAAACAAATGTCCTTCCCCACAATAAACACATGCTATATTTTCAAATTGATTTGGTGGCTGTGCTGCAAAATTGTTAGACCCATTAGTAGTAAGATTTTTAAGCACTGAGGATATTGATTATACCTGAGATGCGAGTGAAGTAAGAGCATTTACTTCATGTATTCCAGCAACCCGTCTTCCTGACGCTGCTCGGTTGGTTGGCCATTGGTAATTGTTGCTGGCAATCCTCTCGATAATTTCATAAGCCTCATTGTAAGACTTAGAAAGGAGAGCACCATTACCAGAAGTGTCCACTACCATCCTCGTGTGAGCATTGAGACCATTATAAAATTTCTTAAGTTGGATGCAATGTGGGATTCCATGACGAGGGAACTTTTGTAATAACTCTTCGTACTTTTCCCATGCCTCATACAATGACTCATCATCCATTTATTGGAAGGCAGTGATCTCGTTCCTCAACTTAACATTATTGCTAGGAGGGAAATACTTCATAAGGAATCTTTTTGCTAACTCTTGCCATATGGAAATTGATTCAGTGGCAATGAGTTCAACTAGGCTCGAGCTTTGTTCCTCTGCGAATGTGTGAACAGCTTCAATCGTAATGCATCTTCGGGTACTCCGACTAACTTGAAAGAATCACTCACGTCCATAAATAGTCTTAAGTGTAGGTGAGGATATTCCGTAGGCATTCCACGAAATTAGCCCACTGTCTGAAGCATCTGGAACATGACTGGCTTCAGCTTGAACTGTTATGCCTCAATTTCGGGTCTCCTAATACCCGAATTAAGATCATTAAATATTGGCACGGCATACTATCATAAAGCTCTATCCCTATCATTAGCAATAAGGATAGGATTTTGAGTAGGGTTTGCTCCGTTTCCATAGATTGGATTTTCGAAGTTCATCTCTTCAGTCCTCCTCTGATTTGTTTGTCTTCTTCACTGTCGAAAAGTTCTTTCTATCTCAGGGTCTACAAGGAGTAGGTCAATAATTCGGTCAATACTCATAAACACCTGAAATAATCACAGAAAATTTAATTAAGTTAAAACTTCAACAGAAAAAAAAAACCAAAGTGTAAACTAACAAATTCACAAATAATGGCTTTTTAAAACAATCCCCGGCAACGGAGCCAAAAACTTGGAATGACGAAAATGTGCAAGTGGACACAATCGCAACAAGTAATAAAGTGACAAGTAAATGTCGAGTTATCGTACCCACAGGGACTATGAAAAGGATTATTTATGAATGCAATTTAAAACACTTTGGTGAATAAAAATATTTTGTTTAAAAATGGTGATTAAAAACTTAAGAAAATTAAAATAAATAAAAACTGAAGTAAAAGAAAGTTCTAATGCACAATTTCAAGATAAGATTTAATTCACGATGATATAATTGTGTTGGATTAATTACACTTCTCATCTTAGAATTATTAAACTTATGTTTATATTGCTACGAATAAAATCACGTCAACCCGGTAATTTGCTAACTTATGAACATACTTACATACCAAAATCCATTTATCTCTTGACATATCCCTATGTCAATTCAACTGACTAAACAGATTCTAGTAAGCAAACATGTTATTGCACAAACATACTCATTAAATTAAACTAATCTCTTGAATATCCCTATGCCAATTCAAACGATTAATTAAATCTAACAAGCATATAATAGACTATGTAAGGTAACAAGGTATCCCTACCTTGAAATAGTTTAATCAAAATAATCTTGCAAGTTATGCAAGGCGATAATATCACCAGATACATTGCTAATTTAACCTTCAGCTGCCTTAGAAGAATAAACATGTACTGATCAAGTACTGTGTCAATTAATTACAATTTCAATCCGTTTAAATAATTAATTCATTAGTTGCTTCATAGTCGTAACCCAAGAATTACTTAGGCATGATTTTACTTAATCAAGCATTTTACCGAGGCCTATAACAACATAAACACAATTTTAACAATTTAAGAAGATGAAATGCAATCAACCCAACACGAATTAAATTCAAGCTAACCTGATTAAATTATTCATTCCAACAACATGAATACTCATAGATATGTATATCATAACAACAACAAAAATTAGAGAGATAGGGAACAAGAATCAAATGCGATGGCTTTCCGAGGCTTGACTTGGTTGCTCCATTCTTCCTTCTTGTTGTCCTCGCCGATCAAGCCTTCAATGAACACTCAATTGCTGCTGCAAAATGGTTGAAGAACACCCCTTTTCCGAGGGAAGAAATTAGCAAAAGATCAAGGGAATTGAAATGGAAAAAATGAGAGAAAAATAATGAGAGAGGAGTGAAGTGTTGTGAAATGAATGAGGCATGAATGAGATGCTTTGAATGATCAGCCAAGGGGGGATTTTATAGCTGAGTGTGGCAGCTGAAATTTGCTAAAAATAGTAGCCAAAGAGCCACCCCTTGGCTGGCCACCTATGTGGCAAAGTTGATGCTTTCAACTTTGCTAAAAATGGCTTGGGGCAAATCCAAAAATCCACCAATTGTGGAGGGGTTTGAATGCAAATTTGACAATACTTCAAGGGCTTCTTTGCAAGCTTAATTAATCGGCTAAAAGGTGACTTGGTTCAGCATATGGCCGGTTTTGGGCTACCCAATCTTTGGCTGGTTCACTTCAATCGATTCGGTTCAACTGGACCACTTTTTCCATAATTAATTATTATTAAATTATTTAGCCCAAATTAAATTGGATATAAATTAAAATTAATTATATTATGAATTAATACACTTAATTGGACCGTCTTAGGCTGGAAATTAATTCACCTTGATACTTCAAATTGCTTCTCGGTTTTGTGCTTCAAACAATGTCTGCCGAGCCATTTTTCGCCCTTTGCGCAATTCTGTCGAAAATAACCAAAATTACTCAAAATTAATTATAAAATTAACTAAAATTCATCATGTTCATATTTTAAGTATAATTTAATTATTTTATAAAATTTAATTATTTTTTTACAAGAATTTAATCGAAACGGTATGATTTTAAGCTAAAAAAGGTATGTAAAAATGCGTAAATTTTCGTGTTTCCAAGGCTCTCAAAGAAAACATGAATTTTCTGCTTAGTGCATCTGCGACCACAGTCGCCTTTCCCGGGTGGTAGCCAATGATCAGTACGCAACCTAGTCCATTCAAGGACGCATCACTATAAACCACAAATTCTTTTCCCGATTCAAGTTGTACTAGTACTGGAGCTTCGGTCAGCAATGTCTTCAATCTCTCGAAACTCTGCTGACACTTCTCTGACCATTCAAACTTAACATCTTTTTGCAGCAACCTCGTCAAAGGAGTTACAATTATTGAAAATCATTTTACAAAGCGTCAGTAGTAGCCGGCCAAGCCCAAAAAGCTTCTAACCTGGATTATGTTCTTCGACAGCTTCCACACGACAAAAGGAGATATCTTATTCGGATCAACTTAGATGCCATCACCCGAAATAATGTGACCCAAAAATCCTACCACTTGAAGCCAGAACTCGCTTTTGCTGAATTAGCATACAATTTCTTGGCTTGCATGATCTGTAATACGGTCCTCAGATGTTCATCATGCTCGGACTCATTATGGGAATAGATCAAAATATCATCAATGAATACCACAACAAACTTGTCCAAGTATGGTCGAAAAATGCGATTCATTAAGTCCATAAATGCGGCTGGGGCGTTCATTAAACCAAAAGGCATGACCAGGAACTCGAAATGACCATACCTATTCCTGAAAGCATTCTTAGGCACGTCCAACTCTTTAACTCGCAACTGGTAGTAACCGGATCTCAGATCTATTTTTGAAAATATAGTGGCTCCTCTCAATTGACCAAACAGATCATCAATCCCTTACAACAGATACTTGTTCTTGATAGTTACCTTGTTAAGTCATCGATAGTCTATACATAGTCTCATCAAACCATCTTTCTTCTTTACAAATAATATAGGGGCACCCCAAGGCGAAAAGTTCGATCTTGCAAAACCTTTATCTGTCAGTTCTTGCAATTGTGCCTTTAACTTTTTCAGTTCGGTTGGCACCATTCTATACGGAGCAATAGAGATAGAAGTTGTCCTAGGCACCAGCTCAATACCAAACTCTACTTCTCTAACAGGAGGCAATCTAGGTAGCTCTTCTGGAAACACATCCGGATACTCGCATATTATCGGTACCGATTCCAACTTCAACTCAGATTCTTTAGCATTCAACATGAAGGCAAGGTAGGCTTCAAATCCTTTTCTCATATACCTGTGAGCCATCATTGCGGTAATGACAACCGGTGAAGTATCCAACTCACTTGAATCAATCCAGAGAATCTCACCATCTGAGCATTTCAATTCGATATACTTGCTACCACAATTTACAATTACATCATGCACAGCTAACCAATCCATGCCAAGTATTACATCAAACTCATTGAATGGAAATAACATAAGGTTAGCCAAAAAACAATGACCTTGAATCATCAAAGGACAATTCTTACAAACTTTATCAACTAGGACTGACTTGCCTAGAGGGCTTGACACCTTAATCACAAATTCCGTAAGCTCTACAGACATATCCATGCTAGATACCAATTTCATGCAAATGTATGAATGGGTTGACCCTGGGTCAATTAAGGCAATGACACGAGTATTATAGTTAGAAAATGTACCCATGATGACATCGGGAGTGGAGGCTTCCTCTCGAGTGCATGTTGCATAAGTTCTTGCCGGGGGTCGAGCCTCTGATTTTGCAGTAGCTTCCTTACCAACAGTTCAACTGCCACCTGTACTTCCGGAATGTCTCAGAGGTCTACCTCAATAAATAGGAGCATTCAGTTGTGGAGCTAATTCAACCTCTTTATTAGCTTGCTCCAAACAGTCTCTGAGAAAATGGTCAAGAGACCTGCATATGAAACACGCACCACTCTTCATTCAACATTCTCCAAAGTGAAATTTGTTGCAGCTTTTACACTTTGGCTTTTGATCATCCTCACTTCCCACATTAGTTACCATAGGGGAAGAAGACTTCGGGTTATGTCGCTCGGAGCTTCTTGATCTACCCAAATATCTTACTGACGAACAGGAGCGTTCTTGATGACTTCTCAATTTCTTTGTGGGGAAAGAATGTGCTCTGTCGCTAGACCTCTTACTCGAAACGCGAGCTTCTCAGCTTACTTCCTTTCCTTGTTTAGCTTTATGGCCTTCTTGGCCATATCAGCTAATTTGGAAAATTCTCGTATCTTAAGGATCCCAATCAGCAATTTAATTTCCTCATTCTAACCTTCCTCGAAGCGCTTACACATTTCTGTCTCTGATTGGACCCACTCCGATGCATGCTAACTTAACCTAATGAATTCTCTTTTGTATTCTGACACAGTCTTATTTCCTTGTTTGAGTTTCAGGAACTCCTTTCACTTCGAATCTAAAAACCTTTGACTGATGTATTTCTTTTTAAACTCATCCTGGAAGAATTCCCATCTAATGTCTTCCTTTGATACCACTGAGGATACCATCTTCCACCAATGGAATGATGTATTTTTTAGAAGAGATACAACACACTTCAAGCACTTCTTGAGTGTACACGGTAATTCATCCAAAACTCGCACAGTGTTCTTGAGCCAGAACTCAGCTCATTCCGCATCATCCTCAACCCTAGCTCTAAACTCTTCAGCCCCGTATTTCCTAAGTTTGTCCATTGGGGCTTTACAAATTCTCACGAGTGCCATACCTTGTGGCACTTCTCCTTCAGGCCGAGCTGAGGGCGGAGGAGGTCATGGTATATTGGGGCGGTTTCTCCAGTAATCCCCAAACCATTCGTCCATCATCTCGAAGAAGGCAGCTCTTGCCTCTTCCCGACCTTCAAACATAGGCCGTCTACTACTACTGGCAGTAGCTCACTGAACGGAAGCTGGAGCATGGCTCTCAACTCCCTTGGATTCATCTTGAGCTTGCTTAGAAGACATTTACTATATTCAAATAAAATTAAAAAGGGTTAGGAGATATCACACTATCATAACTTGTGTAATGTCATGTATAGCTATACTCAATACATGCTACGTTAGTCCTAGAACCGAATAAATCGTAGCTCTGATACCATTAAATGTAACACCGTTTATCCATACCCGAGATCAGGACAAAGTACGAGGTGTTACGGGACTCAGATATTTCGAAAAAAATATGGGTTATAAAATTTTATTCTAATTTAAAACCGATCAAACAACATCATACTGTCCCTATTATGGACCTACAAGGTCCAAAACATACATTAAAATCGACCAGGGACTAAATCGAGAAGTATTGAAAATTTTAGTGAAATTCCTAGGGTTATGCCTCACACGGGTGTGTGAGGCAAAGCACACACCCGTGTGCTTAGGGACACACCCGTGTCCCTCGCCCGTGTTGAATCATTTGAATTTATTTTTCATTTCAAAACGACATGGGTTTTTACACTGCCAAGCATATGCCCGTGTCCCTCACACGGCCTAGACACACCCGTGTCGTCGCCCATGTCTAAAAACCCAGACATTCTGTTTATGACATCATCACTCATTTTGAGGCACATGGCCAAGGCACACGCCTGTGTTCTAGGCTGTGTCCACCACACGGTTGATACACACGGCCGTGTCTCTGTCGAGTGTTTACTACCATGCAAACTGACCTAAAATTTTAGGTGCAGGGGACACACGGCCAGGCAACACACCCATGGGGGTTGACTGTGTGTCACACATAGCCTAGACACATGCCCGTTTTTCTACCCATGTGGACCTTTTTAGGGCTATTTTCCAAGCTTTTGGTCACCCTTTATCATCCATACACACTTAAAGACTTCAATGGTATTTAACATGGCCTCATTATACTCTTAAACAACCTTGGCATGAATCATCGTATGTTAGCCTCATCTCATCAGCTTAGTACATGCTAAATTATCCTTTTCGTATGAGGGATTAACATAGCACATTTTACATTTTACACTTAGGCCATATTGTAACCATGTACTATTGTATGCTATGACCACTCTCAAATTATTAGATCCCATTTTCAAGCATCGATTCATGATAAACCTTGTCACCGTATCTCATAAATCATTTAAATATAAACATGCATCATTAGTAGGTTTACAACCTACATCTATATGAGCCACATCCCATGGCCATATACAAAAGAATAAGTATTCCATTTAAACCCTTACATTGGCTAGCCAAATGACACATATAACAAAATAACCAAATGCCCTATACATGCCATTAAAGAAAATAAAAATATCTATATACCAAAGCGGGACAAGACGATAGTGTGTTGATTCTCCAATCGTCGTCCAATCTTCACGAGTCCACGAGCTCTGTAAGACAGAGAAAAAAGGAGGGAGTAAGCATTTATATGCTTAGTATGTCCGGAAAACTAAAAAGTAAACTTACCGGTTAATTAGCATACAACCATATTTAGGCAGTAATTCCAACAAGCATGAAATAGTTTTCCTATCACATGCACTCAATCATCAAGTTAGTCCCATAACAATACATCATGTCATTCGTCTTAGATAAGCTCATTAACTCAATATTTTCATCTCTATTTCTCATGTTAATCCCGTTGAATTTCTCAAAAATCTCAATGGATAGCCCAATAACCGTCAAGTCATACAATTGATCATCTCAAGAAGGCACTCCCGCGAACCTTACATCTTACGGCGGGATTACCAGTCCAGGTTAAATCCCCCGTAGTAATAACTCATAGAGCAATGTCGGGATTACCAGTCCAGGCTAAATCCCTTTTTACTACAATTGCTCTTATAAGCTCGGATCTGAATTGCCAGTCCAAGCTAAATTTAGTCCTCAATCGGATTACCCATTCGGGCTAAATCCTTATTGCACCCATATTCTTCGGGAGGCTCGATCACTCAAGGAACATCTATCCAGGCTAGCTCCTTTCAATTTGAGATCATCGGATTACCCGTCCAGGCTAAATCCTTTTCTGCAGCACATGCAGGATCTTATGTCATGTAAGCCATAATTTATCCATCAGATTTCCCTTTCTATTTCAATCGGGACATTTATCATCTTTCATTTACACTAGCACATTTCATGGATTATCATGCAATGAATATCTAAATTTTCATACATTCAAGAACATGCATATTTAAGTATATTAAGAGTTTACTTCGGGCTATACGAACTTACCTAGTAGTCATTTCGTATTCGTGTCTCAGTTATTCCGAAACCTTTCATTTTCCACAGTTGACCTTCAGAATTGGTTCTTCAGGGTCTATATCAGTAAAAAAAACTTATTAATACCTCCAATTGTTCATTTTCGGCTTAAGACTCACCCCCGGGCAAAATGACCACTTTGCCCCTAACCTTTCACACTTTTACAATTTAGTCCTAAGGCTTGTATAATGAAATGCATGAAATTTCTAAGTTACCCAAGCCTAGCCGAATATTTTTCTTGCCTATAGTAGCCCACATTTTCTTTCATTTCATTTTCTACCCATTTTCACAACTTTTACAAAATGGTCCCTTAAGCCATTTCCATGAAAAACTACTTCGTAAAAGCTGTTTACTATCCTTTAAACTCTCATATTCCTCCATAAATCATCAAAACACAAACATCTTATGCATGGGTAAATTTTTTAATATGAACCCTAGCTTGAAATATGGGTAGAAATAGAGAGAGCATGTTACGAGGATCACAAAAATACGAGGAACGTTAAAAACGGGGCTAGGGAACACTTACTATTGAGCTTGAAATTTTGGAAAACCCTAGCTATGGAGACTCCTTCAAATTCGACAGCATGGAGAAGAAAATGAGTGAATTTTTGCTTGATTTTCCCTTTTTATTTCATTAATTCACCAAATAACCAAAACGCCCTTCCTTGCTAACCTTTCCAAATTTTCCATGCATGCCCATTTTTGTCCAAAAACTTAAAAATTGGGCAAATTACTCTTTAAGGACCTCTAATTAACATTCCAAAGCAATTTCATACAAATTGCTTCTAGAAGTCAAGTTTTGCAACTTATTCAATTTGGTCCTTAAGTTCTGATTAGACACCTTACACATAGAATCTCTTCATGAAACTTTAACACATGCATATTTTCATATCCTAGACCTCATAATGATCATGAAATAATTATTTTAACATCAGATTTGTGGTCTCAAAACCACTATTCTGACTATGCCCTATTTAAGGATGTTACAACTATGGTCATATTGGATGACAATTCGGCTATGTATGGCATTTAGTGTGCGATTCAAGATAGCTTCGGCTATGTATGGCACTTAGTGTGTGATTCAAGACAGCTTTGGCTATGTATGGCACTTAATGTGCAGGATTAAAATAGCTTCATCTATGTATTGGCATTTAGTGTGCGAGAATTCGAGTTTTTGACATTTTTCTATTTGGGTATGAGTTTGTTATGGATTGGTTCAGGTATCTATGTGAATCATATGAGCTTTAAGTTGAAGAATTTATGAAGTTTGTATATAGCATATGATTAAGCATGTGGAAGGTTTGTTATTATTTATGAATTACTAATTAACAAGTTCAAATTGATGAATTGTGTATTTTTGATTAGTTGAGTTTAATTCATATGAGCTTACTAAGCTATAAAGCTTACTTTGTTTATTTTTGTAACACCCTTTACCTGTATCCGATGCCAGGATATGGTACGAGGCATTACTGAACTTAAGCAGAACCAAACATACAAAACTGGGCCACAAAAATTTCATTCAAACTAAAACCATTCAATTAAAGTCAATTTGTCCCTGTTATGGACCTACGAGGCCTAAAACATTCATCCTTAGTGTTCAGGACTAAACCTAGACCTTACAGAAATTCTAAGAAAATTTCTAGGTTAAAGCTTCACATGCCCGTGTGGAGGCACTGCACACGTCCGTGTGCTTGGGGACATGCCCATGTCTCACACCCGTGTGGAACTATTGGATTTATTTTCCAATTCAAACCTACAGGGGTTTTCACATGGCTGAGCACAAGCCCGTGTCCTTGGCCAGTGTTCCTCATACGGCCTAAGACACGCCCGTGTGGTAGCCCGTGTGATTTTAGCGAGCATTTTGTTTGTGACGTCATCATACAAATTTGAGGCACACAGCCAAGCATACGCCCGTGGCCAGAGGCCGTGTCCTCAACAGGGTTGAGACATACGGCCGTGTCTCTACCTGTGTGTTTACTACCATGCATGCTAACCTAAAATTCGAGGTGCAGGGGACACACGGTCGAACGACTCTTCCATGGGGCTAACCGTGTGTCACAGACGGCCTAGACACATGCCCGGTTGTCTACCCGTGTGGACCATTAGGAGGCTACTCTCCAAGCCATTGGCCACCCTTAAACAATCATACACTTCCATATGTTCAATGGCATATCCCATGATATATTTGGACACTTAAACATGCAACATTATAGCATCACTATGACCCCTTTTCATACTAGTCCATTAGTATTCACTCAACCTTATCTTTTAGTCATTCCACACCAATTTCATGGTTTACAATATTCCTTATTATCAATCCATTATGAGTGCTAAATCATGCCACCACCTACTAGCAAATAAATAGTCATCCATCAAACCAACACATACACATCTTAGTATGCATGTAAAGGTAGACTTAGGGATACATCCCAATCATTAATATGAACCAAATCACATAGCCACATACAAAATAATCAATGCCCAAATGAGCCATTACACGTGCCTACTTCAAGATGACACATATACACAAAACAGGCAGGTTTCCTATACATGCCATGACCAAAATAATTGAACCCTTTTATACCAAAAATCCCTGAAGATAGTGTGATCCAAGTTTTGACGTCTCCTGATCCTTTGAGCTAGCTTGACATATCTAAAGAGAAGGGAAAAGAGAGGAGGGTAAGCTATAAAGCTTAGTAAGTACACATACAAATAATCTACATTTTTTCAATTATTGATAATATACGCATAATTACTTATCCATTATGATACTTTTCATCATCTCATATATATATACTTATCTTCCATATTCATATGCACATGCTTATCCAAATACATATCTTTCCATAAAATCATCATCTACTTTGTCCTCATAGGGTTTTAGTACATACCTGTGCCATCTTGCACACATATAGTTTACTTAAATTTTACTTTCAGAATTCATATTACGTTACCCGTTGACCACTTGGAATATGATTCAGACACACGAAAGAAATGTACAGAAGTGCCTAAACATAGCCTTGGCTACCTGACAAAAGTGCACCGAAGTGCCTTATATCACTGAATCACATTCCGCTCTCAACGGGGCTACTCAAAGAGCTAAGAAAGTATCCAAACACAACTCAAGATACCCAACACCCGGACCCCAGCATGTATCACATATTAAATTAGCTCATAAAACACATGACTATCCTAGTGACATGTCACTTGTATCCTCAACTATTCCTAAGGTTCAAAATGGATTTTATACTTCCAGACCTTTACCGAACGTACTCGCATAATGGTTTCTTTCACATGGCCAACGTCTCATAATCATATAGCAAAGCATCAAAACATGTTATATTGTCAACATAGCCAAATAAGCATATTAAGCATACATATATCAATAAATCATTTAATAACAATAATTAATGTATTTATTTGCATATGTACTTACCTTGGTACAAAATATTAGAAATCAAGCCTAAACCTCGTAAACCTTGTTCTTTCCCCGATCAAGCCCTGTATCTCGATTCTCTTGATCTATAATACCAAATTTAGCTCGTTTAATACATACATTACTCAAACGATCCAAAATTCATATTTGGGTAAAATTACTATTTTACCCCTATACTTTTATTTATTTGCAATTTAGTCCCTAGGCTCGAATAATACAATGTATGGGATTTTTTAGTTACCCAAGCCTAGCCGAATATTTTTCATGTTCATAATAGTCCACATTTTCCTTCTTTTCACATTTTTCTACCCTTATCTACAACTTTTACAAAATAGTCCTTAAAGCCCTTTTCATGAAAATCTACTTAGTAAAAGTTGTTTACCATCCTTTAAACTCTCATACCCTTCCATAAATCATCAAAACATATGCTTCTCATGCATGGGTAAATTTCTAAACATGAACCCTAGCATGAAATATGGGTAGAAAAAGAGAGAGCAAGTTACCGGGATTTAAAAAATACGAAGAACATTAAAAATGGGGCTTGGGAGCACTTACTATAGAGCTTGGAAAGCTTGAAAACCCTAGCTATGGAGAACCCTAAAATTTTGGCAGCAACATGGAGAGAATGAGCTGATTTTTGAATTATTTTCCCTTTTTATTTCATTAATATACCAAATGACCAAAATGCCCCTAATGTCTTTCCTTCAAATTTTTCTATTCAAGCCCATTTTCGTCCAAAAACTTAGAAATTGGGCAAATTTCTCTTTAAGACCTCCTAATTAATAATCCAAAGTAGTTTCATACAAATTGCTTCTAAAACACAAATTCTGAAACTTATTCAATTTGGTCCCTAATTTCCAATTGGACTCCTTATACTTAAAATTTCTTTATGAAACTTTAACACATACATATATTCATATTCTAAACCTCATAACAATCATAAAATCAATATTTTAATGTCAAATTTGTGGTCCCAAAACCACTATTCTGACTAGGCCCTATTTTGGGATGTTACAGTTTTTCCCATGTTTTATAGTGATTTCAGAGCTAGCTCGGATTCTGGGATCGTCGGAGACTATGTCACACTATCCAACCATCACTTTGGTACTTTTGAACTTATGGTTTGATCATATGACATGTATAGGATTTTGGTCATTTTGATATGTATCTTGGTAGTGAATTTTTCCATTTGAGATGGCTTATGAATGGCTATATTTTGGTTTCTACATATAGCCATGAGACTTGGCTTAATTTGGCTAGTTTGGATATGTATATATATAAGTGTGTAATGGTTTATATTGAATGATTGAGGTTGGTTTTCAATGTTATTGATGGTTGGTATTATAAATATCAAATGGTTGGTAATTGAGAAGCTATGTGTTTGTGGATGATGTATGATAATGTACATTTGTAAATGTTCATTTTGTTGGTTTAGGAAAGTAAGAATTGGTATGAATTTGTGATAGCATATTATGGTATGTATGTGCCTTGAATTGGCTAGTATTGAAATGATAGGATTTAGGCTTGATTTGGTTACTTTGGATTGCATATTATGTTTTATTTTGGTGCCATATGCATAGGTGGAAGTGTGTACCAATTGGGGTGGCTAAATGGCTTGGTAAATAGCATATTTTTGTCCATACAAGCAAAGACACGGGCGTGTGTCTCAGCCGTGTGTGACATACGATTGTGTTACACAACCATGTGTCCCCTGGTATGGTTTTAGAAATCAAGTCAGTACGCTCCACATGGCGTCACACACGAGCGTGTGACTTGGTCGTGTGACATAAGTTAGTATAACCTACAGGTTTGGCATGGCCTAACACACGGCCTAGCACACGGCCTGGCACACGGGCGTGTGTAGCCGTTTCCAGGACACACGGGATAGCCACACGGGCATGTTTGTTGGTCGTGTGACCCAAGTTAGAGGGTTACACGGGGTCAAACACGGGCTGGGGCATGACCATGTGCTCCCACTTCGAATGTCTACATAGCCTGTGAAATGGGCATGTTTGGTGGCCGTGTGAGACACACGGCGTGGTCACACGGGCGTGTTTCCTCTGTCTTGTGAAAAATTTTCCAAGTTCTTGAAAGTTTAATAAGCTATTGGTTTAGTCCCGAACCACTCCTAAAGCATGTTTAGGGCCTCGTAGGCTCATATTAGGGACAAATTGATTGAGTTTGAATAATGAATGTATGAAATAATTTTATGTTTGCTAAATGGTTGTTTAATTATTTTGTAAGTCCAGTAATGTTCATAAACCTTTTCCGACATTGAATACAGGTGAGGGGTGTTACAATAAAAAATTAAATAGAGAGGCTACATGCATGGATAGTTTGAATGCTTAAGTTGACCAAATTTTTGTCCAAAAATTATAAAAATTGAGAGTATTGAGACTTCATCTTGGTTCACAAGGGAGTTCCGTAAGCTACTTAACCACTATGTCATTTACAAGCTTGTTAAAGAACTAACATTAACTACTTAAAATTTAGGGTGTAACAGCTAGGATGAAGGAGGCTTTGGTGGTTGGACAAGCTAAGCTGACTAGGATTAAGGAAGCAAGTTGAATTCATGTGCTCCATCTCTGGGTGTTCGATGATGTTGAACTGTTGATTGATGTGTTTATGTCTGTTCTGTGTTGTCTGAATCTGTGGTTGGGTATGAACATAGTGACTGAGTACGCTTGTATGTATGTATACTTAGGGTTTATTTAGTTATGATTTGAAGTATTAATGGGTGGCGTACTACATGATAATGAAATAAATACAATTATTTATGTGAATTGTCTGAAATGTGTATGATATATGGGGTACGGAGGAAAGTACTATGACAGGGTAGTTGAAGATATGAATAATTGGTGAAAAAGAGAAATGGACGACTAAAATGGGGATTCAATGAATATTGGGCAGCATCGCAGAATGGTTTGCTAGAGCAACACCATGATGATGGTATATCAACTCTATGAAGTGAAACTGTAATAACATTTTTTGACTAGCTCAATAGAGCGACACCGTGATGATGGTCTATCGACACTATAGAGCGACATCATGATGGCAGTTATCAAAAGGTCATTCGAGGCAACACTATGGAAACAATTTATAGGTCCTTCGAGGATACACCTCGAAAGAGGTTTATTGATTCCTCATAATTGGGAATCCACTAGGACTTTAAACATGGGATATATTGTGTAAGACCATATCTCAACTATGACAACATATGAGGTTCACCAGGACATTAAACATGGGATATATTGTGTAAGACCATAACTCGGCTCTAGCAACATATGGGGTCCGCCAAGACTTTCAACATGGGGTCCACCAAATAAAGTCCTACAAAATAATGAAACCAATAAACAGATTGAGCAAAAAAAGGTAGATCATTGTAAGACTTGTACAGAAAGTAGTTCAGTTGGATGATTATAATACGTTTGAGAACAAGGGTAGACAGAATTGTAAAAGAATCTGCCAAACTATGAAGAAGAGAATAGTCAGTAGAAGTAGAAAGGGTACGTTATATGTTATGAAAGGAGGAATTGGGTATATATGTGGTCTTATCATGTCAAAGGAAATAGAAAGGGTGCCCTATTTTAGATAAAGGGTACCCGTCATTAATAGTTTACTAGTGGTTAGCAAGTAATATAACATTGAGTCAACCAAGCATAACCTAAGCTAAACAGTCAAAGCGGTAAGTCTTCCAGTGATCTTCTGAAAAAGAGGATGATAGGATAAGACTTTGTGGGACTACCATAGGTGGAGACCACTAGAAACTCTTGGGCAGGACAGCTCATTGAGGACTGTCATTAAATTGAAGCATCTTAAGAAGATTGAACTTAGGAGAGTAAGCACTCTAGGGGTTACATAGCGGGTGTGAGTCTGCTAGGAAAAAAGGGGTGCCAATTCACTCAACAAAATAACTTATTGAGTCTGTGGATAAGGATAATAGAAAAAGTCTTACCCAAAAAAAAAGGATCCGACTTAGTTCAAGTCAAAAAGTAGATTTTTGTTGAATTATTATGACAAATCGATATGAAGATCAGGGTGGGAAAAAAGGATCAAAGAAGGGATTCGCAGCTCTGGTGAGGTCCCGGTTAGAATGTCAGTTGGTTTGCCCAACTTGTGTTGGCAACTACAGGAAATTCATGATGAGGCGTATCCTGGCAAGTCCAAGGGAAGATGGAATAATGATAGACAGGGTTAAAACCCCTAATAAAGCATTATTTTGAAGACAGTTTTGATAGGTGGTAATGCCCACTGATAGTTCATTTGGAGGAAATAATGCCAAAGGCTATGCCATAGAAACTACGGATCTTCCTACGAGTTTCGAGGACTTTTTCTTCTATGCTTAAGATTTTACGTTCCATAATTTCCATGAAATCTTCTATGAAAACCAATGTATAGGATCTTGCTTAGTTCTCCTGAAGTTATAACATTTTCTGCTTCCATGTAGGGTAGATCATGTCTTAGAAATTTTAGTGGAGGGACCAAGCAAGACACCGCTAGTTTCAAAAGATGGGCGAGGTAGTTGTTTCATGTATATTAAGAGCCACCCTCAGAGGCCACGCCTCAAGGTTAAAGTTGGTTATCTTTGTAATAAAGTCTTGGTTTAAATATGTAAATAAATGCCAGGCTTAATAAGGTGTAACACCCCTAACTCGTATCCATCGATGGAACAGAGTTACAGAGCATTACCAAAGTTTACAATTCATTAGGATAGAAATTTCAAACATTTCATATCATAGCAATAAACGTATTAAAACCAAGTCAAAACATACATTAGTGTCCCTTAAATGAGCCTTCGAGCCCTAAATACGTGCTAGAAACAAGTCGGGGCTAAATCGAAAGCTCAGAGAATTCTTTAGAAATAGTAAAAAAATTTAAAACTGAAAGGGTCACACGGTTGTGTGGCCAGGCCGTGTGGGAATTCGAAGAAAGGACACACGACCATGTTTTAGCCCGTGCCTGTGCCTGTGTAACTCACTAACTAGGGTACACGACCAAGCCACACGCCCGTGTGCCAGGTAGTGTGCTAGGTCGTGTAACAGCCTAACTTGCAACCCTTTGAATGCTACAGGGGACACACGACCATGTGTCATATACGGCTGAGACACATGCCCATGTGGACAAAAATAGGCCATTTTTCTCACCCAAATTGGCATGTACCTACAACCAAAAATGCATATATGCACAAGCCATAATAAGGCACCAAAATCATGCAAAATCAAGCTACAAACAAGTAATATACATATGGTATAATATCATACAACCAATATGCCCTTAGGCACCTCAAATGACAATATGCAAACATGTATAACCATGTATTCAATTTGACCAAATAATCAACTAACTTGCATGCATATTTGCATCAATACATATCATATAATTTACTTACCAAAACACAACCATTCAGTACCAAAATGTTATTCGATAATTAGCATTAATAGTCATTTAAGTTATTGAACAAAATACCAATTTTCAAAAAGTCACAAGCCATACATATTATGCATATTCATCTATCATCTTATCTTTCATCATTCAACCATAATAAGTCATTCATCAACCATTTTAAGACTACTTGTATACATACCAAAATATGTCAAAACACAAGCCAAATCAAATGTCCATACTCACAACAAAACATATAGGCCAACATTAGCCAAAATACCTATACATGCCATTATAACCAAAATTAAAACAACCGAATGTACCAAAAAAGTCGATGGATAGTGTGATATAGCTCCAACAAGCTTCCAACCCGAACAAGCTTCTGATTCACTATAAAACATGAAAAATAACACAGAGTAAGCACTTAAGTTTAGTAAGTTCGTATAACTTAGAATTTAACTTACCATTTATTCATATAATAGGTAAGTAAGCAAGCATATCCCAATACAATTTGGCCAAATGCCTAAGTACATATACACCAATCATGTTAGCCATGTAATTACTTTTATAAACCAATAAACATGGATGAATACATCAATTGACTAAGTTCCCAAATAGATGTATCAACCAATTTAAGATTCCATATACCATGTAATAACATTTCCCATATAATTCATGTATATACCTGTAATAGTTTGTATCAAACTCTTATCATTACGTATCAGAACTTTGCCCGTTGAACCATTTAGAATACCGTTGGATACCTGGGATAGCTTACACATAGTGTGCTAGCTCAAATAACTCTAATCCGTCAATTCATGTACATATATGCTTATACAAGCTATAAATCTGTATGCTCACTCAAGCTGTAGATCGGTATACTCTCACGAGTTATAAATCGGTATGCTCTCACGAGTTGTGGAGTATCCGCAACACATGTAAGACCTCATCTAAATCATGTAACCCTAATGACATGTCATTTGTATCTTACGGATTTCTAAGGTTCAAAAGGGTATGCAAATATGCGATCAGTAATTTTACGTGGCAATTTTACAAATACATAAATAATTCAATTACAACATACAAATACATAATTTAATTACACGAACTTATCTCAACTAGTATACGTAGATATAGAGACGATTAATCCAAGACTTTCTCTTTCCCGCGATCTAACTTTGTACGAGGTCTAACTGGATCTGTACGGATAAATTTAACTCAATTCAACATATAATTCATTCAATTTAATCCAAAACATATTATTCGCAAAGTTACCATTTTTCCTTATACTTTTAATTCTTTGCAATTTAGTCTTTAGCTCATAAAAATGGATATTTACATAATTTCACCACAACCCACTATGACCAGATGTCAATTAGGTCCCTAGCGAGCCCTATATTTCATTTATTTCACAATTTCACCATGTAATATTTTCTATTTTTCAATTTAGTCCCTAATTGATAATTTCATCAAAAATCTCTTTACAAAAGTCGTTCATCTAACAACAACCATTCATTTTCTATCATCAAACTTAAAAACTCATGTATATTCAACAATTGTAAAACCCTAATAGTTTAATAGTTTCACAAACTATTCCCCGAGCTAGCTAGATTAAGTTACAACGATCCCGGAAACATAAAAATTATTAAAAATAGATTAAAAATACATACCAAAGTAAGAAAATTAGGGCTGTCGAAACTTCAAGCTCCCATGGCTTCTATTCTTTCTTAATTTCAGTTGAAAAATGACAATGAAATATGATGATTAATTTTGTTTTATTTTAATTTATCATTTATTACTTATTTACTATTATAACCTTTAAAATCATTAGTAATTACGTAATATGCCAAGCCATCATATTCCACTAACACATTTATGTTCTAATTACCATATAAGGACTTCCACTTTAAAGTTCTATAGTTATTTAATGCCTTTAGCTATGAGAAATCAACTTTTGCACTTTACGCAATTTAGTTCTTTTTATCAGATTGAGCATGTAAACGGTAAAATTCCTTAACAAAATTTTTATACGGTATTACTATCAAACTGTAGACAATAAAATAATAATAAAATATTTTTTTGATTTCAAATTTGTGGTCCCGAAATCACTATTTTGATTTCACTGAAAATGATCTGTTACATAAGGTATCAACTTTGTAAGAATTTGTCATTTACGCATAATACGAGTTGAAGTAGGGTTACATTTTTATCTCGAATTGGTCTACCTCTTGAATAAATTGGTTAAAATATTGTTAAGTCAAAAGGGTCTTGTTCATATGACACTTGGTATTCATATCTTGTGATTTATCGGGTAATGGGTGTTACATCGGCGTAATGATTTTCCCACTGATTTGATGTTACTTCCCTTTAATAAATTTGATAACATTCTGGGTATTGACTGGTTGAATGAGCATGATGCGATAGTGAATTGTAGACATAAGCAAATTGCATTGAAATGTCAGAATAGCGAATCTATCTGTGTTGAAGCTAGTGGAACAAATTGTACAACTAATTTAATACCAGCATTGTTGGCTCAAAAACTGATGAGAAAGGGTTGTGAAGCATATCTCGTTTATATCTTTGATTCACAAATATACTAACTAAACTAGGGCGTTAACCCAATTTTTAAATTACAATACAATCAAATCAGGGACATGCCATATAGTATAAAACATAATTAAAAACAAATTTTTAGTGGAAGCTTTACAAAGTCTACAGGTTTATATAAAATGCAAGATGAGTTATTTTTCGCACAAAAGTTTCAAGTGTATCACTGGCAGTTAAATATAGTTGAAATAAGTTTTATGTATACGAATAAAAGATCATCTCATAAACCATAGTTCAGAAAGGTTTAACCTATGCATCAAGAGTACGCAAACACTCTCTTAAAATAGTGATTTGGTGAAATAAGTAAATTATTACAAATGTTGGTTACAAAACAAAGCTACACGCCACTCACTCAAAATGAAGGTATACGTATAGTATCACCTTTTACAAGCCTTTTTACATCAAGGTACCACCTTGAAAAAAGGAAAGAAAGGGAGTAAGTTCAAAAAAACTTAGTGAGCTCTAGCAATAAAAATGTTTCATCCTTTCTAAACAAATTCCATGAGTAGGAATATTTGGGCATATATATACATGTACAAGTAACAATAAGTTAACAAAATTCTCAAAAAAGCAATTGCTCTTCTTGTAACTCCTCTGACCCGTATCTATCGCCGGAACAGGGTTACAGAGCATTACCGACATTTACAAATCAAATGGACAGATATTTAAAATATTTCATATCATATAAATAAAGACATTATATTCAAGTCAAATCATACATATCGTCCCTTATACGAGCCCTTGAGGCCCAAAATACACATTAGAAACAAATCAGAATTGAATCGGAAACTCGGAGAATTTTTTGAAAACATTTAAAATTTTCAAAACTGCATGGGTCATGTAAAACCCCAAATCTTTAGTAATTATTTTTGTGTGTTGTGTTACACAAGTGTGTATCTACTTCAGTGGTTATATGTCCTAGGGAGTGCCTGAGAAGTCTTGGGTTCAAGCCTGGGTATTTGCAAAAAAAATTGTTTTAATTGAATAAACCCTTGGCTTTAGACAACTAGGCTTTTAAATAAAATTGGGCAAAACTTGGCATAAAAAGTATACTGGTTTAGGGGTAAGTGGCGTGTAGAGTGTTCTAGGGGGTCTAAGGTTCGATCCTTTGATATTACAATGGATTTCATTTTGCTACAAGTGCTGTGGAAGTGTCCTAGGTTGACCGAAATTGAAGTGTTTGAATGGAGATTGAATGGGTGGTTGAGAAGAGTATGTTGGAGAGAGTTATGGACGTATTGGGTGAGTGATTTGAGGAGTAAGGTGGATGTAACACCCCGAACCCGAGACCGTCACCGGAGTCGAACACGAGGTGTTAACAGACTTAAAAAAAAATTTTTCCCAGACACTGCCAATCTGCGTACTAGTCGCTTTAAAAATCATATCTTGAGTTCAGAAACTCGGAATCCAGTTTCGTAAATTTTCCCTGAAACTAGACTCATGTACCCATCTACATATTTTTTCTAGAATTTTTGGTTGGGCCAATTTGTACAGTTTATTAGTCAAAGTCTCCCATGTTACAGGGATCGACTACACTGACCTTTGCGCATTACGACTTGAATATCTCCCTGTACTGGGCTTCAATACTGATGCCGTTTGTTTCTATAGAAACTAGCCTCAGATATGGCTTGACTCCTAATTGTCTCTGGTTAATTTGTAATGAATTTCCAAAGTCGGAACAAGAAATCCAGAAACCGTTCTGGCCCTGTCTCACAAGAACCTGAATACCTCTTAACATACTATCCGTATGATTGTTTCGTTACTTTCCTATGAAAATAGATTCATCAAGGTTCGTTTACATAATTTATTCACTATTTAATTCCATTCCTACTATTTTTAGTGATTTTCCAAATCTACATCACTGCTGCTGTCAGCATCTGCCTTTAAGGTAGACTTTACCTATTTCATAGTTTCCATGATTCAACTAGCCCTTTTTGCATAAATAGCACAATTTATGATAGTGATTAACCATTCCCATGGCCAATCCTTGTCAAGCATATCCACACCTCTCAATAACCATATCCATACCAAATGATTATAACATTATACTTAAACATATATAAGCCATTTTCGCATGGCTATCCAAAATTATACAAGTCCAAAGGGTCCATGACCCACAACAAACGGGTAGTCCTATACATGCCATTTCGAAGTTCAACCAAAATTGTACCAAAAGGGGGGGCTTTGATAGTGTGGGCGACTTCGACTTCAAAATCCCGAGTCCGATAGCTGGAGAACCAAAATCTATAAAATAGAGGATCAAAGAAACGGAGTAAGCAATTTATGCTTAGTAAGTTTTGAGCAAGGAATTCCAGCACAGCAAAAGTATAGCATTCATATAGCTAAACGGATAATTTCATATGCACAAATTTTCGATATCATACTTGCTTCACATTACCAACCCTTATGTACATACACAAAAGATCAACTTAGCCAAAGGCCGGTAGCTCGTTTATCAACTGAGCAAATACTTATTTGTAAGGGCTCAACTAAATTCAAGCACATACGAAACATACCTCAATGTTGGGATGTTTCTAGAGTATTTACTGAAATTTTTACAGCAAGATCATTCATTCACAAATCACGTACCTTCGGAATTTAACCGGATATAGCTACTCGTTCAAATGCCTTCGGGACATAGCCCGGTTATAGTAACTCGCACAATTGCCTTCGGGACTTAGCCTGGATTTAGTAACTCACACAAATGCCTCGGATCTTAGTCCGGATATGGTCACTTAGCACAAAGCCTTCGGGACTTAGCCCGGACATCATTCAAATAACCATGCACATTTAACAATAAATTATGGCACATTCGTATTTCATTTTCGTTAGCAAAACTCAAACACAAGACACTTATCATTCTTGCAATTTCGGCTCAATAGCCACACACAAAGAGCATGATTTTGATTTGCTTAAAACATGATCTAATCAAATCATAATTTAAGCTCTATTACTCAAGAACTTACCTCGGGTGTTGTCGAATGATTCTGATAGCTATTCGACCACTTTTTCCTTCCCTTTATCAGATTTAGTTCCCCTTTGCTCTTGAGCTTAATTAAACAAATAAATTGATTTAATCATTTGAGCATCGAAAAGAGGAACACAAGGCACTTAGCCCATATTTATACATTCTACAAGTATGGTCACTTGTATTGACTAAACACCCTTTTGTTTCAAGTTCAAAACTTGGCTAATACACACATATATACACTAGTAAAGCATCCTCTCCCTTTCCATCAATTTAACACATGCATTACTCATTAATATACAAAAATTATATTCGGCCTTAGCACACAACTTGCTAGCCGATTCTTCTCCATCTAGCAACCAATGCACATATGTGCTCACTCAAAAATGCTAAAAAGAAGATTCAAGAATCATCAATCCACCATCACATGCATCATTAACAAGCTTCATATTTAGCATGCAATGGCATTAACACAAAATCTACCTAGGACGAATATCATCCCCATGACATAGCAAAGATTTGAACCATGGGATAATTAGAACTCAAGCTAGCAACTAAAAACATGCATGAATCTCATGGCACAACCTCAAACATACCTTGATGTAGATACAAGTATGGCCAAACCTCCTCCTAATCCTCTTCCAAACCAAACATGAAGCAGAACTCCTTCCTCCTTCCTTAGAATTTTCGGCCAAATGAAGATGAAAAAGGATGAACAAAATTTTCTCTTTTCTTTTCTTTAACTCACGGCAATGGGGGGGGAAACAACCACACACTTTTTTTTTTGTTTTCATCATATTCCCTTTCATTATTTTATGCCCATGCTCCTTATTTTATTTTTTTCCACCCATGATGCACCAACACAACATGTCTATGACATGTCTTGCCCATCACACTTGGTCTACCATGCTTGTCATGGCCGGCCACTACTAATTAGGGGGGGAATTTCACATGCAAGTCCCCCCTTTTTATTTCATGCACTAATAGGTCCTTATGCTTCGACCTATCACATTTCAAAAATGTCGCACATAAGTCCTATTGACTAAATTCACATGGAATCGACTAAATCGAAGCTTGAAATTTTCACATATTCATAATTACATATTCTAGACAATAAATATCACATTCAAACATTTCGATGACTCGGTTTAGCGGTCCCAAAACCACTTCCCGACTAGGGTCAATTTTGGGCTGTCACAGTGGAGAGAAAAACTAGAAGATTTTGAGGGGATTTGGATAGTGTTCAGGTTGACTGATGTGATGAGGGATTTTAGGAGAAAATTGTAGGGAGTTGGGGAGAGAGGAGGTAGTGTGCCGACTTGGGTTTGTGGCACTCAAAACGTTCGACTAAGGTGTTGTTTCTCTCAAAATGTTGATTTTGATTGCATTTGGTTGTTTTCTTTTTGGTTGGTGGTCAAATAGTATTGGGGTTCCTCTCAGGTTTTGCGAATTTTCATATTTGATTTTTACCCTAGTTCTTTCCTCTTAACACTTTCGGGATTTGACAAATTTTGTCTTTCGATTTTTCTTCTTGAGTGACTACTCTATCTTCTACCTCCCTCTTCTGGTTTGTTATTGACCGAATAACTCTTCTTCCATTTTTTTGTACTTCTTCCCTTTCCAATCGCTCCTCTTATCGTCTTCTCTGCTTTTGATCACTTGTCGAATACCCTTTCTCTTCTCCTCTCTTCTTGTCATCCTTTCACCATTAATACTTTGACCGTTACTGCATTGCTCTCTCTCTACTTTTTCTTTCAGTTTTTACAATTGATCTTTGAATAATCAGTGGGTGCTTCAATTCTTCTATGTTCTATCCTTTTTCTTTGTGTAGTAATTTTCCTTCAAAAACTTTCTTTGCTGCCATTTATGGCTAGGGTCGTGTGGGTACTGAACCTTGCCTCTGCTGTGTTGGATTCTCATTTTGGGAATAGGACGATTGTTTTCTTCCCCACAAGTGCTTTTTCTTGGTTCAATTTATTTACACGAACAATATTGATGAAGGTTAATAGAATTCGATTGTATTCAGCTTTTAATCAGAGAGTTTGTAATCAACCTTCATCAACGATTACCACATTTGTTCAATCAAGGAAGGTATCAATATTATTTTGGGTTAAGTGTTTAAAAGGGTGTTTTACCCTATTGAATAAAAGACTGACCGAATGTCGTGATTTTATATAGGTTGGAGTGCTCGTGGGCTAGTCACGCACTTTCACAATCAAGTGTGTCAACACTACCCAAACTGTAAATTGGCAAAAACTAAAAAAATGCGACTATTGATGCTACACAGGCGTGCACTCGCTCGTGTGATAAATCGAACACGTAAAACATGGGCATTTGATAGTAGAGGCTACAATGAGCGATTTCATGGGCTTAGGTAGTGTTGGGCCACAGTGGGCCAAAATGGGCTATGTGAGCCCTACGCGAGTAAATACATGGACGTGTGGAGATTATTGGACCTGGCTGTGTAATTCCCACGGCCAAGGCTTGTGGGCCACAGGGGCGTGTGGGCCTACGTGGGCCCCCATTATGGGCCTTAGGCCCATTTTCACTATTTGACTGATAAGGTTGCACAGGTCACCTGAGACAACTGTGGACTTGCTGTTGGGTCGGTAAGTTTACCTAGACCCCAATATGATGAAATGATTGATTTTCCGCAATGAGATAAAATGACTGATATACCCCTATGATATGTATGATTGTATTGAGCATGCCATTTTATATATGTTGCATAGATGCATGATATTATGATATGTTGCATGGGGATGGGTTATTATGATTGGAAGAAGTGTACTGTACTGGCAGCTCTGCTGTAAATTCTATTTAGTGCAGTAATCGGTGCTAATTTTGGTGTGAAGGGATGGGTGGGTTGATTTTATCCTCACATGGTGTGTAGGGCTGGACGGAGTGGTGTGTAGAGGCTAGTTGGTTAGGATTTCTAATTACTTATCTGTATTGTGACTGCTACTGAATTGGGCTAAGGTCCACACTGATTCTGCTATTGTAATGGGCTAAGGCCCTAACTGAAATTAAACTGTTACTGAAGCGGGCTTAGGCCCAGTAAGTAATTGCCTACTGTATGATTGACTATTGATAAGGGATTACACACTGAGTTTTCATAAACTCACCCTTTCTGATTTCTGTGCAAGTAATCCTTAGGCAGATCAGTGTTGCAAGGGACTCGAAGGTGGCCATACATCCGCATTTGCTTCCATTTTTACTTTCAAATTTTAAGTAATTTAATTTGAGTATTTGTTTTTTAATAAGGCCTCTTTAAGTTTTTTATTTTAATTTTGGAATTATAACTTTGATTTATATCTGTCAGGAGTAGGTCATGGATTTTCAATAAAAAAATATATAAACGTTTTTTTTCAAAACACCACATCTATACAACATATTTTTAATATTTCTAGGACAAACATTGTTTTAAAGTGTAACAACAATCTAATAGGATCAACATTTTGCTAAAATGACTTGAGCCTTAACAATGAACAAGATATCCTAAATTTTCGAGAAGATCACAATGAGGTTTTAACATAGAACGAGTTTCCAACAAAATTATGTTTTTTGAAAAACACTTCAATGTGCCATTTCATATTCGACCATAACGTCTAGGCCGTGTTTGGGGTGTTACATTTAATGGTATCAAAGCCAGGTTGCAAAACTCGACTGTGGATTTGGGTTTTTCCGAATCACTTGAAATTTTCAAAAAGAACTGTTTCAAATTACTATAAGGTATTTGGATATATTTTTTTCTTTTCTGAATGTGTGGTACACTGTGTTTTCGGTGCCAACTTTGTAAGTTCCCTAAAATTACTATTTGTTTAAATTGGAATACTGAAACTACTGTAGGTAATAGACTGTACCAAAATACCCTGTTTAGGTTAATCTAAAACTGTAATAAAGACTACGATCTGCGAACACAAAACTCTGAATTACTGATAATATTTTCATAAAATATCCTGTAATAAATACTAGAACTGTAAACTGATGCATAAAATTTCTAATTCAGATAATTTTCAAATCGATAATGAGCACCATGGCTACTCGTGGAAGGGGTATAAGAGGCCGCGACGGAGGTCATGGAGGTGCTTAGGCTGGGTCTTCGTCATCTGGTCATATGCCTAACGTTGAAGCTAGAGAGGCACCGGCTTCACCCGTGACTGATACGGGGTCTCATGATCGTGCAACTGTGGATGACGCACTATTTCAAGCTATGTTGAGAATTCTGGAGAGGGTCACTGAGCCTAATACTGGTACTGTGGGCCGTGGGTCAGTTACGAAATGACTTCGGTCCAATGGGGCTAAGATTTTTAGGGGTATCGCTGGAGTTGCGCCTAATGTGGCTGAATATTGGATTGAGGCCACAGAGAGAATAATGGATGACCTCGACTACACCTTCGAGTAGAAACTAAAAGGTGCGGTGTCACTGTTGCGAGATGAAGCCTATCAATGGTGGCTTATAGTTAAAAAGGGTACTCAACCCGACCGGTTGACTTGGGAATTTTTCAAGACTACTTTTCAGGGAAAATATGTGGGCAATAGTTTTGTTGATTCCCGGAGGAGGGAGTTTCTGAATTTGGTTCAAGAGGATAAATCTGTGGCTAAATACGAGGCTAAATTTTTGTGAATTAGCTGTTATGCGCGTGGGATAGTGGCTACTGAATATGAGCATTATGTTCGATTCGAGGATAGCCTCAGGGATAATTTAAGGGTTTTGATAGCTCTACAGAGGGATTGATATTTTATTGTATTAGTGAAAAAGGCGAAGATCGCCAAAGATGTGAAGCGCGTTGAGCATCAGAACCGAGAGAAGGATAGAGGTAGGAACACAAGGGTTTGGGAGCCCTCAAGTTAAGTTTCAAGGCCTAAGAAAAAGGCTAGAGTTGATGGGTCAGTTAGAGTTGGGGCCCCTATTGCTACTACTGGACCACAGCCCTGAATTGAATGTGGGAGACGCCATCAAGGCGAGTTCTGGGGAAGGATCAGGCCATGCTTTAGGTGCGGATCTTTGGAGCACCGTATCAAAGATTGTCCATGGAGGCTTGAACAAATACAAGCTACTGGTTTCGGTAATGTAAAATCACTGAGGGGTGTCCAGCAACCCCCGAGAGGCCGTGGCCAGGCTAGAGGTGGTAATGGTGTTGGTCATGGTCAGAGGGCACCGGGCAGATGTGCCGGTCGTACTGAGGTGAGCCAGCCAGCTCTAGCTTATGCTACAAGTCATTGAGATGCCCTAGATGTTATTATGGGTACATTCTTTATTCATAATGTACCTTATACTGCACTAATTGATGTTGGGTCTAAGAATTCCTATATAACATGTACTGTATCTGAGTCTTTGGGTATAATGGTTGAAAGTAATATGAATAAGGTTACTGTGTTGAGTCTATTAAGGCAGTCTGTGAGGGTAAATAAATTGTTCAGAGATGTGCCTTTGGAAGTTCAAGGAACTATATTTTTTGCGGATTTAATGGAACTCCCTTTCAGAGAATTTGATTTAATATTGGGAATGGACTGGTTAGTTAAACATCAGGTGAACTTGGACTGTGCTAATAAATAGATGGTACTGGAAACTACGGAGGGTGATGAGGTATGGTAATTGCGGAGCGTCAGAATTATTTGTCAAATGTGATTTTTGTACTAAGGGTCGAAAAGTTGGTTCGTAAGGGTTGTGAAGTGTATCTAGCCTACATTGGTATTTCTGATTCTAAGGTTTCTCCTATTAAAGATATCAGAACAGTTAAGGACTTTCCAGATGTGTTTCTTGATGAGCTACCGGGGTTACCTCCAAACTAAATTGAGCTCCTACCGGGTACAGCTCCGGTGTCCATCACCCTTTATAGAATGGCACCAAAGGAGCTAGTGGAGCTTAAGGCTTAGATTCAAGAATTACTAGATCGAGGGTTCATCTACCTAGGTGTGTCCCCATTGGGAGCACCGATTTTTATTTGTGAAAAAGAAGGATGGATCCATGCGTATGTGCATCAATTATCGACAACTGAATAAATTGACTGTTAAGAATAAGTACCCTCTACCGAGGATTGATGATCTATTCGACCAGTTTTGTGGTGCATCAATTTTCTCTAAGATAGATCTTTGATCTGGGTACCATCAACTGAGAGTGAAAGAGGCTGATGTTTTTAAGACAGTGTTCAGGACTCGTTACGGTCATTATGAGTTCCTAGTGATACCATTTGGATTGACAAATGCACCAGTAGCTTTTATGGATTTGATGAACCAAGTATTCCAGCCCTATCTAGATCGGTTCATAGTGGTGTTTATAGACGATATTCTGGTGTATTTGAAAACTGAAGATGAACACGATGCATATCTTTGAATTGTTCTGCAGATGCTGAAGGAGAAACAACTGTACGCCAAGTTCAGTAAGTGTGAGTTTTGGTTACGAGAGGTAACATTTTTGGGCCATGTAGATCTGTTGAAGGGATTAGGGTTAACCCTCGAAAAATTGAAGTTGTTTTGGATTGAAAGCTGCCTAAGATAGTATTTGAGATTCGAAGTTTTCTAGGTCTGGCAGGGTATTATAGACGGTTTGTTGAAGGGTTTTCGTTGATTGGTACACCTCTAACTAAGTTGTTGTGTAAGGAGGTGCTGTTTAACTGGACTGATGCTCAGCAAGAAAGTTTTGAGAAACTTAAGAAAGTTCTAACTAAGGCCCCTGTCTTGATACAGCCAGATTTTGGGAAAGAATTTACAGTCTACAGCGATGCATCACACGTTGGTTTGGGTTGTGTGTTAACGTAAGAGGGTAAGGTGGTGGCATATGCATCTCACCAGCTTAAGACTCATGAGGAAAATTATCCAACGCATAACTTGGAGTTGGCCGTTGTGGTATTCACACTAAAAATTTGAAGGCATTACCTGTATGGATTGAACTGCTTAAGGATTATGACTGTTTGATTGAATACCATTTTAGTAAAGCCAATATAGTGGCTGACGCACTGAACCGTAGGGCTATGACGAATCTGAGGGCTATGTTTTCTCGTCTTAGCTTATTTGATGATGGAAGTCTGTTGGTTGAACTTCAGGTTAAACCGATGTGGATTGAGTAGATTAAGGGTAAACAGTTGGAGGATGAGTCACTGGGTCCTCGATTCTGACACTTTGAGAGTGGGGAAACTTTAGATTTTGGACTGAACAGCAAAAGGGTACTTTGTTTCCGTGGGAGAGTTTGTGTACCTAGGGATACTAATTTGAGGGAGTCTATACTGCGAGAGGTGCATAATAGTTCTTAAGCTATGCATCCTGGCGGGAATAAGATGTACTGAGACCTTCAGGAGTTATATTGGTGGCCAGGCCTTAAGCATGAAGTTACCGACTTTGTGAGTAAATGTTTAACTTGTCAATAGGTTAAGGCTAAACATCAGTTACCTTCAGGGTTGCTTCAGCCAGTTAAGATTCCGCTTTGGAAATAGGAAAGAGTGACTATGGACTTTTTCAGTGGGCTACACCTAACGCCTTCTAAAAAGGATTCAGTATGGGTTATCGTGGATCGATTGACCAAATCTGCTCATTTCATACCAGTCCGTACTGATTATTCGTTGCAGAAGCTAGCTAAGTTATATGTGGTTGAGATAGTGAGACTGCATGGGGTATCGGTTTCTATTATATCTGATAGAGATCCTCGCTTTACATCTCGATCCTGGAAGAAGCTGCCTCAAGCATTGGGTACAAGATTGGACTTCAGTACTGCGTTCCATCCTCAGACAGATGGTTAGTCAGAGAGGGTGATTCAGGTACTAGAGGACATGTTAAGGAGTTGTGTAATAGAGTTTCGAGGCAGTTGGGAGGATTATTTTCTGTTAGCAGAGTTTGCGTATAACAATATCTACCAGTGTAGCATACAGATGACACCTTTTGAAGCATTATATGGTCATAGGTGTCGTACTCCTTCGTGTTGGACTGAGTTGGGTGAATGGCGTGTTCTGGGCCCTGAGTTGGTTTCTAATACCGAAGATAAAGTTACACTAATTTGGGATCGGCTGAAGGCAACATCAGGCAGACAGAAGTCATATGCGATCTGAAACGTAAGGAAATTGATTACTCAGTAGAAAACTTAGTATTTCTCAAGGTCTTGCCATGGAAGAAGGTACTGAGGTTTGGACGGAAGGGCAAGCTAAGCCCTAGGTTTATTGGGCCCTACCGCATAATAAACGTGTGGGATCGATTGCCTATCAACTTGAGTTACCTCTAGAGTTGGACCGGATTCATGATGTGTTCCACGTCTCTATGATGAGGTGTTATCGCTCTGATCCAACGCATATTATCTTGACTGAGGAGATTGAGGTTAAGCCGGATCTAACTTTTGAGGAGGAGCCAGTTTAAATTTTAGATTATGATGTAAAAGTTTTGAGGAAAACATCTATCCCACTGGTCAAAGTACTTTGGCATAATCACAGTTCTAAGAAGGCCACGTGGGAAACCGAGGAGGCGATGTGATAACAATACCTTCATCTGTTTTGATAGGTAAATTTCAAAGGCCAAAATTTTCATTTAGGGGGTAGAGTTGTAACACCCCAAATCTTTAGTAATTATTTTTGTGTGTTGTGTTACACAAGTGTGTATCTGCTTTAGTGGCTATGTGTCCTAAGGTGTGCCTGAGAAGTCCTGGGTTCAAGCCTGGGTATTTGCAAAAAAAAAAATTTAATTGACTAAACCCTTGGCTTTAGAGAACTAGGCTTTTAAATAAAATTGGGCAAAACTTGGCATAAAAAGCCTGCTGGTCTAGGGGTAAGTGGAATGTGGAGTGTTCCTGAAGGTTTGAGATTCAAGTCTTGGATTTCACAATGGATTTTATTTTGCTACAAATGTCGTGGTAGTGTCCTAGGTTGACTGAAACTGAAGTTTTTGAATGGAGTTTGAATAGGTGGTTGGGAAGAGTATGTTGGAGAGAGTTATAGACGGATTGAGTGAGTGATTTGAGGAGTAAGGTGGAGAGAAAAACTAGGAGATTTTGAGGGGATTTGGATAGTGATCAGGTTGAGTGATGTGAGGAGGGATTTTAGGAGAAAATTGTGGGGAGCTGGGGAGAGAGGATGTAGTGTGCCGATTTGAGTTTGTAGCACTCAAGAAGTTTTGCTAAGGTGTTGTTTCTCTCAAAATGTCGATTTTGATTGCTTTTGGTTGTTTTCTTTTGTTTAGTGGCTGAATAGTATTGGGGTTCCTCTCGGGTTTTGCGAATTTACATATTCAATTTTTACTATTAGTTCTTTCCCTCTTAACACTTTCGAGATTTGACAAATTTTGTCTCTCGATTTTTCTTCTTGATCGACTACTCTATCTTCCCCCTCCTTCTTTCGGTTTGTTGTTGACCGAATAACTTTTCTTCCCTTTTTATGCACTACTTCCCTTCCCAATTGCTCCTCTTATTGTCTCCTCTCCTTTTGATCAGTTGCCAAATACCCTTTCTCTTCTCCTCTCTTCTTGTCATCCTTTCACCATTAATACTTTGACCGTTACTGCATTGCTCTTTCTCTACTTTTGATTCTGGCTTTTACAATTGATCTTTGAACAATCGGTGGGTGCTTGAATTCTTTTCTTTTCTCTCCTTTTTCTCTGTGTAGTAATTTTCCTTCTAAAACTTTCTTTGCTACCATTTATGGCTAGGTCGTATGGGTGCTGAACCCTGGCCCTTGTCGTGTTGGATCTCATTTTGGGAATAGGCTGACTGTTTTCTTCACCACAATCAACCTTACGTTCTCAGTAAGTGCTTTATGTTAGTTCAATTTATTAACTCGAACAATATCGATGAAGGTTAATGGATTTCGATTGTATGCAATTTTTAGTCAGGGAGTTTGTAATCAACTTTCGTCAGCGATTTAAGTGGGCTAAATCACACTCGTTCAATCAAGGCAGGTATCAATATTATTTTGGGTTAGGTGTTTTAAAGGGTGTTTTACCCTATTGAATAAAAGACTGACCGGACGTCGTGATTGTATATAGGTTAGAGTACTTGTGGGCTAGTCACGCACTTTCAAGTGTCAACACTGCCCAAACTGTAAACCTGCAAAAGCCGAAAAATGCGACTATTGATGCTACACGACTGTGCGCTCACTCGTGTGGTAAACTGAACATGTAAAACATGGGCGTTTGATAGTAGAGGCCACCATGAGCGATTTCATGGGCTTAGGCCGTGTTGGGCCACGTTGGGCCAAAATGGGCTGTGTGGGCCCCATGAGCTCGTGGGTGCCACACGGTTAAATCACATGGACATGCAGAGATTATTAGGCCTGGCTGTGTAATTCCCACTGCCAAGGCCATTGTTAGGCTTAGTGGGCCACACGAGCATGTGGGCCCACATGGGCCAGCATTATGGGCCTTGGGCCCATTTTCACTGTTTAAATGATAAAGTTGCACGGGTTGCCTGAGACGACTTTGGACCTACTGTTGGGTCGGTAAGCATACCTAGACCCCAATATGATGAAATGACTGTTTTGCCGCTATGAGGTAAAATGACTGATATGCCCTTACGATATGTATGATTGTATTGAGCATGCCATTTTATATATGTTGCATACATGCATGATATTATGATATGTTGTATAGGGATGGGTTATTATGATTGGAGGAAGTGTACTGTACTGGCAGCTGTGCTGCAAATTTTGTTTAGTGCCGCAACCGGTGCTAATTTTGGTGTGTAGGGATGGGTAGGTTGATTGTATCCCCACATGGTGTGTAGGGCTGGACGGAGTGGTGTGTAGAGGCTGGTTGGGTAGGATTTCTAACTACTTATCTGTACTGTGACCGCTACTGAATTGGGCTAAGATCCACACTGATTCTGCTACTGTAATGGGCTAATGTGACAGCCCAAAATTGACCCTAGTCGGGAAGTGGTTTCGGGACCGTTAAACCGAGTCACCGAAATGTTTGAATGTGATATTTATTGTCTAGGATATGTAACTATGAATGTGTGAAAATTTCAAGCTTCGATTTAGTCGATTGCATGTGAATTAAGTCAATAGGACTTATGTGAGAAAATTTTAAAATGTGATAGGTCAATGTGTAAGGACCTATTAGTGCATGTGGGAAAAAAGGGGGGACTTGCATGTCAAATTCCCCCTCCTAATAAGTAGTGGCCGGCCATGCTATGGGTGGAAACATGTTGGGAACATGTTGGCCTAGTGAGGTATGTAGGATAAAATATAATAAGAAGTATGGGGAAATAAAGAAATGGAAAAAGGAAAGGATGTGTGTAATTGTTTCTTCCCCTCCCCATTGCCGTGAAAGTAAGAAGGAAAAACAAAAAAAAAAGTGTCCATCTTTCTTCATTTCCCCTTGGCCGAATGTTCTAAGGAAGAAAGAAAAACAAGTTGTGTTTTTTTTGGTTCTTCTTGGCCGGATTGAAAGAAAGAATTGGGGCCAAAAACATTCGGTCACTTGAAGCTTGAGAAGGGGGGGATGGGTGAAGAAAACTAAGTGTTCATCTTTGTTTCTTCTAAGCCGAATGTGAAGGAAGAATAGGGGAGAAACACCACTCGGTCATCCTAGGCTTAAACTAAGGTAAAAAGTTTATGTTAAAATTTGATTTTGGGAATGAATAAAGCTTTCGGCCATAGTAGTCAATAAAGAATATGGCTGTTGTTTCATATTAATTTGGACGAATCATGGTGGATGGGCGTTTGAGCCAAACAAATGATCATATGTATGCATTAGATGCTAAGTAGAAAGAATCAGCTATCATGTTGGATGCTATTGCCGAATATGAACTTGGTTATATTTGAGTAATGTATGTGTTGTGAGTTGACGGCATGAAAAGAAGGCTTAAAATGTGTTATAAACAAATTATATGTTAAACTAAGGTTTGCTAAATTACCATTTTTCCTTGCCGAATATGTGCTTAATTAAAGAAGAGTTTGTGTTGAATGTTTAAATAATTTAGATAATTATTAATCTAAGTCTAAGCTAGGTAAAGTAAATGATTGTGGCTTAATTGTTTTAGGGCAAGTGGCTATTATGGTGAAATGCAAATTCGGTCATGGAATTTAATGTATTTCTTATTGAATTTTGATAAATTTTGTTATAAGAAATATTAAGGATGAAATTGAGTTGGCTATTTAAATGACATTAATTTTTGGTATTAAGTTGAATTGGAAAGTTGATAAATGTGTAAATATGACTTAGGGCTTATATAAGCATTCGGCATTAGCTAAGGAGTGAGAACTTGATAGTTGATGTATATGTAAATGGGTAGTGTTAATTGAATGTGATTTATTTGGTGATAATCGTAGTGGTTAAACTAGTTAAATTATTGATTTAGCTCAAGGAGTTAAAGGAGGTGAATCGAGCAAAGGCAAAGAAAAGGTCATCGAGTAGCCGAGTTGGAACCGTCTTACCCAACACGAGGTAAGTCGTTAAGCATGTAGTTGGTATTATTTCAAATGGTCATAGTGTTTATGTATTGATGCTGAATGGAATGAATAAATATACATATATATATATGCATGTACGTATGTGATGATGAAATTGTTGAATGAAAAGAAAAGAGGTAAGATGTACTGAGTTGTTGATCTCGGCACTAAACGTACGGGTATAACCATTTATGACCATGAGATTGGCGCTAAGTGCGCGGGATTAAATTGTACAGCACTAAGTGTGCGATTTGACTATGTTGCACTAAGTGTGCGAAACGAATATGATGCACTAAGTGTGCGAATTGACCATGCGGCACTAAGTGTGCGAGTTTGACTATGTAGCACTAAGTGTGCGATTTGATTACGTAGCACTAAGTGTGCGAGTTGATTATATAGCACTGAGTGTGCGGACTCAATATACATTCGTGAATCATTATGGACACTATGTGTGCGACACCATTGAGTCGATCGCGGACAGCGGATCGGGTAAGTGTCCTGAGTACATGGCTAATAGGTGCTATGCTTATACTTGGTGTTGAGCCCGGTAAGTTTGAACCTATGTGACAAATATACTTGAAGTCACGTACATAAAATTTATCGTAGGATGGGTGAAAGGCCGTTTAGTCGTTTGATTGTAACGAAAATAAATTGATTTATGAAAATGCTTCAATGTCCTATTGATGAGTATATGGAATGTGAATGCATGAATTGATATGAAATTGAATCGATAGGTGGGGGAACTATGGTATGGTTCGGTATGGATGGAGTAAATTGTCTCGTTCCATTTTGTTTCCTCGTGTGATAATGTTATTGATGGATGGTAGTACATTGCTTATGACTTACTGAGTTATAAACTCACTCGGTGTTTCCTTGTCACCCATTATAGGTTGCTTGGACTCATCTATTTTTGCGGGGTCAGGTCGTCATCGAAGTCATCACACCGGATAGCAAGTTTTGGTACTTTCTTCATAGTTGGCTTAGAAGAACATTTTGGCATGTATAAGCTATTACGTTGTGTTTGAACTTTGGCATGTAAACTTTAAGCCATGCGAAAATGGCACGAATGTTCGATTGAGTTGGATCAAGGGTAGGCATGAAATGGACCTAGTTACTTTCGTAACAGATGCTGGCAGCAGCAGTGTCATGAGATTGAAAAATCACTAAATATAGTAGGAGTGGAATTAATTGATGAATAAATTATGTAATCGAAGCTCGATGAGTCTGTTTTCATGAGGAAGTAACGAAAAGATCATATGGGCAGTATATTAAGAGATAATCAGATTTTTGTGAGACAGGGCCAGAACGGTTTCTGGATTCCCTGCTCCGACTTTGGAAATTCATTATAAATTAACCAGAGATAATTAGGGGTCGTACCATATATGTATAGATTCCTCTCTGAGTCTAGTTTTCATAGAAACAAACGGCATCAGTATTGAAGCCCCGTGCAGGGAGATATTCAAGTCGTAATGGGAAAAGGTCAGTGTAGTCGACCCCTGCAACATGGGAGACTTTGACTAATAAAATGTACTAATTGGCCCAACCAAAAATTCTAGAAAAAAATACATAGATGGGCACATGAGTCTAGTTTCTGGGAAAAATTACAAAACTGATTTTCGAGTTACGAAACTCAAGATATGATTTTTAAAACGACTAGTACACAGATTGGGCAGTGTCTGGAAAATAAATTTTATAAGGGGTTAAAGTCAGTTAACACCTCGTGTTCGACTCCGGTGTCGGTTTCGGGTTCGGGGTGTTACATCTGATTGGTATCAGAGCTATGGTTTAGTCGGTTCTAGGACTACCATAGCACGTATGAGTCTAGCTATACATGCCTTAATGTTAATGTTTAAAAGGGTGATGACTTCTGACGGTTGAAATGTTTTTGTTTTGATTAGTAAGTGGATCCCGGTGTAAAAAGAACCCTAGCGGATGACGTTGAGAGCGTAGCGGCTGCTCCTGCACAAGGGACGCCGCCTGTTGAACCTCAGTCATCTGCGAATAATCAAGGTGAGAGGGCTAAACAAGCCTTCTTTACCATGATTAATGAGTGGGTCGCGCAATATGCCCGAACCAACCCGGCTGTCCAACAATTCCCAAATTTGAATAATCCACCCCAAGAGCCTGTAATGCCATCAGTCGCTGATCCTGTGAGGCTGAGTAAGCCACCTGTAGACTTGATTAGGAAGCGTGGGGCCGAGGAGTTCAAGGCCATAGTAACTGATGATGCCGAAAGGGCCGAGTTCTGGCTTGATAACACCATTCGGGTGTTCGATGAATTGTCATGCACACCTGACGAATGTCTAAAATGTGCTGTATCTCTGTTGCGAGACTCAGCCTACTATTGGTGGAGGACCTTGATTTCCATAGTCCCGAACGAGCGAGTAACTTGGGACTTCTTTCAAACGGAATTCCGAAAGAAATTTATTAGCCAACGGTTCATTGATCAGAAGCGTAAGGAGTTCTTGGAACTCAAGCAAGGCCGTATGACTGTATCTGAATACGAACATGAATTCGTAAGACTCAGTAGGTATGCCCGGGAGTGTGTAGCTGATGAGGTTGCTATGTGCAAAAGGTTCGAGGAAGGATTGAATGAAGATTTAAAGCTACTAATGGGTATTTTGGAAATAAAAGAATTCGTAACACTAGTCGAACGAGCCTACAAGGCGGAAGAACTTGGAAAGGAGAAGAGGAAGGCTGAATTTGAAGCTAGAGATTATCGTAAAAGATCGACGGGTAAAGCTCCGTTCTCAGCTGTAAAGAAGTTCAGGGAGGACATTAATAAGTCGAGGGCGACTGCGGGAATTTCCATCAGGGCAAGACCATCGATGGGCTCCCGAGCTACTTCGGTAGCTAGTGTGGGCAATAATCGTCATGAGAAACCTGAATGTCCCCAATGTGGAAGACGACACCTAGGTGAATGTTGGGGCAAGTCTACTAGCAGGGCCTGTTACGGATGCGGTTCGAAGGACCACTTCATTAGAGATTGCACGGAGCTGGATGAGAAGAATAAGATTCAAGGTGCAAGACCTAGTGGAGTGACATCTAGAGGTAGACCACCAAGAATTTTAGGAGGCAGGGGTGGTAGTCAGAGGGGGCCTCTGATACGGCCGATCGCGCCGAGAACCGTACTCCTGCTAGAGCATATGCCATTCGCGCACGAGAGGAGGCATCCTCCCCCGACGTCATCACTGGTACCTTCACTCTCTTTGATACTAATGTGATTGCATTGATTGACCCTGGTTCTACTCATTCATATGTATGCGAAACCTTAGCAACCAGTAAGACTCTACCTGTTGAGTCTACTGAGCTCGTAATTCGAGTATCAAACCCTTTGGATCAATGCGTACTTGTTGATAAAGTGTGTAAGAGATGCCCTCTAATAATCCGAGAATCCTGTTTTCCGGCCGATTTGATGCTTTTGCCGTTCGATGAGTTTGATGTTATTCTTGGTTTGGATTGGTTAACCGCGCATGACGCAGTTGTGAATTGCAAAAGCAAGACTATCGATTTGAGGTGCGCAAATAACGAAATAATCCGAGTTGAGTCTGCGGACTTAAGGGGGTTGCCAGCTGTAATATCAGCAATGTTGGCCCAGAAATATGTAAGGAAAGGGTGCGAAGCATACCTCGCGTATGTACTTGATGACAAGGAGTTAGAAAAGAAACCCGAATCGGTGCTGGTGGTTTGTGAATACCCGGATGTTTTTCCTGAAGAGTTACCGGGTTTGCCACCTGTTCGGGAGGTAGAGTTTGGTATTGAGCTTGTACCTGGAACTACACCAATTTCAATCGCTCCGTATCGTATGGCACTAACCGAGTTAAAAGAGTTGAAAGCTCAGTTGCAAGAATTGACGGATAGAGGTTTCGCTCGACCGAGTTTCTCACATTGGGGTGCACCAGTATTGTTCGTGAAAAAGAAGGACGGAACCATGAGGTTGTGCATTGACTATCGTCAACTGAATAAAGTGACGATAAAGAATAAGTATCCGTTACCGCGTATTGATGATCTGTTCGATCAATTAAAGGGAGCATCGGTGTTTTCAAAGATAGATTTGAGATCGGGTTATTATCAGTTGCGGATTCGAGATTCGGACGTACCCAAAACTACTTTCAGAACGAGGTACGGTCACTACGAGTTCTTAGTGATGCCGTTTGGGCTCACTAATGCCCCTGCGGTGTTTATGGATTTGATGAATCGGATCTTCAGGCCGTATTTGGATCGGTTCGTCGTTGTGTTTATTGATGACATCTTGGTCTATTCAAGAGATGAGACCGAACATGCTGAGCATCTGAGGCTAGTGTTGCAAATTTTGCGGGATAAGCAGTTATATGCTAAGTTCAGTAAGTGTGAGTTCTGGTTAAGAGAGGTTAGCTTCTTGGGTCATGTGGTATCCGCATCGGGTATTCGAGTTGACCCGAGCAAAATTTCAGCCATAGTTAACTGGAAGCCTCCGAGAAATGTTACCGAAGTCCGGAGCTTTCTAGGGCTCGCCGGTTATTACCGACGATTTGTCAAAGGTTTCTCGATGATAGCCACACCAATGACGAAGCTACTTCAGAAGGATGTTAAGTTCGAATGGACGGAGAAATGTCAGAAAAGCTTCGATCAACTGAAAACTCATTTGACTGAAGCTCCAATTTTGGTGCAACCCGAATCGGGTAAAGAGTTTGTCATTTATAGTGACGCATCCCTACTTGGGTTGGGTTGCGTATTGATGCAAGAAGGTCGAGTTGTGGCCTATGCATCGAGACAATTGAAGCCACACGAGAGAAATTATCCGACCCATGATCTCGAACTAGCCGCCATTGTGTTTGCATTGAAAATATGGCGACATTATTTGTTTGGTGAGAAGTGCCATGTGTTTTCGGATCACAAAAGTCTCAAATATTTGAGGACTCAACGAGACTTGAATCTGCGACAAAGACGTTGGCTTGAGTTGTTGAAAGATTACGAGCTTGTCATTGATTACCACCCGGGAAAGGCTAATGTGGTTGCGGACGCCTTAAGCCGAAAATCACTGTTTGCTTTGCGAGCGATGAATGTACACTTGTCTGTTCTACCTGACAATGTGTTAGTAGCTGAATTAAAAGCCAAACCATTATTGACTCATCAAATTCGTGAAGCTCAGAAGGTCGATGATGAATTGGTTGCAAAACGAGCTGAGTGTGTTCCGAACAAGGAATCGGAGTTTCAGATTGATGATGATGGTTGTTTGAGGTTTAGAAGTCATTTGTGTGTTCCAAGGAATTCGGAACTCATTCCGATGATTCTGAACGAAGCCCATTGTAGCCGAATGTCAATTCACCCCGGGAGCACGAAAATGTACAACGACTTGAAACGTCGGTTTTGGTGGCGTGGTATGAAACGAGACATCTCCGACTTTGTTTCGAGATGTTTAATATGTCAACAAGTGAAAGCGGAACATCAAGTGCCTTCAGGGTTACTTCAGCCGATCATGATACCCGAGTGGAAATGGGACCGAGTCACAATGGACTTTGTGTCCGGACTGCCATTGTCCGCAAGTAAGAAGGATGCGATTTGGGTGTTGTTGATAGGTTGACTAAGTCGGCTCACTTTATCCCCGTGCGTACGGATCTTTCATTGGATAAACTAGCCGAATTGTATGTCTCTCAGATTGTGAGATTACATGGAGTACCTATTTCTATCGTGTCGGATAGAGATCCGAGATTCACCTCACGATTTTGGAAGAAATTGCAAGAAGCTTTGGGTACCAAGCTGCATTTTAGCACCGCTTTTCACCCCCAAACCGATGGACAATCCGAGCGGATAATTTAGATACTCGAGGATATGCTGAGATGCTGCATCCTTGAGTTTAGTGGTTCATGGAACGGTATGTACCTTTGATTGAATTCGCTTACAACAATAGTTTTCAATCAAGTATTAAGATGGCACCTTATGAGGCTTTGTACGGTCGTAAATGCCGTACGCCATTGTTTTGGACCGAGCTTGGTGAAAGTAAAATTTTCGGAGTTGATTTGATTAAAGATGCTGAACAAAAAGTAAAGGTAATCCGCGAAAGTCTAAAGGAAGCCACGGATCGTTAGAAATCGTATGCGGATTTGAAACGAAAAGACATTGAATATCAGGCGGGAGATAAAGTGTTCTTAAAGTTTCGCCTTGGAAAAAGGTACTCAGATTTGGCCGAAAGGGCAAGTTGAGTCTGAGATTCATTGGGCCATACGAAATATCCGAACGAGTCGGTCCAGTTGCGTATCGATTGATTTTACCCATGAACTTGAAAAGATTCACAATGTCTTTCATGTTTCAATGCTTCGACGTTATAGATCCGATCCGTCACATGTGATTAATCCCTCAGAAGTTGAAATTCAATCTGACTTGAGCTATGAAGAAGAAACGATTCGTATCCTAGCTCGTGAAGTGAAAGAGTTGCGAAATAAAAGGGTTCCGTTGGTTAAGGTGTTGTGGCTCAAACACGAGATCGAGAAAGCAACCTGGGAACCCGAGAGCTCGATGAAAGAACGATATCCAAACCTATTTACCGGTAAGATTTTCGAGGATGAAAATTTCTTAAGTGGGGGAGAGTTGTGACAGCCCAAAATTGACCCTAGTCGGGAAGTGGTTTCGGGACCGTTAAACCGAGTCACCGAAATGTTTGAATGTGATATTTATTGTCTAGAATATGTAACTATGAATGTGTGAAAATTTCAAGCTTCGATTTAGTCGATTGCATGTGAATTAAGTCAATAGGACTTATGTGAGAAAATTTTAAAATGTGATAGGTCAATGTGTAAGGACCTATTAGTGCATGTGGGAAAAAAGGGGGGACTTGCATGTCAAATTCCCCCTCCTAATAAGTAGTGGCCGGCCATGCTATGGGTGGAAACATGTTGGGAACATGTTGGCCTAGTGAGGTATGTAGGATAAAATATAATAAGAAGTATGGGGAAATAAAGAAATGGAAAAAGGAAAGGATGTGTGTAATTGTTTCTTCCCCTCCCCATTGCCGTGAAAGTAAGAAGGAAAAACAAAAAAAAAAGTGTCCATCTTTCTTCATTTCCCCTTGGCCGAATGTTCTAAGGAAGAAAGAAAAACAAGTTGTGTTTTTTTTTGGTTCTTCTTGGCCGGATTGAAAGAAAGAATTGGGGCAAAACATTCGGTCACTTGAAGCTTGAGAAGGGGGGGATGGGTGAAGAAAACTAAGTGTTCATCTTTGTTCTTCTAAGCCGAATGTGAAGGAAGAATAGGGAGAACACCACTCGGTCATCCTAGGCTTAAACTAAGGTAAAAAGTTTATGTTAAAATTTGATTTTGGGAATGAATAAGCTTTCGGTCATAGTAGTCAATAAAGAATATGGCTGTTGTTTCATATTAATTTGGACGAATCATGGTGGATGGGCGTTTGAGCCAAACAAATGATCATATGTATGCATTAGATGCTAAGTAGAAAGAATCGGCTATCATGTTGGATGCTATTGCCGAATATGAACTTGGTTATATTTGAGTAATGTATGTGTTGTGAGTTGACGGATGAAAAGAAGGCTTAAATGTGTTATAAACAATTATTGTTAAACTAGGTTTGCTATTCCATTTTTCCTTGCCGAATATGTGCTTATTAAGAAGAGTTTGTGTTGAATGTTTAAATATTTAGATAATTATTAATCTAAGTCTAACTAGGTAAAGTAATGATTGTGGCTTAATTGTTTTAGGGCAATGGCTATTATGGTGAAATGCAATTCGGTCATGGAATTTAATGTATTTCTTATTGAATTTTGATAAATTTTGTTATAAGAAATATTAAGGATGAAATTGAGTTGGCTATTTAAATGACATTAATTTTTGGTATTAAGTTGAATTGGAAAGTTGATAAATGTGTAAATATGACTTAGGGCTTATATAAGCATTCGGCATTAGCTAAGGAGTGAGAATTTGATAGTTGATGTATATGTAAATGGGTAGTGTTAATTGAATGTGATTTATTTGGTGATAATCGTAGTGGTTAAACTAGTTAAATTATTGATTTAGCTCAAGGAGTTAAAGGAGGTGAAACGAGCAAAGGCAAAGAAAAGGTCATCGAGTAGCCGAGTTGGAACCGTCTTACCCAACACGAGGTAAGTCGTTAAGCATGTAGTTGGTATTATTTCAAATGGTCATAGTGTTTATGTATTGATGCTGAATGGAATGAATAAATATACATATATATATGCATGTACGTATGTGATGATGAAA